>NC_081449.1:736641-739964 GCF_007210705.1 Tigriopus californicus
ATTTGAACACCGCTTCCCACCTTCAAGGCTAGGGATTCTTCGAAGCCGTGGTGGCGGGGAGGATGGATATTGGTCTCGGCGCGACGAACTTTGGACCAACACAGTTGTCGCCACCGCCACCATCAAGACCCAGGAGGAGGCCATTCCCGCCCTCCAGAGTGCGTGCCGTGGCTGCTGGTCACAGCGGCTCAGCCAAGGCCTATCGTGTCCTTCTGGGATAAGCAGGGGAGCGACCGCAACAGGTGACCTTGCAAGCGTGCCAGCTCTTCGTTTAGGCCCCCTACAACTCTGACGGAGATGCAAGGTCCAGGAGCCCTCCACGTCCCACATTACGTCCGTCACTGTCGTCAGTGCCTCCCAGCACACTGATCAAGGGGCCCTCCAATGCAAGACCAAGACCCGCAACTCCTTCGCCCTGCACGCATCCCGGACTTCGGCGCCGCCCGCACCGTCATCCCACAGGAGGCCGTTCCCGTCGACGACGTGCTGCGACCCTCCCTGGTCAACTTGGTTGCTGTGAACGGCTTTCTTATTGCTAATGGTGCATCTACACGACAAATAATTGGGCAAATGATTAGCCGTTTCCCAAACATTGTTGGCCATATCACAAACATTTCTCGGTTTGAACATGCTGAAAGATTGTTTGCAAAATAGAAAATGTTTCATGGATGACAGCATCCTCGCTAGCCATGCGAACCAAGGTTCCATTTTCAGTAATTAGGAACATAACTCACTTGATCCATGTTAATTTATAGTGAAGAAAAATGCATTAATTGTAGTTCATTTTTGCACGAGAAAACACCAATCTAGTACCCAAGAGTATGAAGAGGACTGAAATTGTCAATCAAAGAACAAAGTCATCAGATACCACCCCCTGGAGGCGTCCATGGGCTGGACGGGATCGGAGATGCGTTCTCAATCTGGACAGGTTTAGCAATGGCTGAATGCGTGCCAAAGGGTGGACGTCAAAGATCATGGACAACATGCTCCTGCAGGCGGCGTCTTATGACGAGCTACTCACTTACCTGCAGGTTGTCTTTGACATCTGCTTCATTGAGGGGATCACCCTCTAAGCCTTGCCAAGCTTGAGATTGGGAGCATGTTTCCTTTGCCACTAAGTATCGGCCTAAGTACATACGGGTGATTCCTCACAGTACAAAAGAAAATTGGCGATGATTCCTCAGACCTGAAACCGAAAGTCCCTTAGGGAATCCGTGTGCTCATTGACATTGGACCTCATATGGACTAAGGACAAGCCCATGCACGATTTCAGCTCATTTTACCCACCCATAGGGAAAATAGGGCCTGCAAACTTTTCAACTTTGAGCTCTTTATAACTCGGTCAATAACATCGGTGATGACGTGAGACAAGTTGGTTTTCTGACAGCCAGAGAATTGTCTGCAGTTTGCGAAACCCCAATTTTGCAAAAAAAACCAGGTAAACGAATAGACAACACTTTCTCTCGGGCCAAAAAATGGAGTGAGTTTTGGTATTCAACTCATTCCGCATTATTTGATCGTTGCAGACTCAACAGCGCTATCAAATGTGACGATCAGAGATTTCAAAATCTGAAAAATAGCTACACATTTATGAATCCTGAGACTCAGGGCTACAAACGTATGAGTAAAATTTTTCGATTAGGGCCCTCCAAAGGACGAGTTGCAAGCAATGTCGAAACCAAATTGATGCCTCAAATCGACCTGGTGGAATCACGGCGAAGGACTATCCCGGGTCGACCCGCCAATAACATATGGTTTTGCTCAGTTGGTTATTCTCATTTCAAAACCGTAGAAAATTTTTCCCTCACTCAAAGGACAGACAAGCCAGAGGGGACCAAAGTTGAGCTGAAAACTAAATGATTCCTCCAATCTTTAATAGCCTATTTCTCAGCCCTTTGGCCTTTCTCCAATTCTTGAAAGGGTGGATGTCTTCGCCCTAGTCTTCAAAGCCCAACTATTTCAATGAATTGCCAATCTGACATATCGTAGGCTTATGAGAATCGCTTGATAAAGGCCGAAACTACCAATGGATTTTATAACAGTGAGGAATCACTACCGTTGGGCAAACACGCTCCACGTCCGAATTCTTGTTCACAAGTATGAATTTCGAAGGGACGTCAATTGCCAAGAATATCATTGTGTCTATGAGAATCATAATCCAAATTTCAGCAACAGCCCATGTCTTTGTATTGGGCTTATGCCAAAAAAAAATTCAAAACTCTTGGACAGCCTGTTTCTCAGCCTTTGGCCTTTCTCAACTCTTTCAAAGGGTGGGATGGCTTGATCCTAGTCTTCAAAGCCTAACTATTTCAATGAATTGCCAATCTGAGATATCGTAGGCTCATGAGAATCGTTTTGATAGAGGCCGAAACTACCAATGGATTTTATAACAGTGAGGAATCACTACCGTTGGCAAACACGCTCCACGTCCCGAATTCTTGTTCCATAAGATATGAAGTTCGAAGGGACGTCAAATGTCAAGAATATCATTGTGTCTATCAAGTCTAAATCCAAATTTCAGCAACAGCCATGCCTTTATTGGCCTTATGCCAATAAGAATCCTCAACTCTTAGACAGTCCTTTTTTTTCAGCCCTTTGGCCTTTCTCGACTCTTTCAAAGGGGTATGCTTGATCCTAGTCTTCAAAACCCAACTATTCAATGAATTGCTAATCTGAGATATGGTAGCTAAAGAGAACCGTTTTGATAGGGCCGACAGGACGAGTTGCAATCAGTGCCGAAACCCAAAATGATGCCTCAAATGTTCCAATCGCAAATAAAGTCAAAGACAGCACGCGGTCAATCCATCAGTAAAACAGCTTTTGTTTAAAATTCCGAAACCCAAGGCCAGAACACCCCATTTGTACTACTTTTTGATTTAACGACTCCCACAGGACGAGTTGCAAGCGGTGCCGAAACCAAAATGATGCCTCAATTGTTCCAATCGTAATTAAAGTCAAAGACAGCACGCGGTCAATCAACCAGTAAAAACAGCATTTGTTCAAACTTCCGAAACCCAAAGGCTAGACACCCTATTTGTAATATTTTTTGATTTGACGGCTCCCAAAAGACGAGGTGCAAGCGGTGCCGAAACAAAAGTGATGCTAAGTGTTCCAATCGCAAATAAAGTTACAGACAGCACGCGGTCAATACACTAGTAAAACAGCATTTGTTTCAAACTTTGAAACCCAAAGGCTAGACACCCTATTGTGTAATATTTTTGATTTGACGGCTCCCAAAAGACAAGGTGCAAGCGGGGTGGATGCCGAAAAAAAGTGATGCCTCAAATGTTCCAATTCCCCAAATTTAAAGTCAATCTCTCTCT
>NC_081449.1:740015-753496 GCF_007210705.1 Tigriopus californicus
AGAGAGAGATTGACTTTAATTGCGATTGGAACATTTGAGGCATCACTTTTGTTTCGGCACCGCTTGCACCTTGTCTTTTGGGAGCCGTCAAATCAAAAATATTACAAATAGGGTGTCTAGCCTTTGGGTTTCAGAAGTTTGAAACAAATGCTGTTTTACTAGTGTATTGACCGCGTGCTGTCTGTAACTTTATTTGCGATTGGAACACTTGAGGCATCACTTTTGTTTCGGCACCGCTTGCACCTCGTCTTTTGGGAGCCGTCAAATCAAAAATATTACAAATAGGGTGTCTAGCCTTTGGGTTTCGGAAGTTTGAAACAAATGCTGTTTTACTGGTTGATTGACCGCGTGCTGTCTTTGACTTTAATTACGATTGGAACAATTGAGGCATCATTTTGGTTTCGGCACCGCTTGCAACTCGTCCTGTGGGAGTCGTTAAATCAAAAAGTAGTACAAATGGGGTGTTCTGGCCTTGGGTTTCGGAATTTTAAACAAAAGCTGTTTTACTGATGGATTGACCGCGTGCTGTCTTTGACTTTATTTGCGATTGGAACATTTGAGGCATCATTTTGGTTTCGGCACTGATTGCAACTCGTCCTGTCGGCCCCTATCAAAACGGTTCTCTTTAGCTACCATATCTCAGATTAGCAATTCATTGGAATAGTTGGGTTTTGAAGACTAGGATCAAGCCATACCACCTTTGAAAGAGTCGAGAAAGGCCAAAGGGCTGAAAAAAAAGGACTGTCTAAGAGTTGAGGATTCTTATTGGCATAAGGCCAATAAAGGCATGGGCTGTTGCTGAAATTTGGATTTAGACTTGATAGACACAATGATATTCTTGACATTTGACGTCCCTTCGAACTTCAATCTTATGGAACAAGAATTCGGGACGTGGAGCGTGTTTGCCCAACGGTAGTGATTCCTCACTGTTATAAAATCCATTGGTAGTTTCGGCCTCTATCAAAACGATTCTCATGAGCCTACGATATCTCAGATTGGCAATTCATTGAAATAGTTAGGCTTTGAAGACTAGGATCAAGCCATCCCACCCTTTGAAAGAGTTGAGAAAGGCCAAAGGCTGAGAAACAGGCTGTCAAGAGTTTTGAATTTTTTTTTGGCATAAGCCCAATACAAAGACATGGGCTGTTGCTGAAATTTGGATTATGATTCATAGACACAATGATATTCTTGGCAATTGACGTCCCTTCGAAATTCATACTTGTGAACAAGAATTCGGACGTGGAGCGTGTTTGCCCAACGGTAGTGATTCCTCACTGTTATAAAATCCATTGGTAGTTTCGGCCTTTATCAAGCGATTCTCATAAGCCTACGATATGTCAGATTGGCAATTCATTGAAATAGTTGGCTTTGAAGACTAGGGCGAAGACATCCCACCCTTTCAAAGAATTGGAGAAAGGCCAAAGGGCTGAGAAATAGGCTATTAAAGATTGGAGGAATCATTTAGTTTCAGCTCAACTTTGGTCCCCTCTGGCTTGTCTGTCCTTTGAGTGAGGGAAAAATTTTCTACGGTTTTGAAATGAGAATAACCAACTGAGCAAACCATATGTTATTGGCGGGTCGACCCGGGATAGTCCTTCGCCGTGATTCCACCAGGTCGATTTGAGGCATCAATTTGGTTTCGACATTGCTTGCAACTCGTCCTTTGGAGGGCCCTAATCGAAAAATTTTACTCATACGTTTGTAGCCCTGAGTCTCAGGATTCATAAATTGTGTAGCTATTTTTCAGATTTTGAAATCTCTGATCGTCACATTTGATAGCGCTGTTGAGTCTGCAACGATCAAATAATGCGGAATGAGTTGAATACCAAACTCACTCCATTTTTTGGCCCGAGAGAAAGTGTTGTCTATTCGTTTACCTGGTTTTTTTTGCAAAATTGGGGTTTCGCCAAACTGCAGACAATTCTCTGGCTGTCAGAAAACCAACTTGTCTCACGTCATCACCGATGTTATTGACCGAGTTATAAGAGCTCAAAGTTGAAAAGTTTGCAGGCCCTATTTTCCCTATGGGTGGGTAAAATGAGCTGAAATCGTGCATGGGCTTGTCCTTAGTCCATATGAGGTCCAATGTCAATGAGCACACGGATTCCCTAAGGGACTTTCGGTTTCAGGTCTGAGGAATCATCGCCAATTTTCTTTTGTACTGTGAGGAATCACCCGTATGTACTTAGGCCGATACTTAGTGGCAAAGGAAACATGCTCCCAATCTCAAGCTTGGCAAGGCTTAGAGGGTGATCCCCTCAATGAAGCAGATGTCAAAGACAACCTGCAGGTAAGTGAGTAGCTCGTCATAAGACGCCGCCTGCAGGAGCATGTTGTCCATGATCTTTGACGTCCACCCTTTGGCACGCATTCAGCCATTGCTAAACCTGTCCAGATTGAGAACGCATCTCCGATCCCGTCCAGCCCATGGACGCCTCCAGGGGGTGGTATCTGATGACTTGTTCTTTGATTGACAATTTCAGTCCTCTTCATACTCTTGGGTACTAGATTGGTGTTTTCTCGTGCAAAAATGAACTACAATTAATGCATTTTTCTTCACTATAAATTAACATGGATCAAGTGAGTTATGTTCCTAATTACTGAAAATGGAACCTTGGTTCGCATGGCTAGCGAGGATGCTGTCATCCATGAAACATTTTCTATTTTGCAAACAATCTTTCAGCATGTTCAAACCGAGAAATGTTTGTGATATGGCCAACAATGTTTGGGAAACGGCTAATCATTTGCCCAATTATTTGTCGTGTAGATGCACCATTAGCAATAAGAAAGCCGTTCACAGCAACCAAGTTGACCAGGGAGGGTCGCAGCACGTCGTCGACGGGAACGGCCTCCTGTGGGATGACGGTGCGGGCGGCGCCGAGTCCGGGATGCGGTGCAGGGCGAAGGAGTTGCCGGTCTTGGTCTTGCATTGGAGGGCCCCTTGATCAGTGTGCTGGGAGGCACTGACGACAGTGACGGACGTAATGTGGGCGTGGAAGGGCTCCTGGACCTTGCATCTCCGTCAGAGTTGTAGGGGGCCTAAACGAAGAGCTGGCACGCTTGCAAGGTCACCTGTTGCGGTCGCTCCCCTGCTTATCCCAGAAAGGACACGATAGGCCTTGGCTGAGCCGCTGTGACCAGCAGCCACGGCACGCACTCTGGAGGGCGGGAATGGCCTCCTCCTGGGTCTTGATGGTGGCGGTGGCGACAACTGTGTTGGCGGGGACAACCGGTGCAAGGGCGGCCTGCGTGGCGATGGCCTCAAAAGCGTTGGGGCGCGCTGAGCATGGGGATTGATGATTTCTTAACCTTACATAGTTCAAAGAACAGTTTTGTCTCCACCTGACAGCCAAGAAGCAGGAAGAAATACGGTAGATTTTCCCTTGTCATCTGGTTGATGTTGGCCTTGTCCGCTTGCCGGCCAAACTCAGCCACGTAGTCGGAAAACGGCCCGCCAGCCTTGAAAATTTGAGGATTTCCCATCTCCTTGTAAAGAGGGGTAGCAGGTGAGGAAGTGGGCCTCAAGTTGGGCCAGGCATTGGCAATGGTGGATGTGGCGCGTACCACATGAACTAGGTAGATGGAGGGGCATGCCTTGAGCACACCCATCTGCACCTTGTTGGGCTCGACCCTGATCTTTGAGGCCTTCACGTACTTGTCGAACCTCATGACCCAGCCATGGAGTTCGAGGGCAAGGACGAGTTGGTGAGCATAAATGGCTTCATGTCTCCGACTAGCTTAAGACAAGCCACGTGAAGGAGGACGAGGTCACCTCACCGGCAGCCAGGCGGCCTTGTCGCGAGGAGTATGCCGAGCTAGATGATATCTTCATCCACCTCTGCCAGGTCGGCCGCCATCCTGGCGGTCAACTTGATGTACCTGGCGGAGACAGTTTGGTTGCAAGGCCCTAAATCTTGCAACTGTTTGTTGTGTAATTTGGGCCCACAAAAATATGTATGCCAAGATCTGTGTCGGAATCTTCAGATAAAGAACCAAGCAAGGATACGGCAGGGTGGGTGAAACAAAGTCACTATGATCAGAAGAACAGGGTTGACACAAGTCCGACTAGTCGGGCAACTCAACGCTGAATAACATTTCTTTGACGAATGAAGAGCTCTTTTCAATGCAAGATAGTCTGCGTGGGAAGATTTTTATTCGAAACACGAACATCGTTATCTGTCTCATCCTCAGTAGGGGCAATCTAAATTTCTGTATTGGCACAAAAGTAAAAAAAATAACTATTTATTAAGTCTCCTTTATTTGGGCATTTATTTCTGTAACACGTCATTCCAAAAGAGGAGGCAAGAGTATAACATTCTAAAGATATATTTCAGATTAGGTAAGATGATTCTATTTGTTTACTCAAGGTATCAAAATTAGCTCATCTTGTGACACCGTTTTGGCTCAACTTAAGGTTTTCAATTTTTTTTGGTCTGATATTTGAAACATTTCGTATTCAATCAAAAATGCAATATTCGACACCTTAGCTTATCATTTCCCAGTTTAGTCCTTCACATTTAATTGGTTTTCAAATGTTTCTGATAAGTCCTGATCTAGCCATGCATTACAATAGTTTTTCCCTACCCTGGCTCCCCTTAGTACCTCTCTCCAGTTCTACATACTTCTTCTTTACCCTTCTCGTAACCACTACGCTTCCATTATATTAAATAAACTGCCTAGTTACGAATACCAACAATTTGTTAATCATTCTACAGTACTTAAATATTCCCCTTTACAACGTAAGTTTCATGAGCCCTATTAATGAATAACTCACTTTTGTCAAAAAACCGGAGAAATGGAATCCGTCCTTTTTTCTGGAGAGACTAAAGCCCTAGAAACGGATCATAACATGTGAAATTGTAACATCTGGAAGACGAATTATGTTTTTACAAAAACTGCTTGCCAAGTCAAATTGATTCAACCGTTCTCATCATCTTTATTTTCTGTCATAATGTTGAAGACCTCTTTGAATAATGGTTGCTATTTGAGTAGACCAAGAGGCTCTTATTCATTTCCCCGAAAGTTCTTACCTTTAAAACGTCTTTTCAAGACCCCGATGGTTGGCCCTTGACCCAGATGGTTGCCCTGTGACCCTGATGGTTGGCCCTGTGACCCCGATGTGTTTATTCTTTTCCCCAAAAGGGAGATGGTGTGATTACATGCTCATGCTCGCACCTATCATTCTAGTCACCCCTATATAAACCAGATCTAGTCAGAAATATATTCAGTCATCTCAATACGCTCTCAACGAGATCATGACACCTGTCTTGTACTATCTGCAACTCACCTCTTACCTTTTTTCATGTGCATTGAACCAATTCTAGTCATACTCATTGTGATATCACTTTCTAGTCAACTATTTTATTGCTTTTACCTTTTTGACATTCTTCTTGTTTTACCATTTTGTATAATGTATATACATCAGATTTTTATTTTATAGTTACTTTTACGCCATGACATGACCAAGAGTCGCAATAAAAAGATTATTATTATTTTTAAATTTGGGGCAAAATGTTAAAGGGTTTAGATAGAGACTTTAAGGGTTATTAATATCGTGTAAGGTTAGGTTTGGTAAGGTTAGATTAGGTTTGATTAGGTTAGGTTAAGATTTAAAAAAGTAGCACCGCAACTAATCGGTGGAGAATAACGTTTACCGAATTTTTGCCAACAACAATCGATCATGAGCAGGGTTGCCATGAGGCTAATCTATTTTAGTCAAAATGAATTGATATAATTCAAAATTGGAAAACTTATTCCACTACAAGCAAATGATGGATCGGATATGTCACTGAAATGATCACTGCCTCGTACTCAACTGGCTGTACGGTTCCCAATTGTTACTCATGTGGACATCCAAATAGCCAAGCATTCTATTTATTGTTTTTTTGGTATTTTGGGAAAGGTCACGGGGTTGACTGAGCGAGCTCTCTGAACCGGAACACCTTTCTTGGATCAAAGCGGAGGATTGCACGGTGGCATCAATCTAGCTAAGGTCTCCCCATGAAAACAAACCATAGGGTGCTCAAATCTTTTATATTCCTTAACCATTTTTCGTCAATGTTTTCTTTTATTATTCCTCTACTATCAACGAGACCCTAAATAAAGCATCATCATCATCATATTAACCAAGAGAATGACTAGATGGTTGGCCCTGTGACCCCGGATGGTTGGCCCTTTGACCCCGGATGGTTGGCCCTGTGACCCCCGGATGGTTTGGCCCTGTGACCCCGATGGTTGGCCTGTGACCCCGATGGTTGGCCCTGTGACCCTGATGGTTGGGCCCTGTGACCCCGATGTGTTTTATTCTTTTCCCCGAAAAGGGAGATGGTGTGATTACATGCTCATGCTCGCACCTATCATTCTAGTCACCCCTATAAAACCAGATCTAGTCAGAAATATATTCAGTCATCTCAATACGCTCTCAACGAGATCATGACACCTGTCTTTGTACTATCTGCAACTCACCTCTTACCTTTTTTCATGTGCATTGAACCAATTCTAGTCATACTCATTGTGATATCACTTTCTATGTCAACTATTTTATTGCTTTACCTTTTTGACATTCTTCTTGTTTTACCATTTTGTATAATGTATATACATCAGATTTTATTTTATAGTTACTTTTACGCCATGACATGACCAAGAGTCGCAATAAAGATTATTATTATTTTTAAATTGGGGCAAAATGTTAAAAGGTTTTTAGATAGAGACTTTAAGGGTTATTAATATCGTGTAAGGTTAGGTTTGGTAAGGTTAGATTAGGTTTGATTAGGTTAGGTTAAGATTTAAAAAGTAGCACGCCAACTAATCGGTGGAGAATAACGTTTACCGAATTTTGCCACAACAATTGATCATGAGCAGGGTTGCCATGAGGCTAATCTATTTTTAGTCAAAAGAATTGATATAATTCAAAATTGGAAAACTTATCCACTACAAGCAAATGATGGATCGGATATGTCACTGAAATGATCACTGCCTCGTACTCACTGGCTGTACGGTTCCCAATTGTTACTCATGTCGGACATCCAAATAAGCCAAGCATCTATATTATTGTTTTTTTTGGTATTTTGGGAAAGGTCACGGGGTTGACTGAGCGAGCTCTCTGAACCGGACACCTTTCTTGGATCAAAGCGGAGGATTGCCACGGTGGCATCAATCTAGCTAAGGTCTCCCATGAAAACAAACCATAGGGTGCTCAAATCTTTTATATTCCTTAACCATTTTTCGTCAATGTTTTCTTTTATTATTCCTCTACTATACACGAGACCCTAAATAAAGCATCATCATCATCATATTAACCAAGAGAATGACTAGATGGTTGGCCCTGTGACCCCGGATGGTTGGCCCTGTGACCCCGATGGTTGGCCCTGTGACCCCGCTGGTTGCCTGTGACCCTGATGGTTGGCCCTGTGACCCAATGGTTGGCCCTGTGACCCTGATGGTTGGCCCTGTGACCCCGATGTGTTTATTCTTTTCCCAGAAAAGGGAGATGGTGTGATTACATGCTCATGCTCGCACCTATCATTCTAGTCACCCCTATATAAACCAGATCTAGTCAGAAATATATTCAGTCATCTCAATACGCTCTCAACGAGATCATGACACCTGTCTTTGTACTATCTGCAACTCACCTCTTACCTTTTTTCATGTGCATTGAACCATTCTAGTCATACTCATTGTGATATCACTTTCTAGTCAACTATTTTAATTGCTTTTACCTTTTTGACATTCTTCTTGTTTTACCATTTTGTATAATGTATATACATCAGATTTTATTTTTATAGTTACTTTTACGCCATGACATGACCAAGAGTCGCAATAAAGATTATTATTATTTTTAAATTTGGGCAAAATGTTAAAAGGTTTAGATAGAGACTTTAAGGTTTATTAATATCGTGTAAGGTTAGGTTTGGTAAGGTTAGATTAGGTTTGATTAGGTTAGGTTAAGATTTAAAAAGTAGCACCGCCACTAATCGGTGGAGAATAACGTTTACCGAATTTTGCCAACAACAATTGATCATGAGCAGGGTTGCCATGAGGCTAATCTATTTTTAGTCAAATGAATTGATATAATTCAAAATTGGAAAACTTATCCACTACAAGCAATGATGGATCGGATATGTCACTGAAATGATCACTGCCTCGTACTCAACTGGCTACGTACGGTTCCAATTGTTACTCATGTCGGACATCCAAATAAGCCAAGCATTCTATTATTGTTTTTTTTTGGTATTTTGGGAAAAGGTCACGGGTGGTGACTGAGCGAGCTCTCTGAACCGGACACCTTTCTTGGATCAAAGCGGAGGATTGCAACGGTGGCATCAATCTAGCTAAGGTCTCCCATGAAAACACCATAGGGTGCTCAAATCTTTTATATTCCTTAACCATTTTTCGTCAATGTTTTCTTTTAATTATTCCTCTACTATACACGAGACCTAAATAAAGCATCATCAATCATCATATTAACCAAGAGAATGACTAGATGGTTGGCCCTGTGACCCCGGATGGTTGGCCCTGTACCCGGATGGTTGGCCCTGTCTTGTGACCTCCGATGTGTTTATTCTTTTCCCCGAAAAGAAAATGGTAGGGATTACATGCTCATGCTTGCACCTATCATTCTAGTCACCCCTATACACAGAAGCATCTAGTCAGAAAATATAACAGTCATCTCAATACGCTCTCCAACGAGATCGATTGACACCTGTCTTTGTCTATCTGCACCCACTCACTCTCTTACCTTTTTTCATGTGCATTGAACCATTCTAATGATTCTATTAGTCTAATCAATAAGTATTGTCTAGTTGACATCACTATTTGTATATGCATTATAGTACCATTTATTATAATACGACTACATGTCATATCTTTATTTTGTTTTACACTATTTTGTTGTACTTTTAAATGTATATACAGTCAATTCTATTTATAGTTACTTATACGCCATGACATGACACAAGAGTCCGCAATAAAGATTACTTATTATTTTAAATTTGGGGCAATATGTTAAAGGAGGTTTAAGATAGAGGACTAAGGGTTATTAAATATCGTGTAAGGTTAGGTTTTGGTAAGGTTAGATTAGGTTTGATTAGGTTTAGGTTAAGATTTAAAAAGTAGCACCGCCAACATAATCGGTGGAGAAATAACGTTTAACCGAATTTTGCCACAACAATCGTATCATGAGCAGGGTTGCCATGAGGCTAATCTATTTTTAGTCAAAATGAATTGATATAATTCCAAAATTGGAAAACTTATCCACTACAAGCAAATGATGGATCGGAATATTGTCACTGAAATGATCACTGCCTCGTATTCACTGGCTGTAACGGTTTCCCAATTGTTTACTCAGTGGACTTATAGGCAATTTCCAAGCATTCTACTATAATTTTTTTTTTGGTATTTTGGGAAAGTTCTACGTTGGGTTGGACTGAGCATCTAGCTCTTCTGAACCGGACACCTTTCTTGGATCAATAGCGAGGATTGACGGTGGCCTACTCAATTCTATGCCTAAGGTGTCTTCTTGGATACCATAACCTCTATGGGCTCAAATTGGAACGGCAAACCATCTGGTACGAGGTGCGATTACCATTTGCTTTTTTTAGTATGGATATCTTAGGAATCCAGCTTCATTTGGAATTCGTACTGCAAGTTTGGTGGTTTCGCTTTCTTTATTTTATTTTTCCTCATCTTACCTCCTTTCCATCCCATCAACTCTAACTCCCACCTTCCACACACTTACCGCATATATTCACGAGCCTTAAGATGACTCTAGTTCTTGACTTTTAACTTGATGACTGCCCAATTTTATCATATATCTTCTTGCGACCTCTTGGTCATGTCATGGGCGTAAAAAGTAAACTATAAAAAATCTGTTCATGTTATATCATTAACAAATGGTACTAAAATAAACAAGCATACGATACATGAAGTCAAAAGCGTAAAACTACAATATAAAAATAGTTGACTAGAAAAGTGAATATTATACAATGAGCTATGATAGAATTGGTTTGCACATCAAAAAAGGTAGAGGGCTGAGTTGCAAGATAGTACAAAGACAGGTGTCAATGGATCCTCTATGGAGGTATGAGATTGACTGGAAATGAGAATGACAAGATATGTTGGCATTCTCTTGGTAACACTCAGAATCTGTCTAGGTAAATTAGGGGTTTGGCGCGGTTACCTCTAATGAGTGACACGGTGGCAGCATGAGCCAGTAATCACACATCCCCTCTTTCCGTCGGGATGGTTGGGGAACAGATCACCTAACCACGATGCTGGACGCCAGGGCCAACCATCAGGGCTCACAGGCGCCAAACATGGGTCACAGGGCCAACCATCCCAGGGTCACAGGGGATCCAACCCGCGTATTTGGCGGGGGGCTCACCCATGTACGGCGCCAACATCCGGGCGCTCAAGGGCCAAACATCCCGGGGTCCAACCAGGAGGGCATCAAGGTCTCGGAACTAGTCATCTTCTCTTGGTTAATCCTGGTGAAATCGATGATGATCCTTATTATAGGTATCTCGACTGTTAGTGAGGAATATAAAACGAAAAACCATTGGCTTCGGAAAAAAAATGGTTAAGGAATACTACCGAATGGTTGGACAGATCTGCAGATTAGTGGGACCGTTCATTGTAGTTGGTTGGTCCCTGTGAACCCCTGATTTTTGCCTGTGACCTCCGATGTGTTTTATTTCTTTTTCCCCCGAAAAGGGAGATGGTGGTTGATTAACATGCCTCATGCTCCGCACCTATCAATGTCTAGTCACCCTATATAAACCCAGATCTAGTCAGAAATATATCATCATCTCAATACGCTCTCACGAGATCTGCTACCTGTCTTTGTACTATCTGCAACTCACCTCTTTACCCTTTTTCATGTGCATTGAACCCAATTCAGTCATAACTCATTGTGATATCACTTTCTAGTCAACTATTTTATTGCTTTTTTTTTAACCTTTTTGACATTCTTTCTTGGTTTTAAACCATTTGTATAATGTATATACATCAGATTTTTTTTTAATAGTTACTTTTAACCGCCATGAAATGACCAAGAGGTCGCAATAAAGATTATTATTATTTTTAAAATTTGGGGCAAAAATGTTAACCAACACAGTTGTCGCCACCGCCACCATCAAGACCCAGGAGGAGGCCATTCCCGCCCTCCAGAGTGCGTGCCGTGGCTGCTGGTCACAGCGGCTCAGCCAAGGCCTATCGTGTCCTTTCTGGGATAAGCAGGGGGAGCGACCGCAACAGGTGACCTTGCAAGCGTGCCAGCTCTTCGTTTAGGCCCCCCTACAACTCTGACGGAGATGCAAGGTCCAGGAGCCCTTCCACGTCCCACATTACGTCCGTCACTGTCGTCAGTGCCTCACCCAGCACACTGATCAAGGGGGCCCTCCAATGCAAGACCAAGACCGGCAACTCCTTCGCCCTGCACGCCATCCCGGACTCGGGCGCCGCCCGCACCGTCATCCCACAGGAGGCCGTTCCCGTCGACGACGTGCTGCGACCCTCCCTGGTCAACTTGGTTGCTGTGAACGGCTTTCTTATTGCTAATGGTGCATCTACACGACAAATAATTGGGCAAATGATTAGCCGTTTCCCAAACATTGTTGGCCATATCACAAACATTTCTCGGTTTGAACATGCTGAAAGATGTTTGCAAAATAGAAAATGTTTCATGGATGACAGCATCCTCGCTAGCCATGCGAACCAAGGTGTCCATTTTCAGTAATTACGGAACATAACTCACTTGATCCATGTTAATTTATAGTGAAGAAAAATGCATTAATTGTAGTTCATTTTTGCACGAGAAAACACCAATCTAGTACCCAAGAGTATGAAGAGGACTGAAATTGTCAATCAAAGAACAAAGTCATCAGATACCACCCCCTGGAGGCGTCCATGGGCTGGACGGGATCCGGAGATGCGTTCTCAATCTGGACAGGTTTAGCAATGGCTGAATGCGTGCCAAAGGGGTGGACGTCAAAGATCATGGACAACATGCTCCTGCAGGCGGCGTCTTATGACGAGCTACTCACTTACCTTCAGGTTGTCTTTGACATCTGCTTCATTGAGGGGATCACCCTCTAAGCCTTGCCAAGCTTGAGATTGGGGAGCATGTTTCCTTTGCCACTAAGTATCGGCCTAAGTACATACGGGTGATTCCTCACAGTACAAAAGAAAATTGGCGATGATTCCTCAGACCTGAAACCGAAAGTCCCTTAGGGAATCCGTGTGCTCATTGACATTGGACCTCATATGGACTAAGGACAAGTCCATGCACGATTTCAGCTCATTTTACCCACCCATAGGGAAAATAGGGCCTGCAACTTTTCAACTTTGAGCTCTTATAACTCGGTCAATAACATCGGTTATGACGTGAGACAAGTTGGTTTTCTGACAGCCAGAGAATTGTCTGCAGTTTGGCGAAACCCAATTTTGCAAAAAAAATCCAGGTAAACGAATAGACAACACTTTCTCTCGGGCCAAAAAATGGAGTGAGTTTGGTATTCAACTCATTCCGCATTATTTGATCGTTGCAGACTCAACAGCGCTATCAAATGTGACGATCAGAGATTTCAAAATCTGAAAAATAGCTACACAATTTATGAATCCTGAGACTCAGGGCTACAAACGTATGAGTAAAATTTTTCGATTAGGGCCCTCCCAAAGGACGAGTTGCAAGCAATGTCGAAACCAAATTGATGCCTCAAATCGACCTGGTGGAATCACGGCGAAGGACTATCCCGGGTCGACCCGCCAATAACATATGGTTTGCTCAGTTGGTTATTCTCATTTCAAAACCGTAGAAAATTTTTCCCTCACTCAAAGGACAGACAAGCCAGAGGGGACCAAAGTTGAGCTGAAACTAAATGATTCCTCTAATCTTTAATAGCCTATTTCTCAGCCCTTTGGCCTTTCTTCAATCTTTGAAAGGGTGGGATGTCTTCGTCCTAGTCTTCAAAGCCCAACTATTTCAATGAATTGCCAATCTGAGATATCGTAGGCTCATGACAATCGTTTTGATAGAGGCCGAAACTAACAATGGATTTTATAACAGTGAGGAATCACTACCGTTGGGCAAACACGCTCCACGTCCCGAATTCTTGTTCCACAAGTATGAATTTCGAAGGGACGTCAATTGCCAAGAATATCATTGTGTCTATGAAGTCATAAATCCAAATTTCAGCAACAGCCCATGTCTTTGTATTGGGCTTATGCCAAAAAAAAATTCAAAACTCTTGGACAGCCTGTTTCTCAGCCCTTTGGCCTTTCTCAACTCTTTCAAAGGGTGGGATGGCTTGATCCTAGTCTTCAAAGCCTAACTATTTCAATGAATTGCCAATCTGAGATATCGTAGGCTCATGAGAATCGTTTTGATAGAGGCCGAAACTACCAATGGATTTTATAACAGTGAGGAATCACTACCGTTGGGCAAACACGCTCCACGTCCCGAATTCTTGTTCCATAAGTATGAA
>NC_081449.1:753798-778592 GCF_007210705.1 Tigriopus californicus
TTTTTGATTTGACGGCTCCCAAAAGACAAGGTGCAAGCGGTGCCGAAACAAAAGTGATGCCTCAAATGTTCCAATCGCAATTAAAGTCAAAGACAGCACGCGGTCAATCAACCAGTAAAACAGCATTTGTTAGGCTAGAAACCCCATTTGTACTACTTTTTGATTTAACGACTCCCACAGGACGAGTTGCAAGCGGTGCTGAAACCAAAATGATTCCTCAATTGTTCCCATCGCAATTAAAGTGAAAGACAGCACGTGGTCAATCCATCATCAAAACAGCAGTTGTTTAGTTGTTTTTCTGAGATTGCAAAACCATTCACATATTTATTATAACTCAAAGGACGGTATTTTGATACTCAATCAAAGTAGTGCCAAAACCACGTGATTCCTCATATCTCTGAGAGCCCATTTCTCAGCCTTGGGCCTTTTTTTCAGATTATTCACAAGCTTAGTGGGCTGGATCATGTCGGCCCAAGTCTAATAGTGCAATAGTTTGCCTCTAGATCTTTCAGTTCGCCAATGAGAAGTATTTTACAATGCATGCAATATTGCGCTACAGTTAAAAATTTCCGCAACCTAAAGCTAGACACCCCATTTGTAATAATGCCTGATATAACGGCTCCCACAGGACGAGTTGCACGCGTCGCTGAAACCAAAATGATGCCTCAATTGTTCCAATCTCAATTAAAGTTTAAAAAAGCACAAGGCAAATCCTTCAATAAAACACTTGTTGTTTAGTTATTGTCTGAGATTTTAAAGCCATTAAGATATTTCTTGTAACTCAAAGGACGGTATTTGGAGACTTGATCAAAATAGCTCCGAAACCACGTGATTCCTCAAATGTTAGGTTAGGTTAGGTTAGTGTTTGTAGGTGTTTGTTGTTTGTTTCTTTGTTAGTTTGATAGTGTTTGTTAAATTGATGTAGTATTTTTTTAATGCTTTGGGTTCGTTTACGAATAAGCACCTTAAAATAAAGCGCCAAAAGACATTGCAAGCCTGAAGGTAGAACAGTTATGACTTGGAAGGGAACATTCTAAAAACTTTAAGCGGGGGCTTTGAGAAGGTAGACTTCTCCATGATTTAAAAAAGGTACTAACTTGAGTTTCACATTTTGGAATGGGTTAATATAGGCCTAGTCAAAATGGTCCATCTTATGTCTGTGCCTAATATAGTTTAAGAATATAATCACTCTCTAACTATCGACCAGGCGAGTGCTCTCAAAAATTGAAATTGCTAAAATTCAATTATCAAGAGTGACAAACGTCGGCGTTAATGTTCAAAAACCTGTCCTCATTTTTTTTATTCTTAAACCGAAACCTGCGGACGTGGAACACTTTTCCTCGTTGGTAGTGATTCCTCACTGTAGTAATATTTTCGTGCAGTATTGGCGTAGAGGAAAACGGCTCTCACGGGCAAATCATTTGCATATTTCGAATTGGGAGGATAAGATCAAACTGTCTAGGCCATTGAAACATCTTAAAAAGCGACACGGTTAAGAAAAAAGGTGTCAAAAAATTAAGGAATCATTTGATTTCGTTATGAATTTAAACTTATCTTCAGGGGATGTCCTTTGAGCGTCAGAAAATTTGTTTACGGTTTTGAACTCACATTGAGTAACTAAACAACTGATGTGTTATTGGCGGGTCGACCTGGACGAGTGCTTGGGTGTTATTCGGCTTGGAATAATTGAGGCATCATTTTGGTTTCTGCACGTCTTGCAACTCGACCCTTGGGAGTTGACCAATCGAAAAACCTTATTAATACCGTTTGTAGCTATGGGTCCACAGACTTTAAAAATACAACGCTCTAAGCTATGACTAAAAACCTCTGCACACTATGTTTCACAGCGCTCTTAAGTCTGCAAATTTCAAATACCAATGATTCGAACAAATCACAAAGCCACTCCATTTTTTGGTGTTCGACGAATGGTTGCATAACTTTTTGCACGGCATTTTGGTCAAAAAACTGGTTTTGCCAGGCTGTAGGCCATCCTTCGAAGGTCAGGAAACAATCTTGTCCTAGTTCATTTTATGCAAACTGACTGACCAATAACGTGTTAAAGACGAATACCCGAGAATTCAAATTTCACCAAAAATAAGTGGAAGACCCTAATATTCGGTAGGTATGAAGTTTGGCCTTATATAAGGACACAACCGCAGGAAAACCCGATTTGGTCAAATACTTTTCAACGAAACCCATGATGAATCACACCAAAATTTCCTATGTATTGTGAGGCATCACCCTTATGTACCAATCACGATACCACTAATGGATTTTATAACAGTGAGGAATCACTACCGTTGGGCAAACACGCTCCAGGTCCCGAATTCTTGTTCCACAAGTATGAAGTACGATGGGACGTCAAATGCCAAGAATATCATTGTGTCTATGAAGTCATAAATCCAAATTTCAGCAACAGCCCATGCCTTTACATTGGCCTTATGCCAATAAAAATCCTCAACTCTTAGACAGCCTGTTTCTCAGCCCTTTGGCCTTTCTCCAAACTTTGAAAGGGTGGGATGTCTTCGCCCTAGTCTTCAAAGCCCAACTATTTCAATGAATTGCCAATCTGACATATCGTAGGCTTACGAGAATCGCTTTGAAAGAGGCCGAAACTACCAATAGATTTTATAACAGTGAGGAATCACTACCGTTGGGCAAACACGCTCCACGTCCCGAATTCTTGTTCCACAAGTATGAAGTTCGAAGGGACGTCAAATACCAAGAATATCATTGTGTCTATGAAGTCATAAATCCAAATTTCAGCAACAGCCCATGCCTTTACATTGGCCTTATGCCAATAAAAATCCTCAACTCTTAGACAGCCTGTTTCTCAGCCCTTTGGCCTTTCTCCAAACTTTGAAAGGGTGGGATGTCTTCGCCCTAGTCTTCAAAGCCCAACTATTTCAATGAATTGCCAATCTGACATATCGTAGGCTTACGAGAATCGCTTTGAAAGAGGCCGAAACTACCAATAGATTTTATAACAGTGAGGAATCACTACCGTTGGGCAAACACGCTCCACGTCCCGAATTCTTGTTCCACAAGTATGAAGTTCGAAGGGACGTCAATTGCCAAGAATATCATTTTGCCTACTAAGTTATCAAGTCAGAAATTCAAATCTTCTATGTTGCCCAGATTCCAATGAGAGACACCAATTTGACCTGTCAATGATCTTGAAACATTTTTATCAAAACGTAAAATCATTTAAAATTAACTTCTTTTATTTGTCAATCATAATATTACAATATACCTTAAATGTGACATTTTTCCCTTTTGACACTGGGAATATTCGACAATTGCCTTTAAAGTATCATATATTTTGTAATCCAGCAATCCAGGGCTGCCATATCTAATTACAGGCCTAAATCTGGCTGCCGTTCCGAAAAACACCAATTTGATCCAGTCGGCGGACTTTGAACATTTTGATCTTAGAGTATAAGCGTTTTAAAATCAATTTTGTGATCGGATAGCTGCCTGAAGTTACTTTAAACATGACATTTTAGTGCTTCGACGTTGGGAACATGAGGCAAGTGTCTATGCAGTATGATGTATTTGGAATCCAGCGATCCAGGGCTACAATCTCTGAAACCATGGTTTTTGAACAGGAACATTCAAAAGTGACGAGTTGCAAGAAAAGCCGAAACCAAATTGATGCCTCAAATCTACCTATTCGAATTACAGCCAGGGAACGCCCCAGATCAACACCTTCACAAAATAAGATACGTTGACCAGGTGCTCCTCATTTCAAGACTGTAAGGATATTTTCCATCACTCAAAAGCCAGCCTTTCAAGGTTGGATCAAAATTGAGCCGAAACTTAGTGATTCCTCAAATCTTTGACAGCCTATTTCTCAGCCCATTGGTGTTTTTCAAATCTTTCAATGGTTTGGACGGCTTGATCTTAGCCATCCAAGCCCAATTATGTCAATTGCTGCTTTGCGCTTTTATATACTCAATTTTGCAAAAAAAAAAATAAAAACCAGGGAAACGAAAAAAAGGGAAGAACAAAAAGAGATTCTATGTAGTTCTTTGACACGAGCCGTTTAATGGCTTTATCAAGGGGTGTAAACCTTAATGGAAGTCCGGGTTGCGGTTAATTAATCAATACCGAGAATTTGGTTCCCGGGTCGCGGCACCAAAAAGAAACTCTAAGTTTCTTTGTCGCGAGCCGGTTTCTCACTCTTTATCAATGAGTGTAAAAATTCCACTACAAGACCGGGTCAAGGAATCGCGCCACCAAAAAGAGTTGCTATGATTCTTGGCACAAGCCGTCAATTGCCTTTCAAAATCAATGTGCACTCAGGGCACAAAGTTAACTCTTGTGGAGCTTGAAACGAATTCTAAGTATTTGTGCACTAAGGGCACAGAATTCAAGCTTTGGGACTCTGAATTAATCGTGGCACTAACATGAAATACTATGCGATTCTAGTTTTTGTACTTTAAATCCGAAGCCGTAAAATTTTATGTGTATGATTTCCCAAATAGACCCATCAAGATTGGAAGATCAATTTAAAAATCTTTGAATTGCGAGAGTTTTTCTTATTAGTGCTCTTACTTAAACAACAGTTTGTTCAGTAAATCAGCATGAATGTAAGTTTCAAATTGGTAGTAATGTTGTGAACTTGGCATGTTTTTTTTATCTAAACATATTAAATATTTTCTTTGTGTTGTGTGGATTAAATCTTGCGCTACTCCTTCAAAGAACATTCCAAAGACCCCATTTTTAGCCATGCATCATTGAAATCTACACAAAAAAAGAAAGCACCAAATACATTGCTCATAAATCACTCAAAAAAAGAGCCAACAAAGTATTTGTGCAATGTTCTCAGTGCCTTTCACATAATGCAACAACAATTCAATGCAGATGCTGTATTATTTTAGTACATCTCGTGGTATTAAAAGGACCATCAATTTTCTTGATCAATAATAACCCCCTGTAACATCTATGAAGCCTAAGGAATTCATGGGTGGGTGATATACCTTAATTTGAACCTCAAAAACCACCAACAGTAACCTTTATTCACCTTGCGAGGGCTATATATTCCGGAACTTTCAAAAAAAAAAAGATTCCTCACAGCAATTTTGTGCGCACTTGCTTTGCAACTGAGGAATCACAATCCGGACTAGGGTTTCGTCACGGTTGCCAAAATCCAGGGCAACGAGGTCAAATGAGGCTAAATGAACTAAAAACTAAGTTGTTTTACCTTCAAATGCCCACAAATCTGTCCCACAAGCATTTGAACCAGAACATTACATCAGAAAGGCGTCAAGGCTACTATTCCCTTGAACTTTAAAATGTGAGGAATCATGTGAACGAAACTTACTCTGTTGCGTGAATGCCGAAACCCCCACAGTACTAAGATAAGATTCCTCAGCAAATGATTCCTCACTGAAGTGATTCCTCAAGGCATTGAAGGATTTCCACAGTTCAGGGAGGGGGGTGTCTTAGGGCATAGAGACCGCCCCTTATAGCCTACTTTGGACCAAAAGGAATACCCTAGGTTTCGCGCCGTTTTTGAGATAAGTGGGTGAGGAATCGTTTTGAGGAATCGTAAACCGATACCACATTGTACCACCGCCAGCTAGACGCCTGACCCAGCCAAGGAGGGGGGGGGACATATCTGCCTTCCCCTCCCCCTCCAACCTCATGGACGCATTTGTTCCTTGGTCTGGTGAACCATCTGGCCTCTTTTCTAGATTCACCCTGGATTCACAATCACAACCAACCACTGCCCTCTCCAAGGGGTGTTCAGCGCCCCCTTGCAGCCATCAACAATCCAAGTTTGCTGCAACTGAGGGAGAACTTGTCTCAGTTCAGGTTCTCCATGGCCTGGTCCCCCAACAAGAGATATCTGATCACCAACGCCATGAGCCGGTATCCCATCTTTGGTCCCTCTAGCGTCATGCTGCAATCTCCGCGACGACCCTGCTCCTCGTGCAGTCTCCTCGTGATTGCCGCCGATATGGACGACAAGCACTGGTCGCTGTTTTGCGCCCTCAATGCCGGGGACGACTTGCCCTCCAACCTCTTTGCCTCCACGGGGGTGTACAGTGACATCCGGGTTGAGGAAGACCCCATCCTCATGTGCAAACGCCTCCTTCCTCCTGCCTTGCGTGTGTGGCGGTTCTGCCATCCCAGGAGGCAGAGCCAGTGATCCCTGAAGCGACCGGTTCAATGGAATCAGTAGTTGTTGATCTCTTTGACCTGAAGGGATCCACGTTTGTGGTCATGGTTCACCATTTTTCTGGTTTCCCGTTTGTTAGGAGATTGTTTTCCACATACACCTACGCGGTTTGGGCGGCTCTTTCCGGATGGTTCTCCATGTTTGCCCTCCCTACATCAAATCCGACAACGCCCCCCAGTTTTGCAGGCCCATCACCTCTCTCTCTCTGCACGGACAAGGGCCTTCACCATGCCATATCCTCACCTTACCATCCTGCCAGCAACGGGCTAGCAGAGTTGGGGGTCAAGGCTGTGAAACGTCTGCTCACAAAGTTGGGAGGAGTCAACAATGCGAAGTTTTGGGGCGCCCTATTGGAGTGGCGCTGCGCCCCTGGGTGGACGGCTTCTCACCCGCAGACCAGCTTCACTCTCGGCAGGTCTGGTCCCAGCTGCCCTCCGCACGCAAGGTCGTGGAGATTGACCATTAGGCTTTTGCTGAGGCACGCGGCACCTACCTTGACCAAAGGGTCAAGAGTGCCCGTGGCCGCGCCCTCAAGCCCCTCCAGGTTGGTCAGCGGATTCATGTGCAAGATGCCACGGAAAAGTCGTGAAGTGTCGGCTCTTTGACCGTCATTGAGGTCTTGCCTAATGGGCGCTTCTACAAGGTTTTATCAGAGGCAGGCATGTTTTGACGGATTTGCCGCGACTTTTGCCTTGCCGCCTTGCGCCAGCTGCGCCTTCTGGAGCGCCCGCGCCACTGTCACCCCCTCCTCCGAGAAAAACTTGTTCCAAAGTCCAGATGGGCCGGATGAGTTGTAAGTCCCGTTTTGGCGCGATTGGACTGCAGCCTAAATTTTGATCCTAGAGCTAGTTACAGCTGGCACCTTGATGACTTGAGAGTAATCAACTGCGTAATTAGGAATGAACTTGGAGGTTTAAGTGATTTCCATTCTTTTCTTACCACCGGCAGTAAGAAAAGCGACATGTGCCATTTGGCCTGCTTGTGGATGCTTGGACAAGTTTGGGCCAAAACACGTTTATTGCATTTATTAGCAATACCATGGTCTTGATCACGGTTATTATGATTTAGAATCAATATAGAGACTCCAAGGCATACGTCTCATTCAAAATATTTTTAATTGCTTGCTCGCAAGTCCAATCTCTGCATTTCAAGTATCAAGTCATGGCTCAAGTCCACGACACAGTTGGCCATGAGGTTGTGGAAGGGGTGGAAGGAAGGGCCAGTAGTGGCCACTGATATGTCAGCCAGGCTGAGTATGTTGTTAAATAGCTCAAAAAAGCCTAAGTTGGAGAGGCGCCTGCCTCTCTACTTCCCAATTTGCATGGAGTCAAATTTTCCACGGCTGCCCGGCTGGTCGCCAGGAATTCTGTGTTAATATAAAACAAACATATATTACATTGGGTTGTTTTACTGTCAGTTACGTTTGTTTTGTGTGTTACAAAGTCAGATGGCAGCTCTCTCTCTCGGCCTGCCATCTGATTTTGGGTGTCCCAATTGAGGGATATTCCCGCTTCGTCGTCACAGCCAACACTAACTATTACCTCACCCTCGAGAGTGACCGCAGGTTCGCCCATTTAAGCTGTTAAGGCAGCAACTTATGATGAAATCAAATACCACAGATAAGGTTGAATTCGGCTTCCCTGGGATCGAACCAGGATTCTCTACCAATACGGTACCCCAGCAAGCCTTATCAGTTTCGTATCCAGCTTTACACTTAGCTTCAATAGGTGATCCCTTACCAAGCAGTAATGCTTTTTAGATGACTGTTTGTGTGATATTCTCATGTTATGTATGCTGTCGTTCAGCTCGTTTTGCCTTTCTTGCTCAATAAACGTCACTTGATCAGTAGCCATGTTGAAGGGAACATCGATCCGGACATAACATGGCCCAGTCGGTATGAACCATGACCTTACAACGGTTCATGGGCCTCTCTGCTCCCACTACTACACTCCACTTGGTTCAGGCCCACACCGACCAATCACCGAATCTTTTGACCTCTTCACTTGCTTGCCAGTGGTCTGACTTTACCTGTCCCATGGCAACCGCAAATCCCAAGGAGGAAGACAAGGGGACAGGGAGGATGGCCTCCAAGATGTCAACGGCCTCACTTCGCTCGTCCATCCAATCCCACAAAGGTCATTTTACGGGGGAACGGCGGTTTCTTTAAGACCTGGCATCTGGAGAATTGCCCGACTTGGTACGCATGAATAACCTTGTTGATGGCCTTCAAACTCGGATAGAGAAGATTGCTGACATCGTCGACGAAATTGCTATCTCAGAGCCAGAGGCTGAGCTTGAGCACAAACCTCTGCTAGATGAACTAATGGATTCCCTTGGAGAAGCTGGTCGCATGATATCATCAGCAGGACAAGGTAGATCCCAAGGTGGCGATCACTATCATGCTCATTTCAAACCTGTCAGTGATCTAAAGCCTCCACTCCTGTCGCAAGAGTCTACCCCCTCTGAAATGAGAGAGTGGATCAATAAATTCAAAGCTTTCCACACCGCTTCAAAATATGTCCACCTTTGATGTGGATGAAGAAAAGGATTGTTTCTCAGTCGGGTAGAAGGAGCTCTTACCATAACCTTACGCAGAAACATTCAATCGGCAACATCATGAACTGTATGCTTTGAAGCGTTGGAATCGCGTTTTCTGGAAATTCATCCAGTTTTTCGCCAAAGACTCCTTTGGTTTGAACAAAAAAAGGAACGTGGACAAAAGCTCCTTAAATTTTATCACAGGCTGCGAAACATTGGCGATGAAGCAGCGCTTGACAAGCTAACTGTTGACGACCTTCACATGTTTCAAACCATATACGCTTGCAGTGATGAGCCAGATTTGTTCATGAAGCTATTGGACGTACAAAATCCCAGCCTCGCAGGTATACTCTCAACCGGTGCGGCCTTCCATTTGCCAAGGACACACAACAAATTGCATCCCCGCAAGTCCTTGTCGACGCATTACTCAAGAGAAATGTGACGGATGAGGGCAAACTTCCCATCGTCGAAACCAGTGCCCAGCAAAAGAGATACGATGTTTAAAATGTAACAGGACTGGACACTTGGCTCGAGTTTGCCGGGTAGGGCGTTACAACTTAACACTCCGCCCACAGTCCCCTTCTTGAGGACGGGCACCAGAGAGGTATTCAAAACCTTCACGTCGCAATGCAACCCCCTTTCGTCACCACAGTCCATCGTCGGCTTGGGTCTCATCTATCACGTCCTTGAGAGACACTCCAGATATTAAACTTCGGTCCAACTTTACTCACGGACTTTTGACATACCTACTTGCTATTGCTGAGACAGGTGCTTCACGGATTGTTCTTCCAGCTTCAGCTCTTCCCAAAGGGGTAATACCTTCCACTTCACGCGTTTGTTTGTTGGCGGCAAATGGAACCGTCCTTCACAACACAGGTTCTGTCTCTTTTTTGGCATCTGCCCCCAACGGACCAACAATCACAATAAATGCCATTGTTTCCACCGATCTGGCCGGACCACCTCTCATAAGCTGGCATGATCTTGTGGCTCTTGACATTTTACCAGAGGCCTTCCCCGCTGTCATTCATTGAGCATATGCCCAGGATGACTTTATTAGCGGCCTTGGGGGCCTTCAAAGCGAGGATTCCAGTAGCGAGGATGATATCTTTACAGATTGCGTGGACGTCAACTTTGGCGATGCGGAGCCTCTATTTGAAGATTGCCGAAATATTGTGATACCAGATGATATTGACCAGATAAAAGGCGACTAGGAGGATGTCCTGGTTACATCCCTTGGAGAAGCATCCGGTTGCATAAAGGGGCCTAAAATGAGGATAGATCTCAATTTGAAAGCCAACAATAAACCATGCTAGGTGACTACAGCTCGACCTATTCCAATTCACTATCAAGAGATGTCAGATGAATTAATTATCGAATTAATTTCAGCAAGAGCCATCGAGAAAGTCACCTGGCCAACCCCTTGGTGCTCATCCGCCCACTTCGTTGGCAAACCGGGTGGCAAGAAAGTGAGACTTGTCACAGATTACCGCATCCTCAACAAGGCAGTGAAACAACCCGTACATCCATTCTCGTCCGTTCCAGACCTCATCTGACAGATTAAACCCGATTTTTGCTGGTTTGCTAAGGTAGATGCGGTACACGGGTACTATCAAGTTCCTCTTGAAAATGCCAGTGCTGATCTTACAACTTTCCTCCTGCCCTCAGGCCGCTATCGTTATTGTGTGGCCCCAATGGGACTGAACTCGAGTTCTGACGAATTCAATATCTGAACGGATGCAGCTATTGCTAACTTACCATGGCTCCTCAAAATTGTCGACGACATGCTCGTCCAGGCGCCAACCAGAGCTCTTCTTTTTTCTCGTCTTTGCATAGTCCTTGATCGTTGTCTGACTGCGGGCATAAAAAAAAAATTATCTTTAGCCAAGCTCAAGATTGGTCAGGCTTTTAAGTTTGCAGGATTTCTGGCAACTTTGGAGGGTATAAAGCCGAATCCTTCAAAGCTCTCCTCCATCAAAAACTTTCCACGACCTGCAAACGTGTCCGATCTCAAATCATTTTTGGGTTTAGCCAATCAACTCGCTTATTTTTTACCTGATCTCGCCCACTCCACAGTTCACCTACGAGAACTCTTGAAGAAAGTGAACGGTTTTATATGGGTTGATGTGCATGAACACGAGTTTACATTCACTAGAGAACTCTTGTGTTCCTCAGCCGTGGTTCATCCTTTTGACCCCACACTTGCAGCGGAGCTCTTGAAAGACGTGTCAAGAGCATGGGCTGGGATATGCCCTCATCCAGCGCAATTCAACTTCTCGTCCTAGCCTGATTCAATGTGGATCCTGCTCACTCACTCCTGTGTAGCGAAATTACGCTACAATAGAACTGGAATGCTCTGCAATAGTTTGGGCAATAACTAAGTGCGATTTTTACTTGCGTGGAATGCCTTCTTTTTCTATCGTAACGGACCACCGTCCTCTCATTGGAATCTTCGAGAAACCCCTCAGTGCCTTGGGGAATGATCGTCTCCAACAGACGCGGGAACGCCTCCTTATGTATTTGTTTGCGGTGGTATGGTCAGCGGGAAAATCTCATTACATTGCCTCTAGGATGACAAAAACCTGCGAACTTGCTCGGCAACTCTATTTCTGGCCGGGAATGACCAATGACGTTAGACTTCGAGTGGCTGGCTGTCCCATACGTCTATCTTGTCTTCCTGCCCTCCCTCCTGAGCCGGTTTTTCCAGAAATTGCCACACACCCAATGGAGGTCTTAATTGACCTGTTTGATTTGGGTGGACATTCTTTCCTGGTTCTCATTGATCGCTACAGTGGTTATCCTTTTGTTGCCCGTCTCAATGCAGCTACTACGTCGGCAGTGTGTCTCACCCTCCTTGGTTGGTTCTGGGAGAATGGGTTTCCAGCCCATATCAAGAGCGACAATGGTCCTCAATTCCGCCATCAGTTTCGGGAGTTTTGTCGCTCCTTTCACATTCAACACGGGATCTCATCCCCGTATCATCCCAAAAGCAACGGGTTAGCCGAAGCGGCTGTCAAATCGATGAAATTTCTGTTAAGAAAACTTGATCTTAATGACCCCACTTTTCGCGCCGCTTTATTGTCTTGGCGAAACACACCTAGAGCTGACGGCTTCAGTCCAGCCTTTGCCTTCTTCGGCTTCAGATATTCTCTCAGTATTATAGGGCACTTCAATGTACAATCAGATGCTTTTCTGCATGAGTTGAATTTACTGGCCTCGGTCCTCGGCCTACAGGTAAATCCTTATGAAGCGCAACATTGACAAACTACCGTAAAAGAAGACATATGCAATACATACAACATAGGTTATAACGCTTTACTTCGAATGTTCCCCATGTTTGAATCATATTTCATTCAATGTGCCCGCCTGATGGTGCTACTATTGCTTAGGCCTTAGCCCTGAAGCGCTTACAGGCCTTAGCTACTTCCTCGACTCAAAAACTGGCCATTGTAGCCATGGTTGAGGTCTTGAGAGCTGTGACGCTATTGTGTGGTCTTCTACAGGCCAACTTCTCCACATTGCCCCACAAGTAAGAATCACATGGATTCAGGTCAGGCGAGCATGGGGGCCAGAGTGTTGGAGGCCAAAAGCTTTTAAACTCCACATACAAGTAGGAGGTCATCATTCGAGAGGTGTGGCAAGGAGCTCCATTCAGTTGCCATTAAGATCCACCCTGTGGATAGTGGAGATCGAGCCAAGGTTTAACCACAGTTTTAAGGACCTCCAAGGAGCCTTTTGAGTTGAGCCTGACGTCCCGCTCGAAAAAGTAAGGGGGCAAGACCTTCCCATCGCTGGTGATCACGCCCAAGGCCATCACGCTTGCTGAATGTTCGGTGGTCGTAACTGGAGGTACATCCTTGGACGTGGCAGCAATCAAGCGGTCATTTCTGGCATTGTCACTTCTATCCACTACACTTCTCGTCACTGTAAATGACTACAATGGTTGGTCTTTTTTGTAGCAAGCTGCGCAAGGATTTGCACCTCTCCACTTGAAGCACCTTTTGCCTTGAAGTCAATCGTTGGCGTTGACCATGAGCATAGCTGGGAAGGCCAAAATCCTTGTTGATTGCCCTGGATGTTTTTGCATTGTTCACATGATGGTTCTTGGCCAACACAGACATGGACATCATGGGGTTGGCCGTGACAGCCTTCTTCAAGTTCGTTTTTTGTCACTTCTTGGGCGGTGATGCGGTTTTTGACTACGCCCCAGTCGTTTTGCCTTGCTTTACAACATCATAGATTCCCAATTATTCTTGGATACCCAGTCATTCTTGGATGCCCAATTAAGTTGTTGAAACCAGAGTCATTATGACCAGATTTAACCAACTTCATTGTGGTAGAGGCTATGGCTAACATGCTTGGAGATCAGTTCTCTAGTGTGTTTTCAACCCCACTGAGCTTAGAAGTAACAGCTCATTGCTCTAAAGATGAGTTTATTGAAGTTGGCAAGGCTAGTCAAGTTAAGTCAAAGCTCTTGAACGGTCTTGAAGTAACAGATCAAGATGCTTTGAAGGCCATCAGGGACTTGAGACTCTCGAGCTCTCCTGGTCCTGATGATGTGACATCTCAGTTTCAGTCATTGAAGCCATTCCTCGTAGTCTTTTATTTATTTCTTTGTTTTTTTTTCACTGGCTTTTCTAACAGATAAAGAGAATGTAATCCGTAGTACCATTGAAATGAAAGGTTATAAATCGTTCACTTATTACCTTTCACTCATTATATGATATTTGGTCTACCAACAAATTTGAGTTGGCGGACCGAGCTAGTCCTTGAATGTACGGTTAATATGGAAAGGCTACTTAAAAATTTGTCCAAGTCTGACTTGAAAGATGTTACTGGATCAATATGGCCTACGTATTCCCTACGAATATGAGAGGGAAGCAAACTAAACAATGAAGGAGCCCGAGAAAGAAGAGAAGTGGACTTCATTGGGGGCTTGAAGGTGCTCTCAAAACTCGCACTAAGCCTCTACGGTCAATAGCATTGACCCTAAATCCTGGGATGGGACAAAGCTCATCGATGCTTTTGTAGACGTACAGTATCAGATACCTTTCGTACCTTCTCTGTTCAGTCCTAACTTTTCTAGTCTCTTCCAACACGAGAACTCTCTCATTTCTGTGATGTTCCTAGTGAAACATCTTTGGACCTGTTCGACCTTTTGCAAATTGCTGATCTTAATAGAGCCCAAATGGGTGAAGTTTATTCAAGATGTGGCTGAACATTCCACTTGTACAGAGTTAGCATAGTAGGGAATATTAATACATAGGCATTGTTGATCCGGTAGCATCTTTCAAGTCAGACATGACAAATTTGTAAGAAGCGTTCCAGATCAAACATACATTCATGGATTAGCTCGGTCTGCCAACTCAAATTCGTTGGTAGATCAAATATTACAAAAGCTCATGAATCGACGCATTATCTCCTTTCATTTTAATTGTATCGGGGATTACATTTCATGTGGTGGCCAGAAAAGCCAGTGAAAAACCAAACCAACGAAAAAAGATATGTTAGAAAATTTCAATTCCAAACAATGAAAAGATAAAAAAGAACGCAAAGAACTAAAAAGAAAGAAATTGCAATTATTTTTAGTTTTTAGAGATTTGATCTCAAAATTAGACGTAAAGACAATCATCTAGTTTCACGTTCAGACCATTTAAAAAGCAAGCTCAGATCGCTCTGTTTTTGTTCTTTTAAACCACTTTAAAACTAAATTCTGTTAGTGGCCGTGCTGGTGGTTGATCGCATCACTTTATTCAAATTTTTGCTTTAGCTACCCTTGCGAATTCCTGAGAGCCCGTTTTACATGTGGGTTGCGGTGGGATCACTCAAGCAACAATGCGTTTTGTATGGAGCTCAAATGAAATTCCCGTTGTTACTGAAAACGTCAGTTGAGGTATTTGGTATCGAAGTTGGGCCAAGCAAGACAGGCTCAAGGTGATTGGTCGATGTCCGGGCATGACGGAAGAGGAGGTCGAAGAAACCCTGACGGTAATTGGTTATTGATTTCAACGACGATAAAAGATGATAGAGCATGCGGGCTGCCGTTTTTGGTGTTCCACGTAAACAAAAGGGACACGGACGTGGAAACTTATTTCGGATTGGATCGATTACCTGTTATTACCCAGCGATCCGGCGAGTTTACAAGACAATTGAAAATAGGTATCTTGGTCTAGGGTGGCTGATCAGTTAAGACTCAAGTTACCTGTACGGCACACACACGGCACTATTTTCCTTCCGCGCTTTCTTAACTAAAACTGTCCAAAATTACTATTAGATTTAGCGCAAATGAAAAACAGATAAGAGGTGCTTTGCACAATCCATGACTTTTTTTCTCTTTTGATGCCATTGATGATTCATTCAGGCTTTTACCAAAATTTGCGACAGACTTGGAACAGGCGCAGAAAACACACCCATTTTTTTGTACGTAAGCTATATATTTGTAATACATAAAATAACAGTGATATATTTTTATACAGATACGTACCCCCAGCCTTGTGCACGAAGGAAGAATTGAAATGAAACTAGTTTGGCTGGGGGTGACTTCAGAGGTTGCGAGTCTAGGATGCATCAACGGTATACACGGCCACGGACTTCTAGAAATATGGACTGCGAACGAGCTTCCCGGCAAATCGGCCTGCTCTTAGTCATAGCCACTCTGAGCCACTTTTCGAATCAAAGTAATAAAATAAGAAACGTAGATCTCTTCAATTAACGGTAGGCCAATTTTATATCATTTACATGCAAAGTCGATCGTTTCAAAGTTATGTTGTCAAGAGCTTATGTAGCTGACCAAGAGCAGGCCGAAAATTCAAATTTTATTGAGTGTTTACTACATAACTCTGACCATGTCTCCTGAGTTCCCTCTGCATAGGTTTAGGCTCAAACTTGGCTGAGTTAATCTATTCAGCAAGATCTTGTGGTCGTATGAAGTGCTTATTTGGAATAAGATGAGCGGTTTAGGAGCTAGGATATTTTTACTTTCGTTTGCAGTCCATATCTCTAGAACTCCGTGATACGGCCCACTCCCAACAACGAAAGTCCCGTTATTTTCTTAACCATCTTTAAGTTTCACCAAGCCTCGTGGCCTCTTCGCGTTGACCTTGATTCGAGTGACACAGACATCACAGTTGGGATCGCTCTCGAACCGGTCGAGATCGTTGCCCCAGAGGGATTGTCCACTTCCATTACGATAGTAAATTGACGTCTAATAATTCTTGTTTAAACAAGGCTAGACTACGTAAAGGACAGTCTTAGGTTTAGCGGCAAACAATTCCACAACTTAACGCAGGGAACAGAAAAAGATCCCTCTCGTCCTTTTGAGCGTATTAAATGATGTCTTAAATGTTCTTATGTTCTGCTTCGGGGTTTGTACAAAAAGAACGCAAGGTCAGGACTTTTTATCAAATTGGCATACGGAATACCAGAGTAAGGCAAAAATCGCCGAGTAAATTTTCGTTTTTTGTCATCTCGACATACAGGTAACAATCTACGGCGGCCTCTCTACTTGTTCACATATCATGAATTTTACACAAATGCCATCGATTGGTCTTCCGTTCCGTTGGGTGGAGAACCGCTTGTTGCCAACGTTTGAGAAGCATTTCCTCGCACATACTGAAAATAAATAATGAATGCACGTCAGAAATAGGGTCATTGATTTCTGCAAGGTGGCCCTATGGAGAGATGCTAAATGCGTAACCTTATAGAGGGATACCTTTGACTCGAAGATTGGACAAGATTGTGGTAACAATGGGCCACTTGAAGTTGACTTTAATTTAATCCCAAAGTAATTACCATAGCTATGTTTTTTATATGCTCGGTGTGGAATTATGATTTAAGTAAGAAAATTCAAAGCATCAATGGTTTCTGCTTGCTTCAAAAGTATCTCAGTTAAAGCGTAGCTATCTTACATCCTTGATTTGTTTGCTGAAAAATAGAAGAAAAAGACAGATAATTTTCAAAATAATAGACAGCATGCGAAATAAAAACCAACGAAACGAGCGCTACGACTTTTGTTCATGGGGGCATTCCCCCAAAATAGACATTTGCAAAGGTTTGAACAGTCCAAATCTGTCAACATCCGTTGCCAAACTTCAAGGTTTTCTTGCCCTGCGGTATATTGAAAACGAAATGACCACACTTGCAAAGTAAGACTTGGAAGACATGCAAACGCCATCAATAAGAGAGAAGTACCGTATATTGAGTCATCGCCATGGATCTGTGTCTGGTATTGATATGGTCGCCAAAGAATTTTTTGAGTTGGATCGAGACCTCATTATTAATGAAGCAAAACAGGATTGCAATCACAAGTCCCTGAGAAGCAAGAAGGTAGCTGTTAAGATTCAGACTTCCAGAAAAATTGGCGGCTGACAAGGAAAAGGGTTAAAAGGAGGAGGAAAAGGACTCTTTTCGGAAGTTTCCGTCGGAGACTTTCACTCAACCTCAGTTTACGTACGTGGAAGGAGGTTGTGATGGCGCCGAAGAATTCCATAATTATGCGCAGAGTTGAATCCCTCTCATCGGGTTTCACCATCATTAGAAAATATTGAAGCCCAAAAAGTGGCACGAGCACTCCTGAATCCAAAAAAAAGCAATATACATCAGCGTCGTCACACTTGAAAGAATATTTTTTTTTTGCTCTCTTTTGCTTTTTTTTTATAATTATGTTTGAATTTGATGGTGCTCCAAGCACTTACCGATGGCTCGTGCAGTTTTGATGAAAGCTGCTCGATCCGACACATCTGTGTGAAGTTTGGAAACCAACACATGGACAATGCGGGCCAAAAACATCAAATTTATAAAGATGGTGAGGATGCACGGTACTTTCAACACCCAGTTATACGGTGTCTCGTCCATCCAACAACTGCAATACGCAAAAGAAATAGCCGTTCCCGTATCACGTTTCCTCTGAGGATTTCAGGTTATCTACTTGTCGTTAGTTTTCGAATTTGACTGATTTTAGGAATCCTATTCTAGTACGATAGCACTTGTTTTTACAAAATATTTTGAATTTGGGTCCAAGACTGTTTGATAACTTATATGAAGGCGGTACTACTTATTATTATCGCCTTCGTGTTGGAGCCCAATTGATTTTACCATTGGCGTTCTCTCAAAAGATCATGAGAGTATTGATGGGGACAAGAAGTCCCGAGTAAGATGTTGAGCTGGCGTTATATGCAAAGATTGTCCAAAAGCTTGGACGAGTTCGAGTCCTTGGGTATACGTGAGGCTTCGATAACGCAATGCATCAAGGTATCCAATCCATATTTGTAAGAGTGGATCAAATTGCCGGATCAAATCTCCCGCTTATACCAGAGTATTTAGGATTTAATTTGTTCCAAATTGAACAAAGAACCGTTTGAGTTTAGTTTTCATGAATCATGTCATCATACAACGCAAAGATTTCGTGCCATGGACAACTAGGTGAGTACATTTTTGGACACAGCAAAGCAATTCGGGAGACGATCGGTTTTTGAATATCATTGACTTTTCGTCGATTCAATTTCGACCAGACAGAGACCCGAACGGAGACTTGAACTAGCTTTTTGAGAACCGTATTTCCACCCCAGTTATGATACCTAGTTTAAAACTTGAAGCCGGGTCGTTCGTTTTCTATCACAAATTCTACACTTTACGTACTTGCTAAAGAGTAATAGATTTGCCTGATGAAATCTGCTTATGGTTTGGCTCTTTTCCATATCAATTGACATGTTTCCAATCAAGATGAGTTATATTTTAGTTCCCAGGACGACAAGTCTTATTGATTCTTTAGCCTTTAATCCCAAATTTTTGTTGGTTGTAAATCCCTCCTTTTAAACTAGGCCATTGAGCAGTCTGCATCCGGTCACGGTTCTCCAAATTTCGCCTCGGCCCTGGCTTGAATCTACTTATTAGCAGAGCACATGTCAGTAACTGCAGCCAAATTGGACTTAAGTCGGATCATCCGACAGGTACTCACAACATGTGGTGTCCGGGCTCTGACGAGAAGGCCCTTAAAAGTGCATACAGGAGAACGAGAACCCCGGGAAAAATCCATCCCAAAGTGCACAAACCAATGAGGACCCTGGACTCGGATATGAAAGTGACGATCAAGACGACGAACAAGTAGAGACCTAAAACGAAAGAGCACATTCACCATCAGATATCATGACTTGGGGAAGAACCAACCACCAATCACAAACCTTCACATAGCATCCAGAAATATGTGCAGACAGTGAAGTATTCGACCAGTGTATGGAGAACCTTGCAAGCGACGATCGAAGCTTCCTGAAAGTACATCGTTGTCCCTTATTTAGCGTGTTATGATTTGATGTATTGCTTTGTATTGTATTTTATTGTACGTAGATCCATTCCGACCCCAAAAGAAAGGCGATAAAGGAATAGTTAGAGATATGAGGCGATGAAAAATATACCCCATGAGCCGGCAGAATTGTCAGGGGAGTGAGAGAAGGACAAAAAGGAAAGGGCAGATCTAACGTGAAATTGAGGTCTATGGTGTGCTTTCGATCTTGGGTCATTTGGTAAGCGGTAGAGATGTAATGAGCCAAGAATTTTCGGTCTGGCTTGGGCTAAGAGGAAAGTGGCTCATTTCGAGCTGAGCTGGGTTGACAGTTTCCACCTCACGAGCTGGGCTGGGCCGAGTTAGCCCATGTCCGAGCTGGCTCATGATCGAGTTGATTTAGGTCTGGGCTGAGCTAAATCTGAGCTGAGCTAGATCTGGGTTGGATCAGAGGTACCTTGGGTGGATAAACCAATAGGCTTATTGGCCAGTCTAGTTTCTAGTTCCCGTGTCAGGTAACACCACGAAATTGTCTTAACTCAAACTAGGTGTTTGAAAAGGGCAATCAAAGACGGAACATTTATGCAGCTATAACAGGACTCTAATAGGGTACGTATCTAGGTATAACTTCTAGATGTAAAGCATGCTTTGAAGCATCTTGAAATCATGGTCCAGGACAAAGCAGATGAGTGAGTGGTCTCTATAATTAATACCAACATTGTTTGAGAATCTAAGGCAATCGGATGCAAAAACCTCCGTTATAGTTCATAGAAAAAGTAAATACACCTTGAGTTGCCTATCAATACATGTTTTCCTAGGGAAGGTATTATCAAAATAAAAGATTTCGTTCAAATTGAACCATAACAAATCCGAGATAATACTATATGTTTTTTTAAAGCTATCTTATGGACAGGGTGGTACAAGATGGAAAGAAATTGAGGGCTCTGTGCCGTCTGAAATTCCGTCCCATTGTTCAAAGAATTGCAAAGATAGATACCAAATGGCTCACCCATTTCCATTGGTATCTTCCGTCTTTCAGCAGGCCCTTAGTTTTGATTCTGACATCAAGACTGGGCTCACTTAAATTTTCGAACATTGTTTTGTTAGCAAACAATGGGAGGCTTATCAATTTGCTTAAGGCTAAGATTAGCTCATTGGCAGTACAACACTACTGAATGTGTTCAATAGTTCATATTAATGAAAGCTTGGGGTTTAAGGTCAAAAAAATCCTTGAGCAGAGACAAACATTGTCAGACACGGCCAAAGTAGCCCCCAATTTCTTTCCACCCAATATTTCTCCTAAATTTCGCCTAAACATGACCAAAAAAAGTTCAGCTTCGTCGAAAATCTTAGAGGGGGACAAGTCAAAGCTATTCGGGCATTTAGGTAAGCTCTGGTGCCAGCAAACAAACTTGCCTGCCAATGCCAATGATGCAAAATGGTTTTAGCGAAGCTAACCTTTCCTCATATAGCAATGTGAAAGAAGGGTCAGCTTCTCAAAAACGTGTTTGAAACCACAAACTTGCATCACTGACACTGATAACAGCAAACAAACGAACCTGCCAAAGCTTGCCCAAGCGTCCCCATTGTATTGACAATACTTGTGATTGTAATGGAAGTTAAGTCTTAGATTATTGTTCAGATACTGATCCACTGGAATCAGAGCATGTTATTAGGAAATATGTATCAAGCTTAACAAATTGCTTAAAATACCTTAGTATGCAATAACAATATAAAGCATCTTTGAAGTTTACTTGCATCCTTATTTGCATCCCGGGCTTGTTTTTTCGCATCTTTATTTACATCTTGAGGTCTTTTTTTACGCATAATTTTGAGAGCCTTACTCATGAGGCACATGGAAAAGCCTGATGAAGAACCATTGGCTTCCCCACCCCGAATCAAACATATCAATTTCCGTCGAAACTCCACGGTGTCTCCAAAGCGTTTGTCCATAACACTTCGCTCTTGGTTACAGTACTGACAAAGTTCGTTTTCAATGCCAATAATTCTCGTGAGTTTATCGGGACTGATCTTCATATCACCGAGGACGAAATCCGCCACTACTGGGGAGGAAACCCTTTCCCCTTCCTAATGGCAGGAGAGGTCAATAATTAAGGCTTGGAATTCCCATGGAACCACCCTTGCAGGGGAAGCTCGACAGACCTGTCCATCTCGAGACGATTTTTCTTCCTCCTCAGGCCTAGGGCTAGGCCTCTCCCTAGACTGTTTAAAATTGCGCTAAACGATACTACCAAAAGCACCGAGCAAAAAACGGAAGACATTTTTTAATAATAATTGGACAAAAAAGACGAAACTGGCACTCCCTAAATCTTAAGTCCTATGATACTTTAAAGGCAATTGGAGATTTTAAAGCCAGGGCAATGGACCAAATGGACCAGGTCGCCTCTTTCAATTAACGTAACAAAATCATGATTTTTAACAAGCACCATAACTCTCAAAGGGTTCGATTTTGCACTAAATTTAGCTAAATTGTGGGAAAAATACCATTTCATATCTTATCAAGCATGAAAAAAAATTCGGTTGAGCACTTTGTTGATAGTTGACATGTTGTCAAGGGGTAGGAACTTTACGGTCACACGGTGTCAGGAGGACTTGGATCCAGGAATATTGAAAAAGGCATAATCTTAAAAGCGAAAATGGTCTAGTCAGAAACTGCGTTCGAATTGAACGAATTGAATTAATGTATCGAGAAGAGTACACATACCGACCACTGGGAGATGCTACCTATCTGGTATTGAACGTAATACCAGATCAACCTTAAAGAGTTATGGAGGATTGAAGCGATGAACAGGTTTGTATGGATCGTGTTTCGCACGCATTTGAGAGATCTAGAATGGAGAAGATGCAAAAGAGCAATCAATAGTCGATAAAAAGATGATTCATCAAAGGGGTAAGATTATCTTCGGATTGAATATGAGTGGATCCATGGACGCTGATGAATCGTTCGAGGAAGAGGAGTAGCGCTCAGCTGAATCCCAGGATCAGTTCTGATTACGACAAATGAGTTTTCGCCTTACCTAAATTGCATGAATATCAGCGTGGCCAGGCATAGAAATACCAACGAGATCCCGTAACCCGCCATGTACACCTTGTTGATCATGTCGAACATCTATGATCAAACAAACCAAAGCATGGTCATCAACCTATAATCTTGCTTGAAGAAACTTCAACATCATACCTTGAAGCCGTGGGCATCAGGGCATTGCTCGTAATGCGTGAAGGACTTATTCAGCTCAATATCGAACCAATGACCTTCTGATGAGCATTCACGATAAGCCCAGTCTGAAAGACGCAGAAAGGACATTCGATCCAAAGAAAACAGCAGTGAAGAAAAGATGAAAGATGAAGAGAAAGGAGCGGAAAATGAGAGCCAGAATAGGAAAGTGTCATAAATTTCCATCAATACTGACTTACTATCTTTGTCATAGTTGAAGTGAAGGAAATTGGGACAGGGAAACTTGATCGTACTTCCGGCAGGAGTCGAATTCACACAAGACCATCCATCAAAGACGATTGGGCAAAAGTCTACCGAAGCAAGAGAATAAAAGAAAGAGAATGTTATCGATCCATTTGCTACAGAGATGACGACGGTAGTGCTGGCATAGCCATTTGCATTCGATGTTTTGTTACTTTTCCCGCAAATATCGGAAGAAAAGTCAACGTAGATTATCAAGTTCTGGTGGGAATGAAAGTAAAAGACTCCTAGTAGGGATTTGCCAATTTAGTCATTTTAAGCCACTTTTGCAGCAACAGCCTTGTGTTGATTACATTAAGCAACATGTTCTTACTCACACTTCATAATTGGAAGATATGACATGAAAAGAGGACCCTTGAGGTCATCTGTCACTCGCTTCGATGAGCAAATTGAACATAGTACAGCCAACGAGAATCAGTGCTCTATTTATCCGTCCTTCTCTTAGAAAATCCCTTGGGTGGATGTGTGAATGAAGGAACCTTCACTCTTTTCTCGTCGTGACCATGCTTTAATGGTCATTCGTTTGGAGTCTCTCTTACCTAGATCCGAGGCCTCAAGGGTAGGGGCGCTCACATCGACCAGATCCTCGCATCGAGCGGCTTCTTCGCAAAGATTTGTCTCACAATCCCTCGTGGGACAATTGAGCTCACTAAAAGGAAAGAAAAGTCTCATGAAGCTTTCGTCGTGACTGACCCTCTCTGATGATGCGAAGAACCTAACGCCTTAACATTCTTATTTGTCTTGCTGTATATGTCCGTCTCTTTCTGCCTCCCGAAAAAACTATCTACATTATCTTTTCATTGGGGAAGTGAGTCTGGCACAATGGACTAGGGATATGAATTTATATTTTCTTTCAAATTTAACCGCCACTAATAGGAATGTACTATTGAGAAGTGCGAAAGGAGAGATATATCATTTATTGTGTTGAGATGATCACTGACCAAATCATGAATTCGTACTGAGCATTGATTTGAGTTTTGCTCAAATTTTTTTCCAATTCTCGGGGCGGTAGTAGGAAAAGTAAAAGTAACGAAATCACAACTACAATATGTTCCATTTTTCGTAAACCAGACGTTGTCCTATTGCATCTCAATATAAGGTAGTTTGGAAAGACCCCAAAAAGCGTTGCTCATTTCATTTTTCAACCCCTGATCGACAGTTCCAATGCATTCATGATGGCTAGACAATGTTTATACTTGCTCTTAGAAGGGAAGGATCCTTCCGTAGTCAATAAGCCTTGTATCATAGAGGCTTTAGCTGTCTGGGTCAATCAGACCAGGGTGCTGTTTGAATAGCAGGCTTACCCAGTATTTGAGAAATAGACTGATTTGACCAATGTAGAGGTTGAAGAGGTGTCTCCACTTATGGTAGAGCAGGAAAAGACAGTTTTGAAGAAAACAGTCTGTCCTGTTTACCGGAAGCAGCCTTGTCCTGATGAAGGAAAAGGCTGTCAATTCGACCACCCTAAATGGTGTCAAAAACTTCTCAAGTTCGGCCTTGAGAAGTTCAATAGGAAGAGGGGATGTTCAAAGGTAGTTTGTATTTTTTTCCACCCGTACATGTGCCGTCAGTCCATGAGACTTAACACGTGCCTTAATGCACAGTGTACCTCCGTCCACGTAGAAGGGACGCAAAGAAAGCCGAGAAATAGGAATTCCCAATCCACCCCTATTCTCAGAAAGAGATTTCATTCATCTCTATAACAGAAACTTGGCTTCGGCCAGGGGTCTTAGATGAAGAATTAACCATAGCTGGTTTCAACTTAGTTCGTTGTGATAGGATGTGATTATGATATGATTATGATAGGATTGTGATAGTCTAGCAATCTCTGAATGTGTTTCCGAAAAGTGGGACACGGACAAAAATTCCAAAATATAGGCAGACTTTGTTCAAAAAGAGTTGCAAACTAGGAAAAAGGCTTAAGAGCAATTCGAACCCCGTAATTGTGGGTAGTCTCCAAAAAAAGTTGGACGTAGTTCAGGGTAAGATTAAGGCCTCCATCGAATATGACCAGTTACCAACTGAGAGTAAGGTGGTTCAGGAGGTCAGGTCGAATATGCGAACTCTAAGAGAAAATTGAAACACTCTGTTGGGCCTTTTGAGGTTGATGGGGAAGCCATTAGTAATGTAGAGGCTATGGCTAACATGTTAGGAGATCATTTCTCTAGTGTGCTTTCAACCACACTGAATTTAGAAACAGCACATTGCTCTGAAGATGAATCTGTTGAGATTGATGATGATAGAATTCCGCCAATCCTGAATATATTTTCGGCCAGAATTAAGAGCGCTAATAAAATAGT
>NC_081449.1:778643-839766 GCF_007210705.1 Tigriopus californicus
TGCGAACTCTAAGAGAAAAATGAAACACTCTGTAACTGCAGGAACTCAATTATCAAATAGTTCACTGTCAACAAGATGTCTTAGATTAATAATCATATATTATATCAACCCAGACGAGTGTCACGCACGTGGTAAGGTGGGGGCATTCTTCAACATAAAACATAAACATGAGACCGGAAAAGGAAAAACAACTGGACAGGAGGAAAATAAAGTCAACATCGTAATCGTTTTGGCGGCAAATCCAAACTCCAGGGATGTCGCCCCAACATCTGGCTCCCTCCGAATCCGTCAAAGGTTCGGACCCCTAAGAATCTTCTTGGTGAATCGTTTGGATCAACTCCAACCCTTTGAGGTGTTGTGCTCGTTGGAGTAAGATGAGCTTGTTTACCGGGCGATGAAATTCTGACTTTGAGAACGTCTTCAGATCTTTCGCATTTCGATCACCAACACAAACACGAGCACTACGAACAATTCCTTCCTGGTCCGGATAAGTCTCGATGACCCTAGCGAGTTTCCACAGGTTTCGTGGGGTGTTATCATCTTTGAGGATGACGATATCCCCAACCTCCAGATTTTCCTGACCCCTGATCCATTTCGATCTTGGAGCCTCAAATATGCTACAGTACCATAACCATACGTGGAACCGTCGCAGAACACGTGCAGTTCTCTGGACACGATTGGGCCAAAACTTGATGGCCTGAACGATCGAGGAATTTCCACTTTGGATAGGGCAGGAAGCTCGTTCAACCACTTTTTCCATTTATCCTCAATTACAGGTGTTGTTGGTTCGTCCCAACCTCTCTTCAGCAATCCAGCCTCTTTCAAGATCACGCGACCGACTAGCAGAAACGGAGCAGCCACTCCCAATGGGTCATAAACGCTGGAGATCATTGACAGCATCGATCTCTGAGTTAAAGGGCCGGGTCTCAACTCGATCCGAAAGCCAAGCGTGTCGTTTTCTGTGTTCCATATTACTCCCAGCGCTCTCTTAGTGGGATTTTCCACCGACTCGAAGGAAAGGTTCTTAGAAGCAGGATCCTGAGTTTCGTTTGAAATGGAACGATGGAATTCTGGAGAATTTGAGACAAATTTTGTCAGGTGAAACCCTCCCTTCTTACAAAGCTCCTTGACTTCATTAGTAAGGTTCACTGCTTCCTCAACTGTGGCGACGCTCTTGAGGCAATCATCGACATAGAAGTTCCTGTTGACGGTGTCAACAGCACTTTTGCTGAACTTCGACCCGTGATCCGCAGCCGTTCGTCGAAGCGCATAATTCGCGCAACTTGGGGAACTACGACCCCCGAACAAATGACGAGTCATCTCGTACTCTACAAAAATCTTCCGTTTCGTTGTTATTCTTGAACCAGAAGAACCGCAAATAATTCATGTCTTCTTCCGGCACGTGAACCCGATAGAACATTTTTTCAATGTCTCCGGCAAAAGCAACGGGTTCTTTCCGGAAGCGTAACAAAACACCAACAAGTTGATTGGTCAGGTCGGGTCCAGTAAGAAGTTCGTCATTGATCGAGCGACCACCCACTTGGTTAGCGCAATTGAAAACCACTCGAATCTTCTGTTTTGGGGGTGATAGACAGCATGATGGGGTATGTAGTGGCACATGCCCATGGGCGTATTCTTCAGCTTAGCTGGACTCACCTCTCGAGCATATTCATGTCGGATCAACTCACTCATGAATTCAAAGTAGTCTCTTTTGGAAGACTGATTGCCCTGGAGCGTCCTCACAATAGCAGTAACACGCTTTAAGGCCACCATCCTGCTCTCAGGTAACACCAATGGTCGATTTCTAATTGGGAGGGGGACCTCATAAGCTCCATTCTTGTATCTGGTCCCTTGCTCCACAATTTCAATAATTTCAAGTCGTCTCCAGACATGGAGTCGTCCATACCTATCGTCACGAGTGAGGGTGGGAGCTTAGGCATAGTAAAGTCCGAATCCACCAAGGCGGAAGCTAAGAGAAAAATGCCTTCGGATTCGACCTGACCTCCTGAACCACCTTGCTCTCAGTTTGTAACTGGTCATATTCGATGGAGGCCTTAATCTTACCCTGAACTACGTCCAACTTTTTTTTGACACTACCCAAAATTACTGGATTCGAAGTGCTCTTCAGCCTTTTTGCCAGTTTTTTTATTATTTTTTTGCGCACTTCTTTAACGCTACCGGGATTGGAATCCCAGCAGTTCAAAACGAGACGATTATTCAGTTTAGAACTCTTTTTGGACAAAGTCTTCCTACATTTTGGAATTTTTGTTCGTGTCCCACCTTTCGGTACACATTCAGAGATTGCTAAACTATAGCAAGCTTCCTTAAAAACTGCAACTAATTTATCAATGGCTACATCTGTGGACGGTTCCTGTTTCAGAATTGAAACCAGGTTCAGTTCTTCAAGTCTTTCTATAATCAATGGCCAATGTTCATCTTTGAACTTTAACTTAGCCAGACCGACCTTTTTGACCGGTTTTACTCTAAAGCACGCTCTAGTAGCTACACCAGCATGCTGGGCGAAATTGCGCAAGATCGCAAACTCTTCCAGCTTTTCAAACGACTGAGATGTCGATTTCGAAATGGGAATATACCCATCGGGACTAGCCGCCCACGCTACAACGCTAGCCGGAAAATTAAAGTCCCCAACAAAGAAAACCTTCGAGCAAACTGCCTGATCCAACTCAGTTTTAGTGAATTGGAGAGCTGACATAAAGAGCTTACTGAACAAGAAGGGGGCCTATGCATTGTTACAATAGACAGATCGAGACCTCGCATATGACAAATCAAGACCTCTACTTCTCCATTCGACATTTGTACATGACTAATGTGCAAATCATTCCTAACATATATGCATACGAGTACACCCCTATGTGGGAATATGGGATTATAAGGGCGTATCCTATCACAACGTAAAAGAATTTTCATATTTTGCAATAATCAAGACAAATGAAAATCATTTAGTAACAAAAAAATAAGGGATATAGTTCAGTATGCTAGAGTGTATGAAAGTCCCCAATATTTTTAAGAAGACAGAATGTCGTGCTTAAACCGCCAAAATTATTTTGCTAATTTGAATGAGCGAGTGCTACATAAATAGAATTCCATTGAGCGACTGATCAATATTGTTACATGGACGAAGTTAAGTCGATGAAACTGACATTTTGGGCCTTCATTCAGAATGAATTGGTGTTCGCTTACTTCAGGCCATTGATAAAATTTTGGCACCACACCGGATTTGTGATGTTGCAGAAGCTGGGGCAAGTAACGTTCCCAAGCATATTGGAAGTCATATTGAAGATATGCTGAAATAAAAGAAAACACATATTTTAGATACAATTCAGTAAATGATAACCACCTTGGGAGGCGAACAACATAATCCTGATTTTAAGTTCTATTATGGCCTTTTCACATTGTAAACATGACTTTGGCTTTCCGTACTTTGAGCAGTTACTAAAACCCTTAAAAGCCGAGTGGAGTTTTGAAATTTTTAATCATTCATACAATCGAACACTACGTCATGATTAGTGTTTTCAAAATTATGCATAAAAAGGACCTCAATATGTGAATAAAGATGCAAAAAAAACAAGTCCAGGATTCAAATAAAGGATGCAAATAATCTTCAAAGATGCTTTATATTGTCATGACATACTGGAGTATCTTAAGTAATTTGTTAAGCTGGACACAAATATTCTAATAGCAGTTTGCTCTGATTCCAGTGAATCAGAATCTGGACAATAATCAAAGACTAAACTTCCATAACAATCACAGGTATTGCCAATAAAACAGCTTTGACGTGTCATCCCCCCTGAATTGAAGTTCCAAAACAACCGTACTACTTGAATCGTTACCGAAAAACAGAAACGCATTACCGCTATCCTTACTTTCTAGAAAAAGGTAAACAAATAGTTCACTGCATGTGAGACGGAACTTTGAGAAATTCGGGGCGGAAACCTTTACACAATTATTCTTTCGCTCATTTAGTAAAGAAGAAAGTAACGGTAACGGAAGGGCCAAAAAACCCGCTCCGTTACCGTTACTTTTTCTAAAAAGTAACGCATTAGCGGTAGCGTTGCTCAAGCCCAGTTCATAATGGTTTGGTTATGTCTATTACCTCCTCCTGCTTATCTTGAATGGTTGTTTGTTTTGTTTTGTTTGTTACCAGGTCACATGGCAGCTCTCTCGCTCGGCCTGCCATTTGATGAAGGGTGCTCCAATTGAGGGATATCCCAGCTTGGTCATCACAGCCAACATTAACTACTACCTCACCTTCGGGTATGACCGCAGGTTCGCCCATTTAAGCAACAACTCATGCTGTAATTTAAATACCCCAAAGAAGCTTGGACTTGGCAAGCCAGGAATCGAACAAGACTCTCAAATTATAAAGCAGATGCTCTACCAATTCAGTACCCCAGCAAGCCTGTTGACTAAAAACTACCTTTAAACTTTTTTTTTACAAAAAATGTTAGAAGTCTCACTCAAAGTCATTAAACGTGGTCAATAGGATGTTGAAATTTGTTATCGAGAAAAATAACCGTGGCATTTTCCCCATTCACCCCAATTATTTTTCAGATACTAGATGCCAACTTGCCTACTATTTAGGCAATGCGCACTCTCTCAGACAATTGATCTACTTGACCTGTGACATTTGGAATAGCTATTTCTTCAACATATGCTCCGCTCTCCACCGTCTTCAAACTGATCTAGCCAAGGAAAAAAAAGACAAGTTCAATCTTTTAAATCCTAGAAGGCCTCAAAAGTTTCGACCAGGTCACGATAGAGTGGAAATTGACTGCGAGTGGGCCGTAAGTATACACTTAATTAGTGAAGCGAACCATGAAATGGCGTTGATTAGCTGGCCAATCTTTCCGGTCAAGCAACAATGCTCGATAATTCGATCCACCGATCGGTTTATTGACCTTAAACGAGTAATCGTTCATTAAGAGGTGGTCAAAATTCAGTGCTCTTGTAAGCAGTGTTCGGTCTGCTTTCTTTGATGGAAAGAACTGTAGGATTGTATGCATCCTTCCTTATCCTTAACATGAATTCCTTAAGGTACGATTAATGATCGTTTATTTATTAGCATAGCAAAATGTCTCGATAATCATCGAAACGAAGTATACGCGCACAATGCAGAATTGGACACATCATTTGACCTGTCCAGCCAACTAGACAGCGAGACATCGGCATCTCGTCATCGGTAAGTGGCGGAAAACTGGTTGACCAAGTGTTGGAGAGCATTGATGCCTTGGTATTTTTCGAGTTTGGGCTCTTCGTCCAAGATGGGCTTGACCAAAGTGGAATCGTCCGGGTGAATGAAATAGACAAAGGATTGACGGGGTTGCCTGCGGCGAATCTCCTCCTCAGGGATGACGACCCGGTGTCGAGTGGCCGGGAATTTTCCATTGGTGAATATCTCTAATAAATCCCCAGCGTTCACCTACATACGTAAGTGGAATAGGACCTTCTAAAGAAATATGGGGCGTGAGAGGTAATTGGAGAATCACTTGCCAGAATGCTGCCTTGATTTGGAGGCGCTTGTATCCAAGATCCGTCTGGTCCTTTAATCTCCAATCCCCCGAGGTCATCTTGGAACAAGAATGTGATTGTTCCATAGTCCGAGTGCTCTCCACATCGCACCACGCCTTTCATAATCAGATCTTAAGACGAAAACGACGCTTATATGTACTCAACTCGGTTTGTTTTTTGTAGAAATCAGTTACTTTGTGATAAATGCATGGGATCATGAATTGCTGATCGACTGAAAAAGTGAACTTCGCTTGTGAAATGCTCTTAAAAAACTTGGGGTTTAAAGGTAAAATGCTTCCCATTTCTCTTGTCGATTGATGTAGCTTGTACGCTCTTTTAGGGTCGACCCATAGTGAAATTAGCAATCAGTGTTACCACGGTCGTTACCGAGAATGGCCGGATAGTAAAGTGACCGCAACTTGGAGCTGTTGGCTTTTTGGATCATCAACTGGTGGCAGTCCACAAAGAACTTGGGATTCAGACCCAGGCCTAAGGCCAGGGCCTCGAGGATCCGAAAGGATAATGATAGGAGACGTTCGCCCAAAGCGACAAAGGCAGATCGCATCTCGGGCACCAGGTCGTCCGGGAATCGGGCACTCGGCTCCAAGGACACCACGTCGAAACTCTCTCGAATCTCGTGGAACGCTGGCTGTCAAGAACGTATAGGGAGAACGTATATTAAATCAATGTCCATCCTCATCGACACAAAAAAAGGTTTGCGGTTAGAGCGCCTTCACATAATGTATTAAGGCTTAAAGGGACACGTTTCACACCCCGGGAAAAGGTCATTTTGAGAAAAAATCGGAATGAAAGTTTTGGTCGAGTGGATAGAGGCTTGTGATCTTTTTTCTAGAACCCTTGAAACTATTATCCAGGGGTTCCGTCTACTTATATTGGTTCAACTTTGAGCACCTTTACGAGTTTTCAAAGTCATACCTTTTCTCCACCCTCTTTGAGATTGTCCAACATCTCTTGTCCAGGTCGAACGTAGCCTTGAGTGGTTATGGGATGCCGACTACATGTGAGCTTTTGGTTTGCCGACAACGTGAAGAAAGACTTGGAGGCCTCAAACATGTCCTGAACGATCTGCTGATCAATCCCATGATCGGTGAGGTATACGAACCCATATTCGGAGAACGCTTTGTCCAACTTGTTGCCGATGTCTGCCGGGAGATCACACTTTATTCTTCGGCAATTCCGAGAGGAGAATGATGGGTGAAAAAAGGCTTACCAAGAAAGTCCTCATGCTCGGGCCTATCCGAGGCTAACCCAATACTGTTGATGCTCACGGTTGGGATCTCCATGACAAGGTTGGCCTGGTTTCTGTCGTGCCTGTCTTAAAATTGAAACCCTCGCCACGGAGTTTGGCTCGAACTGACGTATCTTCCATACAGTTCACAGATGATACCCTCCTTAGGGCAGATGAAAAAGTGGACGTACTCATCTTTGAGAGAGAAAAATCACTCCGACAGACCAATTCGCTCGCGGGGAAACTGTCGCCTCCGAAATGTTCACGTTCTTCTCATCTACCGTTTACCAATAATATTCGACCGAAACCGGTTCTAGGAATGCGTGTGTAGCCAAGGATCATGTATCGCCGAGGAAACTGACGGCCGAATCACGTCAGAACGATCCAGTACATAGTATAGTACAGAAGTAAAGTACTTCCCGTTCCCGTTCCACGAATTGAATCGAAGTTCATTCTTTCCCCCTTTTTGTTGCTTGCAAATTCTAAAGTGCTTACTTGCACTCTAGGATTCAGAGGGCCATGTGATTTTTCTTTTTCGTCTTCCACCCGTCAGTTTGTCTGTCCGAATGACGAAGGGCTAAAGTGGACATGAAGTTTTATTTCCCTTTTAGCCATATGTTTTCTTGAACAGATCGTTTTGAAACTCCCAAGCTGTCTGGTTGATTTGAAATCGAGGGGAAATGGGCTGATCCAAGCGATAAATCGGTTTCACCACGGTCTCGTCGTCTGGATTAACAAAGAACACGAACGATTGACGTGGTTTCTGGCGAAGAGTCTCCTCTTTGGGTATGACCACTCTATGAACTGTAGCAGGAAACTGACCGTTGGTCATCACCTCCATCATATCGCCCATATTGACCTAAAGAGTTGGTTACGAATGAGATGCGGGGACTATTGGAGTCCATCCACCCCCATCATTGGTTTACCAAAACGTGTCCTTTTTCGGGCTTGGCCGAAATCCACTGACCTTGGGTGCCTTGTACTTCTAACCCGCCCAGGTCGTCTTGAAGGAGTATGGTGATGGTACCATAGTCGGAATGTTCGGGACATCTAACGGTGCCCGGTTTTACTTGACCTTGTGTAGTGTAGACAAGAATAAAGTTGGATAATCATCAATCAAAGGGGTGCAACTTATGCAACCTCATTGTTTCGCAACCTCAATATTAGAGGAAAAATTGTAAAAAGGAGTGAAAGGAAGTTATGTTTCGTCCAAATATGTTCCGGAACACTCCTGATTTTGGGCTTACACTCGGGCAGATTAGGAAAGTGTTTGTACAGGTTTTGTACCTGGAATGGGTGGATAGAACAGAGACCGCAAGATCGACCAATTGCCCTCGGTCAGAAGGTGTTTGTGGCATCTCGCAAAAAAGTCCGGGTTCAAGTCCAAGCTCAAGGCCAAAGCTTTTAATAGTCTCTGTGTCAAGAATTTCAAACTCTCGGCCAACTTGCAGAATTGTCCCCTCCATTTTGGGACGAGCGAGTCCGGGAACATGGCCTTCTCGTCCAGTCTGTGCACGTCAAAGGCTTCTCTCAATTCAAATACTTCATTCTGCGAACGAGAAATTCAAATGAGTCGGAAGTTACTCGGATCTGCGACATGGTATGGATGTTTCAATTCCATTGTCTAATCCCCGGATGACAATACTAATGGAACACACTCCTCAGTGTGACTAGAATTGCACCTACGTACAGTTGTATACACTGCGTCTCAATTTGACATGCTGTGAAACTGAAGGAACTGAGTTTGATGGAAATATGTCCCTCCCACTTTGAATACCTCTGTGGTCCCATTTTTCAATTTATCCAAAGACTCCAGTCCAGGTGGATTATAACCCTGTGTCGTGATAGAGTCTCTGGCACAACTGAGTTTTTCCTTGTCGTTGAGATTGAAAAAGACCCTCGACGATTGGAACATGTTCTCCACCGCTTGAGGATCGATCCCATGATTGGCCAAGTAGACAAAGCCAAAGTCGGAGAAGGCCCTGTATAATTGCTTGCCAACGGCTGGAATGGAATCAACGCCCGTTCAAAGAGAGGTTAACCAAGACTAAGTAAGAACCACGGATTGATCTTGATCTTTCGGGTTACCTTGAAATTCCTCAATCTGGGGTTCTTGTGTGCTTGTCGAAGACGATATCTGGCTTATGTCCACTGTTGGGATCTCCATTCTCAAAGCTGAACTGCCGTGTTGTCTAATCTGGATGGGCGTTTGTCCCGAAGAAAACAGGTTTCTTATGCTTGGTAATATTCCTTTGGGTGAAGGCGTGAAGAGAAATCAGGTCGGCCCCCAAAGTTTGTACGTGGCTTCGTTAAAAGGCAGCAATATTTAAATCAAACTGATTGATACCTTGAAGATCTCTATACCAAAATTTCATCCAAGGACAAAAATTGAATAAAGTTACGTCCTCAGCTTATTAGATTGAGGCACGTCCAAGTTTTTCAAGAAGTTTCCAATAGCTTCCGATTAAATCGACGCATTTATAAACATCCGGCTACAACAATAGAAAGGCTCCATGCAATTTGAAATTCAAATTCTTCTCTGGGAAAAACTTTTTGTATTAGCAATCTTTCCTGCTGAATTATTTGTGCCCTTCTTCAAACCGTCAAATGTAAACTTACTTCCAGGTCATCAGCGGAAAAATTTACTGCACCAAAGCCAACTTTCTCAAAATGAAATCTCGCTTGGCGGAAATTGTCGATCCCAGAAATCCGAAGAGCTCCCGTTAATCGAGGACAGAGGCTAGAGGCCAGAAATAGGCTGTGGAGATAAACATTGGATACAATTTCAAGCGCTCCAGATCCCTTAGCCAAACATTCGTATCACATATAACACAAAAGCACGTGTTCCCAACATCACACGATATGAAATGATTTGCCAAATGCAAACATTCTTATTGATGCATGATATAGGTGCTTGGTTTTCAAGATTCAATTGAAGCGCATTCAATCTTGTTGGATTATTGAAACTATGTTCTTGTTTTCCAATATTTCTTTATCGGAGGTTGACAACGGTCAAAGATCATTGGGAATGCGGTTACGAATAGGACCAACGATTTTGCAGACGAATACAAGTGAGCAATCACTTCACTTACAAAAGGGCCCCTTGCAAACTTGGCAAGCATGCTATCTTGTATTCTGATGGGCGTTCCACCTTGCTCATTCAATGTTCCATCTATACCCGTTGGATTGGGCTCCTTGAAAACATCAATTTACTCTGCTCCTTCTTGCCATGTTGAGCATCGGACTCAATCTACTCTGGAGATATGTATTTCTTCTGCCCATGTCCTAGATCCCAATTCACTTTTGTTTGGACAGTTGGAACAAGGACATTCCCTCTCTCGCCCATCGAAAACACCCTTGTCTGTGGTGAGGGACTGCTCAAAAACTGTAGTGACGATAATACACGCATTGAGTTTCACCAGAATAACAACAGCTGTAACAAGCCGCATTGTAAATTTCTCCCAATTGAATTTGTTTCTCGCTAAAGTCAGACGCATTTTGTTGATCAACGCCTACATACGCCCTACGAACATCTTTTTCTCTTTAAGACAGTTGGACTTCATTGTTTTAACTAGCCTGGATTCTCAGGAGCTTGAAGATACTCTCAAAATGCACATTAAGCCTCTACGGTCACTAGAATTGACCCTAAATCCTGGGATGGGACAATGCTCATGAATGCTTTTGAAGACGTACAGTATCAGATACCTTTCGTACCTTCTCTGAGTACTGTACGATCCCAACCTTTCTAGCCTCTCCCAATACGAGAGCTCTCTCATTCCTGTGATGTTCCTAGTGAAGCATCTTTGGATTTGTTCGACCTTTTGCATACCTGTTGAACTAATTGGAGCCCAAATGGACGAGGCATATTCAAGATGTGGTTGAACAATCGACTTGTACAGAGTTAGCATCGTGATTCTATCTCTGGACTTGACATGTGATATATCTAAACACACATTTGAAAAGGTTTGCCAACTTTCAACTGGATACATTGAAAATTATTCAAAATTCAAGGCCATGGCAATACACTTTTCTGCTCAATTTCAAACTCCATACCGCATCATACATATGTTAGATGTGGAGACGTATAGACATGAATCGTCAAAAGAAGCCAGTGAATGATACAGACTGAGTATTGTGCTCATAACTCAGAGGTTATTTTCCTTTCTCTTCTTTATTCCCCATTTCTCAATAATGGCTTGAGAGGATCAGTGTTCAGCGGACCAATTTGCTCTATCAAGGCATTTTTAATACGTACATCATTGGGGGCATCCTAGGTTCTTTGCCTCTTACGCTAACTATGTACAAACAACAAATTGTGGACCTCCATGACAAGATTCCTCAACTGATTGGTCCCTATCGTCGGATGCAATAGCCACAACATCATCAACAACAACATCAGCAGCAGCAGCAACCCAATCAGTGAGCCACGTTTTTCGAAATTTCTTAGCACACTTCTCGTTGAACCTTGGAAGAGAGTGAATTACTAAGGCAATCTTGCTTGGGCTTGCCTTCATGATTCTTACAAAGGCTTAATCTCTGGATGGAGTGAGCTTTGGTCTTGTTTGTTGCATTCTCCTCCAACTTAGATATCTTGAATAGATCTGCTGCGTTTGGGTTCAGTATCTTCTCTTAAGCCTCGAGTGCTCTACGCTTCTTAATCTACGACAAAAGGAGACTTGCATGCCAAAGATGGTAGTACGTAGTAGTGATGGTTGCGTTTGGTGGGTGGGCTTTTCACCGTGTCGAGAGTAGGGAATGGCGCTCTTTGATAGATGATACAATTGTTCAAATGGCGGATTAGCTTTGCTTTAGGATATATGATGCCTACTCAAATACCTAGGAAAACCTAAATTCACCCACTTACTGTTTATTACCTCTGTGCACAACACTGCAGAACTTACTCATGTTACTCATGTTTCTTGGCATCCGTTTCGGTTGACGAGACTTGTCAAGATCTTACCAATTTCTCATTAAGTGCCCCTTGGGGGGAGGTTAATTTTAGCTGAACCTGAGCTCCTCCAAGAGGATGAATCTTATTACTTGAGCGCGAGGGAAGTTTCTTATGGCCGCCAATTGCTCTACAAGGAGCTGAAAATGCCACAACAGAAAAGTGCCCGCTAAGAAAGTTAAGTTTGTGTTTTAAGGATCAGCTTTCAAGTTCAGGGTCCCTTGAACGAACATGTTCGTTTCTTTCTAAATGGAACAAAGCATTTGGACACTTTTGAAAGATATCAAATGACTTGCACCAGATCCATCTACGACGACCCTGATCTCTTGTCAAAGTGGCTCGATTCTCCTCCATTCCACCTAAAAAAAAACTGAAGAGACTCACAAAAGTTGGACTTCAATGTTGTCTCTCCACCTGCGCGGTCTTCTTTATCTTGTCAAGTTTGAAATGGGGGGCTAGTAAATAAATGTGACCCAACTGTCAAAGACGGGATTCGTAAATACGGGTATGGCGGGTACTCTTAGTAAGTTTGACGAGACTGAACTTTACTCGAAAGCAAAGTTGGTAGTTTGATTCATAATTACCTATAAGACGCTTTGATGGGAAGGGAAAGGTGATCATTTTGGAATTGGTAACGGAAACTTCTCCCTCTTCTCTCCTGTACAGTACATAATAGGCAGGGGAAAAAAGTCACGGGTCATGACAGAGTCCAGTGGCAAAAATTAGGTTGGCCACAAATCCGACCCCATTTTGGCAAAGAAATTTCTTGTAGAATGAAGATCGTTTTCATCTGATGGAGAGTTCGTCTCATTCAATCGTAGTCAAGAAACACTGAGAGAACCTTTGAAGACTTTTATTACGTGTATTCACAGACTTCTGGAAATATGGACTGTGATCGAGCTTCCAGCTAAATCGGCCTGCTCCTGGTCATTGCAACCCTGAGCCACTTTTCGAATTAAAGTGATAAAATAAGAAACGAAGATCTCGTCAATAAAAGGTAGGTCATTTTTATACCGTTTACTTATAAAGCGGATCATTTCAAAGTTATGTTGTCAAAAGCTCATGTAGCTGACCAAGAGCAGGCCGAAAATTCGATTTCTATGTATTGTTTACTACATAACTTTGACCATGTCTCCTGAGTTCCCTATGCATAGGTTTGGGCTCAAATTTGGCCAAGTTCATCTTTTCAACAAGATCTTGTGGTCGTATGAAGTGTTTATTTGGAATAAGATGAGCGTTTTAGGAGAAATAATATTTTTGCTTCCGTTCGCAGTCCACATTTCTAGAAGTCCGTGGTGTATTTTAGGTTTCCGTTCCAAGCCTTTCCGTTTCTAGAGAGTATTGAGATTTTGTTTTTACAGGCCCGTTCTGCCTACTTCCTTTATCAAATTTGATTTTCTTCCATCAATATGGCGGTCATATCCTCTTTCTACTAAGTAACCAAATTATCCCGTCTCTCAACTTCAATTTTCCAGTCATCTATCAAAAATCTTTGCAAAGAAATATTGAGATTGTCAGACTTCCGACAGGCCTCAGTTCCTCATTTATTGTCTGCATGTCTCACAAAATTATATTCGAAATTGGTGCTCTTGTTCAATGGAACAAAGAGCCCATGTGACTTTTTGAATATCATCTACGATCGTGGGTCCATTGATCATCTTTCATTGCGAGAAGCAGAATGAATCATTGTGGTCGTCGAGTACGAAGGCAAAGAAAGAAATAGACAGTTGTTGACTCTCCCGTATTTATGGTTATATGACTCTCCAATCATCATCCCTCCTCTCATGATCCCAAAGCGTCCCACGCACTCAAGGACTGAGAGCTAGTGTGTATCATCCCTATGATCCAACATGGATCCATTGTCCCTAGGTTCGTGTTATGATCCTGGATAGTGTTCCAAACATCGGGAACATGAAACCGAGTAAATACACTCGGCTAGGTATTGTGCTGTACGGTACAGGGTGAACGGGATAAAGTGTTACAAACAAAAGCATCTATTGCCGTTATGAAAACTGCTCTAGATACACCAGATTCTGGCTCGTAGGCTCTTCGATGAACTTCCTTTTCAGTGTAAAAAAGATTAGTCAAATTGGTCGCTCTTGACAAAAAATATGCACAGAAAACACCCACCGTCAGCCTCACCGCTGGCACGCTCTGTACTGCCCTTAGAAATGACTTGCTGACCTTGGCTTTCGTACGTCGAAAGCTGCTGTTCAAAAAATGTTGCAATGGTTTCAATGCAAAGCCAATACCGTCGGCAATTGGGGCACCAATTTTGAAAGTAAATGGTTCAACCATATTGTCACTTTTGCCAAAGCAAATTCTGTAACACCTTATAAAATCCACCCTGTAGACGAATAACAAGGGAGTTGTTAGCAGTCTCTTAATTTCCCTCCAATGCCCGTTAGACCTCGCTGCCTGGCCTTTTAATTCGATTTCCTGGACTCTGGAGAAGGAACACGGCGTGGTCTTTGAGATCGTTGGTGGTGTGTCTTATTGAGTTAAGAGATTTCTCCCAACGAACGAGTCTCAGTCCATCGTTTCAGTGTAATGGCAGCCTCCAGCATTAGAGACGAGAGAGAACAAACCCGTAGCAACGAATCCAAATCCGAACAGGTGCGAGAATAGACTAAAAGGCCTCGCAATGAGAGGACAACGAGCCCTAGTTGTAAGTTTGCTTATGGTTAAGAGAGTTGGACATATTTTCACTCTTTTACAGCACACAAGTTCTTGTGGTGGAGGTGGAGAGACCAAACTTACCTAAGGTCGAAGGGTGTGTCTTAATCCTAGATTTCTTGCCAAATTGTTCTTCACTTGAATTCCAATTTTGCAACCTTGAACTGAGTCTTGCGATAACAGACTTATCCCCGAAAAACCAAGCATGTCCCAATGTTTTAATCAAATATGCTCCTTGAAAACAAACCCTATGAGTTAAGGAGTTCTCGGGTCTCACTTTTACTTTACCTCTTTGTTTTATTTTTATACTCAACGAGCCCGAAAGCATCCGCCCAAACATACATTTAATGAAGGTGTTTGGAACATGGAAGAGCATGAATTTAGACATGTTCCATTAGAATGCTTCTGACTAGCAAGTTGTCACATTTAGATCATCTCAAGATTGGAATTTCTGTGGCTCCAGATTTGCCGTTACTTCAATACAAATAACGAAATGCATCATATTATGAAAGGCATCATTGGAAATGACAAAAGAGCAAAGCGAATGTAAATTAGCAGCTAAACCTTCACCCACTCAAGAATGACTTTTGCAACGAATAACACCAAATGCTGCAAGGAAAAAATATAACGCAATAGAACTAAAATCTACCAAAAAAGATGACCGTTTTTTTGTCTGTTTTGAACAGAGGATACCGTACATCCGCCTTGGCAATACAGCAGAAATCTACCAAAAAAGATGACCGTTTTTTTGTCTGTTTTGAACAGAGGATAAAGAAACGCCACCAAACCCTCCACCATTATGGTAATGAATCAAGATGTTTGTCTGGAATAAGCGCAGTGATGTCATGGTTCAAACCACCTTTCAAGCAAGGCCTTCGGCACTTGAAGGGCTTCTATGATTGATAACCAAGGCTAACTAACTCACTCTGCAGAATATAGTTTATACAGGCTCACATGCTTGACTTAATCCTCATCCCATTTTTTAGGAAGTGCCTACGTACCGTAGAGCGTACAGTGAACTAAGTCCTGGTAGAACATTCTTGAAATGATCTGAGAAGACATCCACAAAAAGGAGACACTCTTAACACATCAAATGCGTCACTGACAGGGGAAGATTTTTCTTTATTCATCTTGACGATTTCCCACTAAAAGTCTACCAAAACCTGTCGTCAGTGTTTCAAGTAAAATGTATGATAACAACGTCTTTCAAATGATCACCATCACGACTGGAAGACCAATTTTCTTAATGATGACTAATAATCATATAACCGTTCCTCCTTGCTCTATCGGCCTCTTTTACGCACTAACAGTCACTTATTTCAAGGCCAAGTCAAGCCTTGACAAAATAGTTGCCCCTTGTGTAAGAGCATGATTCGTTCCATTGTCCATTGTGATTGAGTTTCGTTGGTGTGAAAGTTGATAGATATTTGTGGGCTGTATTTGAAGAGAAAACCTTTGTTGCTTTGAATTTATTCGCTCTTCGTTGAGTTTGAATTGGTCTCTGGGGCTTGGAATTCCTATCTCCTCTATACATGATGGTGTTCAACAGGAGGTGCATGCGTTCTTGTATCGATGATGAATAGTTTTACCACATTGTAGTGCTCAGGAAATTGTTTCTTACAAGACATTTGCATGGGTGTCTTTGTAAGAAAGACAAACATCCTGGTTCGAATTCCTTGGAGAGAGCCTGGATCTAGTCTCGGTCTCTGTGTTCAGCTAAAGGAGTCTGTGTGTCTCAAAACATGTGGGAGCACAATTGACGAAAGGTGATATGGCCTAATGTGTTTGATGTTTGTCGATCGAGCCAAAGTTGGCTCCCTTTCAGCTTTCATGTGCAAATTATTTGTGCCATCTATTCCCAAACGAAGTGGGGGGAATGCCTCCCTGAAGTGGCTTCAATTTGACGGCATGACGTGGGATGATGATTGTGCCGACTTTTGACGTGTCAAACGAGAGCAAATCTAGTCTGGCAAATATGTCACTTACCCTGGTAGGTGGCACTATGTCCTTCTAATGAGAAGTCGGCACATCAAATCCAGATCTGGGAGGAGAAAGCAAGGCACCTTTCCATCTGGCCAAAGTTCAATCTCACTGATTTTTTCATTTTTCAGAGCGACACCACAAAGCGAATGAGCGCGTGAAAGAGAATTGGCCTCAAGGCTTGTTTTTATCCTCGGCCTTTGATTGGTGAGGATTGGATGCTGTTGACTGATTTGTCCTCTCTAACGATCAAGAGCACCGTCCTCTAAACAGCAACAACGGGCCTCAACACGTTGATCGCTCTAAGGAACATCCACAGACCCATTCACTGAAACGCATTGGCAAAACGCGTTGGGTTTAAATAGATTTCGAATAAGCCTCACAGGTGCTTGAGTTCCATCTATCCATCGCCTAAATCTTATGTGACAGGTATTTGATCCAACCTCTAAATCACTCACCAGATCAGTAGCCAGCCAACTAGATGCCTTCTCCATCTAGTTACCGTGGAATCACAGGGGTAAGTGTAAACTTTGATTAGTGGGACAAGATCTGTTCCAGACGAATAGCTTCTGAAGACTCGATGGACCTTGGAGTGCGTTCCCCCTGTTTGGTGGCCTGATTTAATGAAGCTAGACAGAGGACCTCGTCTCTCGTCTTTCTTCTGGCTCCTTGAACATGATGGTGAGAACTGACGAACATGAGCCAGTTCTTCTAGTGTGTCATGGAATTCTTCGCTAGCTTTTGGAACTTGAGCACATCGAGATGGAGCTCGAATCGAGAAAGGATCATCCTCCTTCTTTTTGGTCATCGCTTTTCAGGAGGATAGCGCTTCCTCCTCTTTGGAACAGGCCGTGAATGAAGCAGGGAATGGTGAAGTGAGTGTCGGGTTCATTCCAGGCCAACTTACGTATTGGTGTGTGCCTAACCTCGATAATCAATTCCACACCAAATGGTTTCGAGTGTTTACAACTAGGTCGTTCAGACATTGGCTTTAAGGTGTTCATGTGTCAGGCAGGCTGAGTGCTTGCACTCTCAATTCGTTTGACATTAGCTTCGAATCATGGTCCAGTCTGGGTTCGAGAATGATCGTTGATCCAAGAAGGAAACCACAAAAATGCCACACAAATGGCCTTCTTGTTTGGTATTTCATACGGATACACATTCATGTCAATTTATTTAAAGCATTCCTTTTTTCGTTAGGTGCTCAGTTCAACAGAGCTCTGAACTTGAGCTTCATGCTCGGTAGCTCGTATGAATGGTACCTGACCAATGTTCCTTTTGACAGGTAACAGAATTTGCTTCACTAACCAGGGTCACTACAGCTTAAGAGTCCATGCATGCACTAACACGTCAAGGAAACGTTACACGAGCATTTTCCCTTTCATGCTGGCTTAAAATGAAATGCCACAATTTCAAAGACTATGAGTACAATATGGGCTCATTTTTGGGCGGGCAAACTGGAACCATAAAATAGTGTAACAACACTTGGGTCTTTATTCAATAAATGCTCAATTTATAAAGATCGTTTGGTCCAATTCAATTTCAAAATTTATGACCTTGGATTATGCCGAGTGTAAGCAGAACATAATGACACCCGAAACGTAAAGTTAGTCCCAAAGTTTTAGTTTGACATCAGCATTAGCGCTGGGGCGAGTCCGTCAAAAGGCGGACTCGAGGACTCGAGTCTTGTACTTGACTCAAGTCAAACAAAAAGACTCACCATGTCTTTATAAACTAAACAAGGCTTATGAAATGATCATTCAAGGGCTGTTTTACTTCATGGTCAATTTTGAACGGCGTAAAGACCGTCTTCTGAGGAAATATAAAGAAAAAATGAATAATTTTTGACAAGTCCGGACTCGAGTCCCTTCAAAAAGACTCGAGCGCGGCCAATTTCTCCAAAATCGTGTAAAGGACTCGAGTGCACTCGGACTCGAGTCCGGAGTCGCCTCAGCACTAATCAGCAGTATGGATGAAGGTTTACTCAAAGCAAAATGATTTAGATCAAAAAATGCACTAGAGGCCTACGTCTGGTTAGGTTGATATGTAGTATCTGCAACATATTCATTCATTGAGATATCAACTTGTATTTAAAACGATTGTATGTTTACTCATACTTTTATGCGTTCGCAAATCCCTGAAACCCTTTTCAAATCCCATGAAACAGATACAGAAGAAACATGGTTGATTTATTTTCAGCTCTGGAAAGCTGATACTCTCAACTTTCGATGGGAATATGATTTGAAGTACAGTTAAAATCGGATATAAGAGCAAATTGGATGTAAGAGCAGGATTGTGAATCCCCGAATCAAATTATATGGTAGAGAGCACAAAATTTTGGGCCACATTGGATATAAGAGCAGAATTGAAGGCGACAAAATATTTTTCTTTTATTTCCCTCGCTCCACAATGAAGTTTTCGATGGAAACTGGTTAAGCAATTTTGTAAAGGTAAGTTTTCAGCCGCTTTCTCATAATAACAAACAGTCATACTTAATGGCTTCTGCCAAGAGAACCAATCTTTTTCATCCAGGAGAGGCAAAAGCTCCTTGCCGATTTTGACAAGCTGTCCAAGATAAGCCTGACCGAAGCTGACCAAAGTTAGGAGTCAAACGTGCTTCCTGCGGAAAACTCTTGGTTTTTTTTTTAACTTAATAGCCAGTATGTAATTCTGTGACAAATTAACTACGTATTTGGTGCGTAAACATACAGCCAACACACTGCTCTCCTTGCATTTTGTTTCTCGATTTTCATAGTTTTATTTTGTTTGAACCGTAAAACTACGTCAAATCATAGCTTAAAAATACGTTTTCTGTCTTCAGTTTTGCCTCTGGAGCCGCGGAAATGGAGTATCGGATATAAGAGCAGAAATTCACGGCCCCAAAGCTGCTCTTTTATCATATTTTTACTTTATTTAGTTAACAAATGAAATTTCGTGGAACTGAACGACAAAGTGCGTACAGGCTGACTAGCTTTAAGCGGGACAACCATTTTTAATGCATAACTCCTAGGTTTGAAGCCTGCACCATTAATGATTACTGTTTTCGGATTGATCCAACATCTGTTTGACACCTTTGGTACAAGTGTAATTTTGTGTAGTCAAATCAGAACATGGGTCCAAAAGAAGGAGTAATCAAGCTTTATCAAGCGGGGAACATCATCCGGAGACCTTGCGAAGAATCTGAACCACCTCGAAATGAGCAAACTGCAAAGATGCGTTGCAATTGGATGTGATCTTGGTAGAATCTTCATTTGATCTGGTCGGATGAGAAGATGCTTATGATGGGGGTGGCTTCCATTGCTCCCAATGACCAAGTTTTGGGCAAAAGCCTGGAGAACATTTTGAGAACCAGAGGACGATATGTCGTTGCCAAAAACTAGCCTCTGTCATAGTGTGGGCTGATGTGACATCCAACGGGCTCAAACCACCCCTCATCTTCATACCTCAGGGTGTGAAGGTCAAAAGATTACCAAACGGGCCCATAGCCACCGGGTTAATGGGAAACATTTTTGTCACCCTTCCTCTCCAGACCTCAACATCATGGACTTTTCCATTGAGCCCATTCTTGAGAGGAAGGTTGGGGTCAAATCGTCCTCCAGTATCGGTCCCCTCAAACAGGCTTTAGAGGCAGCTCATTAGGCCGACCTCGATCCTGACATCACCCGTCCATTTTGCCATTCAGTTAATGGCAGACTTGATGCTGTTGTGAGAGTCGCGGGAGGTTATAGAGAATGCACTAAAACGCTTTATTTAAACATCTGTGTTTGCTTATCACATTTGAAGTTTGGTGCAATGCTTTAAGATTCTTAGTTTTGTTGATATGTAAAGTTTAAGTTGTCCCACTTATTCGTGGTCGCCTTGTTAATGCGCATTGCTTCTTGCTAACCGCACTCAGATAAAATATGTGCTGCGTCTGTGTGGGTGATCAAGAAAATAACTGAGGTTGGTCTAGACCCTAAGGATCGATCTAGAAGGGTTAGGCTGGCCAAATTAAAGTCTCGGGATGCTCAAAAGTCTTTCAAGGCCCTTCCAAAGAGGAATGAGGGACCTTGTAAAGAAGTAGAGAGTGGTGGTACCCACAGCCTTCAAGGCCATCATTGAGGCTGTCGACGATTTTTCGAGAAACGAAGACACTTTCTGCTCAAGCAACGCAACCAGGATCTATTTACTCTTGGAGAGATGTCGGATTCCTCTGAATGGCTTAAACCATCTATGGGTCTTCTCAGATGAAAAAATTATGAACAATCTTTGGTCAACCAGTACAATGATCGCGTGGGGTGCTTTGACAATGACCATGACTTATAAAGACCATACGACCACTTGTAATGATTACAAATAATTCATACCTTTTCGTAGCTACATTATTAATCCAACGAAATATCTTAGGCAATAATTAGTACCCTCTGTTGAAATCTTATGCTAAGCTATTCTTTGATAGCTGTAAACGATCAAATAAAAAAAGCTCTTTTCAAAGACATTTTCTTATGAATGGCGGAGTCAAGTTTCTTACCGCAAGAAAGTTGAGCTAAGCTATATAAACCGAGAGGAACAGGGGCCCAAGAATCGTCAACGAGAGACAACGAAAGGCTCAGAGTGCACAGTGAACTCAAGATTCGCAGGAAATGTTCTGTTTTCAGGTGAGAGTTCGGAATAATCCGAGAAGAAAATGACGACGTCATACGATAGACGTACGCCAAAGGTGAATGAAGTTGTTGGCCTGTCTGTGCATGCGTTTGTCGAATCCGGTCTGCAAGATTTTTATCACTCGTTCGTTGGCTTCCAATTCACATCCGTGTGGTCACATCTGGAAATCCCACTGTTCAACGGAGGTGACGCTTGACATCAAATTAAAGCGGTGTTTCTAGTAACACGCACATAAGCATCCCACCAACGATTCGCTCCACATTTACACATCAAAACAAATGTGGAGTTTAAATTTGGCCAATAGGTAACGCCAATATCAATCAATTCAAATCACGGAAATGGATTGCCTTTATTTTATTCTTGTAACTAGTTCATTTCAAGGCGCTTTACGCTTTCCGTAAGAGTAGCTAGTGTTCATTTCAACGTGCTTTTTTTCAAACGAGGTGGAAAAGAGGAAAATATCCCGACATGTTATGTTCAGTACCCTTTTCCTTCTTTATCTACTCATACACCATTGTCCTGGTGCATTGCTAGAGATCTGAAGGAAAACCTGTGATTTTCCCCAATTTGCATGTGTTTTCCCGCAGGTTAGCAAAAGACTTGTTTCAATTCTGTACATGAATAAAATTGAGCATTCCATCGAAAACATCGAAACGTTCATGGAAATCTTAGCCTCATAAGTGATCAAGTCGCACCACTCCATTCAGTAAAATTCTTGCACGAAACTTCATTCAGGATTTGCTTTGTTCAAGACCAACTCTGGAGATACTCGCAGTTTGTACACAACAACCAAAGTCCTATTTGTAGAATCGACAAAAGTTTCCACTGCCGATTCATTAGGTCGGTTTTTTAAAACCCGCACGACGCACAACCAAAGGTACTACTTCGACATCAGAGGCTGAAGTGACGAGTCAAAAAACGTCGCTGATGGCTTATAAAACGGGAGTGCTCTGAAGTCAAGCCCTCAGTTTGAACATGAAGCTCAGTCTCGTTTCGATTGTCATTTTGGCAGCCTTTCCCCTCTTGTCCGAAGCAAGCAATTTCGGGAGGCGGGGCTATCCGTGCGAAAGTGATGCGGATTGTGGGCGGCACCTGATTTGCCACACTGATTTGGATGGAAGCCGAATTTGCCGAAGGGATTTCTGTCAAACGTAAGTCTTTTTTTTTTCATTTTTAAATGAACGCAAGTTCAGTTATGAATTGTCCAGGTGGTTTTGGAAGATAGTTTGAGCTAGTTGGTAAAAGGTACTAGTTAGAGGGGTTGCAATAGTTTTTTGACTCGTATGCAAACAGAGGTATCAAACGAAACTTTAAGCTGTCGCTTGGAAACCTTTCTGTTCGATTATAAGGGTTGAAATACTTCGTCCAATTGACCCTTGTGAACGAACAAAACTTTTAATACTTTACTACTTTCAATGATAATCCCCGCAGGTCAAAATTGTGCAAGTTTGAATTTATAAATTTCATGTTTCGCTTTGAAATGGACTTAACTAATGGCGAAAATCAAATTTTAGTTATCAGGAAGTTAAGGAGCAAAGGCAAAAAAAAAATTGAAAACGCAATAACTCACGTAATCTGATAAGAGAACAAAAATTTGCAGAATTAGGGGAGCCAAGAATTGATTATGGAAGGCACTCAATAAAAAACCAAAGGAATCGTATCACCTGATTTCTGAATAAACGAGTATGTAAATCAGAATTGGCCACTAAATTAACTAATTCATAACTGAATTTGCCACTTGGTCTCTTAGCAGTTGCTTTGAAAACTGTTCATTTTGACTTAAATTGGTGCGGTAGTTTGCAAAGTTTTTACTACAATCACTAGATTTGAATAGAGATTTGTTCGCATGACTGACAAAGTACAACGAAATGTTAATGATCGTCACCGGAATTCAAATAATGTTTATACTTTGGAGTGGAGTATTTTGTGTAAAACAATGACAGTGAAGTTAGGCCTTTGTCCACACAAGCTTGAGGGCTTCTTGTTGTGTATATTGATTTGGCCATTCGACATCAGACTTGATGATTAGGGCAATGAGCTAAAATTATTTTATCTCTATATTGTAAGATCGAAAAACAGTTAGAAAAAGAAAAAAAGAACAGGAAAAAAACCGAACAAAGATCCAATACTAGCTCATCACGCAATTCGTCTCGAAACAAATTCAAGGACCCCACATTTTTCGTCAAGATGGAAAGGCGATTCCAAAGTTTTGGCATTTTCGCAAAGAAAGCATGACATCTGACCCGATTGCTGGCATATGCTTCTTTCATTGGTTTGATTTGCCGTTCTTCTTGTCTTTGGGACGATTTGAAAATGGTACTCTTTTGGCAAAGAATGGCACTGACCTATGGTTTAGTGGCTTAATGGCTATTTCCTGAAAGACGATCTTGTACGCCAAAGCTAAGTCCAGTTCTTGCCTCAGTATGTTAGGTCAGAGAGACCTTTTAACTTTTAACGACCTGTTAAAGGTATCCATTGTTAGGTGCACGAAGTCTCAGTATCTTAATCCTTTCCTGGTAAGTGAAATTCCGACATGAGGTGATCCATTTAGAGGCTCTTCTTTGAACTTGCTTAATTTTCTAAGTGTCCCCAGTATCTATCGGGTTCCACACGGGGCTTGAATACTCCAAGGCCGGCCGTGTTGGTGAATATACGTACTTGTATTGAAGGGTAAGGAGGAGCAATGGAGCAAATAGCTTTTCCACCATCAACTGAAGCCATGCATTCATGTCCATATTCAAGGCCATGCATTGCATCTTTTGATATTTGATTAATTTTGCCTAAGAAACTGTCTTGGTTTTTCGAAGCTCTTGGTCTAATGTGCCAGAACCAAAGCCATACTTGAGAAAATCTCAGAAGTCGTTGAGGAAATGAATAATTATCAAATCTCATTACTATTTCACGGGGACATATTTCATCGGTATCTTTTCGTTATACATATAACGTTTTAGGCTTCTTTTTACTAAAGAAGCATTGCCATTTTTCTGTTCTGGTTGTGCCATGGAATGGCCCTAAGCCTACTTTTGAGTGAGTCGTTACTTGGAAATGCCAGACATTATTTCGGGGCTTTGACAAATGAGGTTAGCTCATCCGACTTTCCGACAGTAATTGACTCATCTAGTCAAGATTTATAGACATGCACTGATCTCATTTTTGCCGCCTGACTCACAACCACCCTTTTATCTTTTAGCGAAGGCCAAAGATGCGGGGGATATCATGGTCGTTGTTGCACTTACGGAGAACATCAGCCATTATTCTGCATGAAAGTCAAACTTTCAGGGCCTCTGGTGTGCCAAAAGAAAGCAAATGATCGCATTGATACTAATTTGCCTCCGAAGCACAATGTGCCATAAACCACAATCACGTTGAACCAAAAATGTATCTCGTACAAATTTAACTGGAAATAAATGACACCACTTGATTGAAGGTGGAACTAACAAACTAAGTATTTTCTGAATGAATATGATTGGGGAAATGAGGACAACACATGAGGTATTAAGATGAGTGAGCTGCATCAAAGTCTTGGATAAAATGAACTATTCGCTCATTCACGAGCTCCTTGGCATCATGTGCCAAGAAAAAGTCTAAATGGGTCCAGCCTTCGGAGGGAAGCAACTCATTTTGGAACACGTTCGGCAGAGCGTCAAACAATTTATCCGCATCCGCTTTGGTCGCGAAGCCGTCGTTATCCCCAACGAAAAATGCCACGGGTGCGCTCACTTGACTCAGGTCGTATTCCGGAGGTTCAGAGCTGCCATATTTGACGAGGTTGCTTAAGGTTCCGTAATCAAATTTTGTGAACTTCCCGCCATTCCTGAACAGCTGTGCGTACTGGTGAAATTGCCCAAGGGACCCTCCAGCCGGCATGTGGGTCATATACAGTGGAACTAAATTCGAATCCATCTTATCACTGCTGAGACCAATGCTCAAGGCAAAAGCCTCCGTGCAAATCTTTAGGTTCAAGGCTGTCGTCCGGCACATTTTTCCAAACAAGCGAGATTGCAGCCCATAAAGGTTGGGCAGGAATTCTTGAAAGCCAAAGAGGCGGAAAGTACCCACGATGTATTCAGCATGCTGAGCCAAAGGAAGCATAGGGTTGGTGGCATTGCCCCCAAAGGCAGTGGGACCCAAGAGATAAGCAGTTCTCACTTTTTGGTTGTACTCGGGTTTATCGGCCATGAGCATCAAAAACTGGGTCGTGCCCATAGAGTAACCAGCAAAATGAAGGTCGCTGGCTCCTGTATGCTCGAGTATGAAGTCGATGAACAAAGGATAATCGATTAAGGCTGAGGTTTCAATATTGAAGTCCCAGAACTCTGAACACGACCCACACGTGTCGAGGTGGGTGTGGTTGCGTGAGTAAGTGTTTCCGCGAATATTCGGCATCCACACATCATAGCCTGTCAATATGCCAAATTCCATTATCCATAAAAAAAAAATGCCCAACCTTATGGTCCAAATGTTACCTGCATCTGCTAAAAGATAAGCTAAGGAATATTCCGGCGGCCCAAAAGCCCACATAGCGCTACTACCCACAAGACAGTGCCCTAGAAACACCGGGATGGCACGAGCTTGTTGGTCTTTCCTCGCTTGCCGGCCATGTGGGATTCTATGCAGTGCCAATATGTACCCATCCTTGGTAGTTACAAAGTGCTCCTCTGCCGGATATCCCCAATCCTGGATGATGTTCAACTGTTCAAAGTAGAAAAAGCCAAAATTATGTCATTTCACTTGATGGTATCGTCAAGGATCAATTGCATTTTACCACGCGGTGATGAACGGTCCGAATATTAGGAGGGTCTTCGTATTCGCCGAGGAGAATGGCACTGGACATAGTTAGGCAGAAAGAGATTGTCCAAAAATTTAAAAGCCCCATGGCCAACAATTTTAGTAATAGACGCGACACAACGAGGTCCTTTGTTTAACTATGCTATAATCCTAACTGAGCCGACTTCTTAGTGATTTGACCCCCGAACGGACAAGATTGTTAATTCGGGTGACCCCAAATAGCAAAGACATAAAGGACATGAGATTAGATCCAAATGATCCTGTGTTTCAACTAAACCTCAAAGGCCACAGCAACTAAGGTTAACCAGATGACCATCAATGTTTTTCTACATTGCTTTTGTTGTGACTTTGCAACCTTGCCCTGTGAACCATAATCCAACTTTGCATATTCTTGAAGTTTCACATCTATGATCCTGAGCATTAGTACAAATGTACTTAGTACATATACAACATTCTCGGTACATCTCAAGTACAACTGTCCAAATCATTTTCTTACCCTTCATTCCACCACGTTATGACAAACTTTGTCCAAAGATCAGAGCGATTTTTTTACTTCCATTGCTTCACTAATTATAATGTTGCATTAAACACTCGTGATCAAACGCTGCACATACCATTAGTATTACTTTTACATTTCAAAGTCTGCGTTGAGTATAACTGATTATGTTGCACTAAAATGGCTTCCTTCCTTCCCCAAGATTTGCCCTCAAAATCTGTAAGAAGTACTATCTCTTTAGTAATGAGTGACGATTTGAGACGTGGACAGGAAAAGTCGTATTGATACTTTGCCCTCCGCAAGAATCAGTCTGTATGTTGATTCAGTACATAAGTACCAGAAAATCAAGATCAAAATCACATCTGCATCCAGGATTTCTCACTTCATTTTGCCTCGACCGAATTTATGAAACCAAATGCTCTTTGATATGCTAGTGATCTCTCAATTCTGCCTCGAAGATTACTATATTGAAAATAGTAGATTTTTTTCCAATACAATATGTACGGCTTAGTTATAGTGGTTATATAATACAGTTCTGATGTTGAATATCTGACCCTGGGAGTGCAAGAGTTCGCAACATTAAAACGTTATATATATTTCGAATGTACGTCACATTGGATGCGTCAATGACAGAGTACACCAGCTATCTTGAAGGACTCAAAACAGTTCGGTGAAAATATATTTGCCGGAATCAAGATCATTTATTCAGGTGAGGGTGTCAGATCCATTCTTTGACATGTTCTGGCAACCCTTCCAGGTATAGCGCAAAAAATCGCGCTTACTTCAATGTAACTTAATCCATTCAGGAAATATTGGAGTCTAAGCTGAACTTTGACTTATTGAGCATCGTCGAAATCACGATGGCATTAGAGATGGCTTGCCAAATCCAAAAGGATGTGTCTTTCGTAATGTTTTCCTGATCCTCTCCAGTGTATCTTACGTCAAAGATTATCTCTTAAGTTGTGTTCAATAAAACCTTGAATCACGATATACCTCTTAAGGCTTTGATTGGCACGAGATACCTTTATCTGAGTTGTACTTTCTTCAACTCCCTAAAGACCTGATAATACATCGTCACGGTCCTTGCAATGACCTTGGATGAAAGGGATTGTGAAATATTGACACTGATTAGGAGAATGGGGCTGATGATCACTAACTGATGGAAACAACTGTCTATCATAATGTTAAACTTGATAAAAATGTATATGTAAAGACCAATATTTTGCTAAAGATATTTTACTGAAAAGAAATAGTCGTTTTGGCGTGGGGTCCCACAAGTTAAAGCGTTTACCAAAACATGGGACAGAGTTCGAGAGTCTTGAACAACCAAAAATTGCCCCCCGTACGATTCGTGTTTGTGGAGAGGTCAATCCGTTCATCACTAAAAGTTTGCCAAAGGTTTCTTTTGGCATGCATGCTCCAATCCCCTTTAAATTCAATTGCTCAACGGAGTGGTGCTAACCAATTGATGTAAAATGAATCAACACTGCTTATCGGAAAGAATTGGACGATATAATGGCTGGCTTCGTGGCCGGGTGACACTAACACCCATCAATAACATCCTTGTTTGAGAATGTTGCACCAAGATAAAGAGTCCAGTTCTAATGGGCTTATCTTTTCGTATTGAATGTCTAAGAATAAACATGAAAGAGGATTACGAAAAGTCAAACAATGACCAATATAGTACTTTGACACTCGAACATACCATACCCTTATGCAAGGGTACCTTTAACAGGAGGATTGGACATGGCAATTGGGAAGGCTAGGCCACTTTGTAATAACAATATTTCACATACATTATGAAACAGCATTTTAAAAGAAAAAAATCGTGCTTTTATCGTAAAATTTTGAGTTATCTTACTTTAAATGAAATTGTGGAAAGTTTTTGGTTTATGTAGTAAAAAGTCTTCAGTTTTTGAGAGTAGGTAACTATGAATGTAATAAAAGATGTGTAGTTTGGTCTCAAATGCCAGTACCTTACTGCCTGTTTCCATTTATGCCTCGGTCAAAGAGCTGTGACAAAAAGAAAAATCGGCCTATCTCCGCTGATGTCCCCTCCTCTAAAGGTCTCTCTACCTTATGCAAGGACACTTAAACTTTAGAGTCCCTGCCTTATGTGACTTTATACGAGCCCCAAATTCGACGAAAAAATGACCATGAACTTGTGAGGGCGCGTTAGTTGGTAAGTAAAGGCCTTTAATTCAAGTGAAAATGTTAATGCAAAGTGCACTAAAGTATTAGACTAATTGGAGGTATATTTATTATTACTGCGGATTTTAGTTCTTGAGTTACAACTTGCATCGGATAAGACTACCCTGTGATTCGACGAAAAGCCATTTTGGCAATAACATTGTTTTATACACTATGAGTACCTCCATCCTTGCCATTTGTAAATGTAGACCTGATGCATCCCGCATGCCTTTAACTACGCTGTTGAGATGCACTTTACTCTAAAATGAGGGTTCCCTTGAAGCAATGTTGGTCGATGAAATTTGGTACCTTTTTGAAAACGTTTCAAAGTCCATATATTAATGAGGTCGTAATAGCCACTGAATACAACATACTTATTCCCGTCATTAACTGATCCCTTGGTCTCCTCTTCCTAGAGTCCTGTGGTTCTAAAAGCTTTTCATTGCCCTAGGTATTTGTGACTTAAACGCAGTTCTTGCATTATCTGGGTTGTCTTCAATCATGATAAATATGGGCGGGCTGCTGCGGTCTAGAATTAACGTTTTGGAATCGAGTGGTCACATATTGCTTTTTTTCAAATGAGACGGGATGAAGGTTGCTGCAATTATGTATTTCAATTTTCATCTTGATCGAACAACTGTACAAAAAGGTTGTGACATTTCAAATCTGCAGTTTATAAACAGGCACAGAAAGAATGAAGCAGCCCTCTTCTTGTAATTTACTTGCAACAATCAATTTTCTGTTAAAAAGTGGAACAAACTTTGACTTGGTCTTTCGATGGAACTGAAAATTGAATACATACTCGTAGTGACCTTCGGACCATCTCACTGGAAGAGGAATAAAAATGCGAAGGCTCGATTCCAAAATCTCAATCCCAGACCCTGGCAGTCTCGTCCATATTCTAGTGGTGTTCATTCAATAAAAATCGGCCTTTTTTACAAAAGTCAAGTCGGGAAGGAAATTCTGACTGAATAGAAATGAGAGATGTAATGGGTTGAAGCTTAGCTTGAAATGAGTATTGAAATGAATTGAAATATCAAACTTTTGAGCTAACGCACGAACTTCTAGAAACATGAATCGGCCCTACTCTTGGTTATAGCGCCTTTGCGCCACTTTTCGCATGAAAGTAACAAAATAAGAAACGTAGATATTTTCAACCGAAGGCAGGTAGGTCATTTTCCATTATTTATTTGTAAATTGTTTCGTTTCAAAGTTATGTTGCCAAAAGCTTATGTAGCCGACCAAGAGCAGGCCGAAAAATTGAACCTTTTGTATGTAGTGCTTACAACATAACTTTGGACAGATCTCCTGAGTTCCCTAAGCATAGCTTTGTGCTCAAACTCTCATCTATTCAATAAGATCTTGTGGTCGTATAAAGTGCTTATTTGGAATATAGTGAATGGTTTAGGAGATAGGAAATTTTTGCTTCCGTTCGCAATCCACATGTCTAGAAGTCCATGGCTAATGCAGGCGGATTCCTTAAATTTCTCACGCCTTTGAAAAACGTACCTTAACCGTATATTTGTGGTTCTGCAATCAAATGCATCGTTTTTCCGCTGACATCCTTGCATTGATACTTTTCCTTCTCAGTGCACGTGATTTATTACAAATCATTCAAGAACTGGTCATTGCATGCCAAGTTTACATGGTTTCCTATAGTTTGGTGAGAATTAGACTTTTAATTTTTTTCGAAAAATACGAAACCGAAAAAACTAAACGTAAAAAATGTGTTGGGTACTACATTTCGACCGTATAGTCCTTGCTGCTTGAGTCATTCATATACTATTGCTGGCTTTCAAATAGAAAGTTAAGTTTGCTGACTCCAATAATGCGAGTGAGCCTCTGCTACAACCACTCGTTGGTTTCAGACCGTTACTAAACCTGGTGCCGTAGTTCTGTAGTTCTACCAATTTCTAGTTGACTTAGATATGGAGGACCATTTCATCTTTGCCGAAAATTGTCTTGTTCATATGAAAGAAAACTTCTCTAATCATTGCACCACATCTCCTCCCTTATAAGGATGTCTTCCAAAGGCGAGATTCGAACTAAATGGATAGTTTGATAGATCAGACCATTCAGCTATTATACCTATATCATCAACTCGAAAGCATATATATTCGAAATTCTTTCCGAGCATACTAAGCTTGGGCATGGAAATATCCTTTCAGAAAACATAAATTATATTTTGCTTGTAAAGGACTTGTCTTGGATAGCAAAACCGTATATATTAATGTTTACATGTCTGTCTTTCTTGTCTAAATCGTGCAAGGGTGTTTCACTACATCTTAATGTTAAATACCTTTAGTGCGACATTTACTCATTATGGACCTTAAGGAGTGCTTGAGCCTCTTGATTAGGCGGGAAGTAGATCGAACAGTTCTCGGTTTTTCGGTGCTGGCAGATTTTCGAAAACCCGAAAAAAGAGTTTTTTTTCGAATTTTCTAAATTTATTTTTTCGAAAAAAGAAGTCTAGTGAGAACCTATGCAGTACTGTCGTCCTTTTTCTTGATCTTTCATATGCTCTCCAATGCTTCAAAACTAGTTTATCTTATTTCATGTAATCTTGTACTTGAGTCACAAATAAATAAGCACAACCAATACCATTGGCTTTGGAGATCATTGACGCTTGTCCTGGGGTTCCAGGAGTTCCTCCCGATTGGGGCCTATCCGGCTAGCAAACTTCGGCCTACAGCAAGGCGCGGTTGGGTCGGCGGCTTCACGCAGCGAAGACCCTCAAATTAGACACCCCAATTACATATACGTACTGGTTTGTTAGGTGAATTTTGCTGGTGACTGTATGAAATGGAATATAAACAAGGGGGTGAGTAAAGGTAATAGAATGAGTCAAAACGAACTTACAAACTATGGGAGGACAAAGGCAAGATCATACAGGTAAAGAATGCGGCACAAGTAGTATTAGGCATAGAAGGGGTTTCCCACGTGGTTCTTCATCATCAGTTGGTCGAAGATGGCGCTGCACGACATCCAAAGGAGCCGGCCGAAGTGACCACTTGGGGTGGATTTATAGGTCTCAGCTTGCTGCACGGAACAACCCTCCTGGCCCAAGCTTTTCAACCAAGAAGTATTTAAGTTTGGAGGAGTAGAGCAAGACCTGCAACTCAACTCGCAAAATACCCTATATTAGAAGTGTAGGGGTTCAGCGCTAAAATGTATGGGGCGGAATTTTGAACCTTCAATTCTATCCCAAAAGTACTCATTCACAGTAATGCACGATAGTGCTCGAGCGAGTCCGACTACAGTTGCACTCGTACGTACAAGCCTTCTGATTTTTCAACTTTTTGCTGGACTCGAGTCTGGACTCAGAGAGTCCGCCAGAGGAGTCCAGCAGAGGACTTGAGTCTCTTTCAGTACTCAAGGCAAACAAATCATCTTGTTTTTACTAAGCTAAGCAAGGCCACTGAAACCATCCCTCAAGGGCTCCTTTCTTGCCAGATCAATTCATGACGTGGTAAAGGCCGTTTTCTGACGAAATTGAAAGAAAAAATGCAATTTTTCTTCACGAATTCTTCAACTAATCCAACTTTTCTCAAATCATGTAGAAGACTTCAGCGCACTTGGACTAAGTCTGAACTTGCCCCAACTCTAGTTCAAGATCTCAGGTGCAATCTAATAATAAAATGTATTGCTAGGCGCCACGTTTTTGAGTTAAGTTACTCTTCAGGCACCATAGAAGCATATCATTAATGTTTGAAAATCAATTCTGAAGTCCCTTGAGAGATGCTGAAGTTAAAAACATAAAGGTATAGTCAGCAATATTGAATTTTCATAATTTTCTTCTTGGGAAATGGAAGAGTTAACCATGAAGAAAACTCTTCCGTTTTCCACACACATCTTTTTAAGTTTTTTCTTCATTTATTTAGTTTTTGCAGACTTCCTTACCATTACACAATGATCTGCAAAAAAACAGGGATGACGAAAAGAGACGGGAGAAAGTCGAATAAAAAGATAGAAAATAGCACAAAAGTCCAGCGATTATGTACTGAGCATTGTCTCTTGTTTTGCGCTCTTCAGCCGGTTGGGGGCCAGAACTCCAGACTTTGAGACTCAATAGTCTTGCTCCAGACAATGAAGTCGGCTGCGTGATTCCCCTTCGAGGTTAGAGGTGTGCATCGGATTCGAATTGGATCGGATTCCCCAATGGAAGTTTTTACATCGCCGATGCCTTTTAATTATTAAAAGATTTATGGCCTACCAACGAATTTGAGTTAGCAGACTAGTCATGGAATTTAGGATTGATCTGGAATGCTAGTTATTTTTTTTTGTCCAAGTCTAACTTGACAGATACTAACGTTGAGCTCTCTCATTCAATGAATGTTTCCAGTGAAACTCCTTGGGACTTTTTTGACCTTTTGCAAACCTGTTGAACCTATTGGAGCCCAATTGGTTAAGCATATTCAAGATAAGGCTAAACAATTGAGTTGTAAAGAGTTAGCATCCTGATACTCTCTCTGAATAGTATAACGATGCTAATTCTGTACTCTGATGGTGCCAACCAGTTTTAATGCCTGTTTCAGTTTGTACAAGTTAGATGATATTTTTTTACAAATATTTAAAAATAAGGGAGAAGAAGAAAAAACGCCAAACAATGTAGAGAAGAAGATCATTGATTGAACCAAGGAGTTCTACAGACAGAGCCGTCCTTGAATGAACCCAGTTGAAGACAAACAACTTTTGCAGGTGATAATGTTGTTACCCTAGCAATGATGTATGAAGACCCTAAGGGCCCACAGGGTTCCTCTGGGAAATATATTCAAAATTGTGACAGGATATGGCTAACCTTTGATAACACTTTTATTCCATACATGGAATCATTTGCCAATTTTTGTGTTCTTACAACCTGTGACTTCTAGTTAACCTCGTCAATTCAAAGCATCTATATGGCAGAAAGTATTCGTATCATGTTGAAGCTGAATGAATGAGCTTTTGTTTTATAGTCAATTGGATAGGAAAAAAAATCAATCAGGTTTTCCATTTTTCCAATTTTCTAGCCGGCATAGTGAATGTAATCCCTCGTCCTATTAAAATGAAAGGTTATGCATCCTTTTATCTTTTTGCCTTTTAGTCTTTACGAAATGTCTGGTATACCGAGGAATTTAAGTTGGCAGACCGAGCTAGTCCTTGAATGTAGGGTTGATCTGGAATGCTATTGGTGGGATCATAAATATAGGTTGTGTGACCGACGCCATTATCTTTCATATTTGCCCTTTGTTCTCCTTCCACGTTTCACTTCTTTTCATCATTCTTCTCTTGTCCGTCCTGCGAGGCAGACCATTACCAAACCACCCGAAATATTTCTTCGACAGCTTACTACAATTAACTTATTCGGAAACGCGACATCATTCCGGCTATCTAACAGCTTGTCCAAGTCTGACTTGAAAAACGTTATCGGATCAACACGTTTACGTTATCGTAATCCCTAAGAATATGAATTTTGGTGGGATAATGGAAATGTTTTCGGATTGTAGTTAGATGAAGCTAAATATCACGAATTCGGATTGACATTGAACGAAAAATCTCGGATTCCGATTCGTTCTTATTGGGCCAAGCTCTCGGATTCGGAATGAGCGAAAAATTTCGGGTTCGGTCGGTGGGGATTGGAAAAAATGCCTATGATACGGATTTGAAATACAAAAAGTCACTTCGGATCGAATTCAGAGGCCCTGTCGGATCCGGTGCACAATTGCATATCCAGTTGAAGGTGGGTAAAGCTTTTCAAATGTGTGGTTGGATATATCGCACGTTTAAGTCCAGAGACAGCATCACAATGCAAACTCTGTACAAGTTGAATGTCCAGCCATATCTTGAATATGCCTCACCCATTTGGGCTCCAATGAGTTCAGCAGGTTTGCAGAAGGTCGAACAAGTCCAAAGATGTTTCACTAGGAACATCACAGGAATGATAGAGCTCTCATATTGAGTATTGAGAGCACCTTCAAGTCCTCGAGAATCCAGGCCAGTAAGAACAATGAAGTCCACATCTCTTCTTTCTCGGGCTCCTTCATTGTTTAATTTGCTTCCCTCTAATATTCTTAGGGAATAGGCCTTGTTGATCCGATTGCATCTTTCAAGTCAGAGAATAGCTCGATCTGCCAGCTCAAATTCGTTGGTAGACCAAATATTTGTAAAGATTGAAAGGTAATAAAGAGACGAATTATAACCTTTCATTTTAATAGTACTGGGGATTACATTCCCTGTAGCGGTTGGATAAGCCCGCGAAAAACCAAACCAAAAAAAAACACAAAGAAGCATGATATGGCGGAAAGGGAAGATTGGAAAAAGTATGAAGTGAGATGATTCCCAAGTACCCATTTTTTTAAAAGATTGTGCGGTTATCTCAAGGATGTGGGTTATCCTCATGAAAGTAGTACACATTGCGCTATCTGGTTCGTTAAGGTCGTAGTGTCCAGACTGCATTGAAAGGCAAAATTAACTTTAGCCGCCTTTTCAACTGATTTCTTGCGCAGTTTTTGTGCAATTCTGCCATCCATAAAGACTATCTGTCTAGGATTCTGATCAGTCACAATCGTAAGGCCAGTGATTTTTCTGCCATACCGCTCATTAAGGGAAAAAAAACAATGCATTAGGAGTATTTTCTTATGAACGAGATATATATTATATATAAAACATTATTTATTCTCTTCTTTAAAGTCTTTCTGAGAGGTCACCAAGGTTAAATGGTTGGGTTGAGAGGGGTTGGTTGGCTGGCTGGATGAGGTCTCTTGAATGGAACCGGTAGGAGAGAGGAATTTGAAGTCCAGGCGACAATCTGCGCCAAATTCTCAGACCAAAAGAAGAGATTGACGGAGCGATTGTGTGCGAAAATAGATAAACCGCAGAGAGATGGGACAAACAATGATCCGATTGAGTAAGTGAAAGAGAGAGAGAAAGAGAGAGAGAGAGACGACATCTAGTGCATGTCACACAAATATCATCTTTCCACTCGACGACAGCCTCGACAGAAGTAGGAATTTAGATTTGTAACCATCGTAATTCGATCGAGCGCGTCAATGTTGGCAAAATACTTTGCTTCTTCAAGTATACACAATGTGAATCGAGGTGGCTAGGGCGCCAAGATTGCTCACGTTGAACATCGGGATCCTTGTCAAGAAAAGTTGCTTTGAGTTATCAAAAGAAACGGGGGTAGGGGAGTGGCTCAATCCATTGGGAGCATCAAGGACGTAGGGAGGAGGGGGGGTGGGGTGTCAAATGGAGGCGAAACTTGAATCCTTAGTTTATCTGACAAACGCTTGGGCGGCCATATCATCTTTGTTTTTATTGATACAAGTTTTGTCCGGGGAGATGGATGAGATTTCTGGGTAAATGTGAACTCCTTCGCAAAGTGTCTCGACAAGGGATATATCTGCATTCGAGTTGAGGATCATGATCTCTCGAGATGAGCGACAACGGGGATAAGCTTGCTATGACCGCCACATCATCTCAAGGAGTTGTTGTTTGCATTTTCTTTCATGCAACCAATTCGCTCTCAGAAGCTGGATTGACGGCCTGGAAGTAGCAAGGAAGACGACATGAAATGGATGCATTGAATGCAATCTCATGGGGATTTCATGTCATACCGAGAATGTCCATTACACTGCCCTGAACCAAACTTTGAGCGGGTGTGATGCCACTGGCGACATCGGGCAACCGATTGTTGTCTGAAATAAAAAGGATACATTTGAAGCTGAATATCTAAGATCAAGCTTTCTTTCAACATCGAACCCACCTCCTCGAACGTCCGTGACGTTTCCGGCTTTCAGCTTGGGAGCAAACTTGGAGGGGCTGTAGCTGAAGCCCATCAATCCACTGGTTATAGAGTGGGTGTGACCCAAAACCGACGACGATGATGCTTGTGTGAGGTCCGGGAGTTGAGAGATGGGACTTTGTCCGAATTTCGTGAGATGTTGGGCGGGCAATTCCGAGGCCAACCTCCCGGCCTCACTCACGACGATGGGCTTTTTGAAGTTAAACGTTTTCGACCCTTGATGTGAAAATGCCGACGAAGAGCTCGATGTGGGAACAACCTTGGGCTGTGTGAACACGAATTTGACATCTCTTAAGGGCGGTGAGACCTTGGGATCGGAGATTGGGGGTGTCTGGATGGGTTGCGATGATTTGAGCACAAGAGGGGCCGAGGCCTTCACTGGGCTATCTTTCACCGAGGTCACCTGCTGGCTGGTGAGAATAGCTTGATTTCGGTCCAAACTCGACGTCGAAGCCCGAGTAGGAGGCGTCACGATGGCATCAACCACGCCGTTGGAGGTGACACTATGCGATGATGGAACACTCTGGGGTAGACTGAAGCTGAAGGCTGGCATTTTAGCCATTTCCAACTTGGGAACACTGCCGCTTTGGAGGAATTCGGGCACGGATTCCGATTCCTCAGAGTTCTGAAGGGCTTTATCGGCCCGACACTTGGCCTTTTCCCCCACTTTCGCCCGAATCTTTCCACCAAATGAAGACTTGGGCGTTTCCAACGATTGGGTGAGCGAAAACCCGCTTTTGCTCACACTGGGCATGCTCCCCGACGACGTGGCCCCCACATTAGTCCCAGTTACACTGAAACTCGCGGACGTGGTGCTACAAGTTCGAGGCGGGGCCGTGGTGCGAGGCACGAGTTCGACGGATTGGGCCTGGGCTTTGGCCTGGCTGACTCTTCTTGGGGTAGAGGGGTTACTACTATGTGCGGACGTGAGGGGCGTGAAGATCTTGCGAAGCGGAGGTCCGTTGAGGCTCGAGTTGGCCGAACTGGGTAATGAACTTACACCTCCCCGACTATCCGAGCCACCCAAATGAGGCCGTCGTCGCCAATAAGGCGTGTGCCCAGTTCCTGGAAACAACACGCAATCAACTCCAGAATAACGTACACTTTATACATGCCGACAGATCGATCATCAACACTAACGACGAGTAAAACAGTTCCAGTGTAAAAGTTAATGAAGCAATCAAGACTCACCCTCCATTAGTTCCTCGGCCATGGCTCGCCTCTTCTCCGCCCGTGGCACGGGCATTTTGAGGGCATCACGAAGAGGGGTGGAGAGTTGATCTAACGTGGCTAGAATGGTTTGAGCCGTGGCGCTCAAATTCAGAGTGGGCGGAGCCGTACCGTCCTCACTCGACAGAGTTGAATTCGCGGGAGCCTCGGGGGCCGGTGCAGCGGGGGCCGGGCGAGCCCGACGAGCAGCCCGCTGTCCTGAATGGTAAGGCGCGGCCGACAGGAGTCGGTTGGCTCGGCGTAATGAGGCGTTACTGGGCAAAGGCCCGTGGGGTGAGGCGCTTTGGGTCGAAGCGGCCAGGAAGGCGCTGACATTGCCGATGGAATTCGACCCGCCGAACACGACCGGACCGCCAAACATTTCCCGACCACGTAATCGCACGGGTGGGGTGGGAATAGCGGCCGGACTGGGCGCGGGACTAGGCGTTTCCGAGCCCCGATGGTGGGTGGGCGGATTGAGCACGGAACCGCGACTGCGCGTTAAAGGCGAACCGAAGGGAAAGGGCGAATAGGGCGAGGCGCGGGTGCGAGTGCCGGGTAAAAGCGCCGCGTGAGCGGGCGGGGTGCCGCTGGCCGGGGGCGGCGGCGGACCGGAGGAAGACTTCATGTTGACCTAAAGGCCCAAGGCAAGAGAATAAACCAACTCGCTCAGTCATGATTCCATGACAAATTGCAACCAAAGTCTTCAATGCCTATGGGTAAAGCTTCAAAGCTCGATTTGAACGGGCCTGGTCGAGATGGTCGACGAGATCGACGACGACATGAAGTATGAGTTAGTTGGCTACTGTAATGGCTTCTTTAAAAAAATACAAATAAATTCCAGGACGGACTAACCCTCATCCACCTCAATATGTGCTCATCTATGGCCCATCCACCTTACAATTGGGCTTGATGGTCCAGCTTGAAAAGAATGGTCATCAGAGCCATTCGTTCTGGCAACTGAGGCGCTATGAGCTTGCAAAGGGGGGCCAGGAAAAAAGTTCATCGCCATCCTTAGACACGTCTCCGATCTCCACGTCTATTCTCAGCAAGCTTTGGCCCATCATCAACCCAAATCCAGTCTTAACTCATGGATAGAAGCGTCTCCACTAATCTGGTCACTCCCCTGCCTTACCATGCCCAACTCCTCCATCTTTGCCCATTCTGCCGCCCACTCCTCCCAGCCCAGTAGCCTTCTCTTCCGGATTTCCTTTCCCATGGATGCTAAAGGCTGGAAACGCCCGTGAAACTCACCCTCTCGTCGCTGCGGGAGGTCCTCGTGCCATGCGGCCAATCGCTAAAGGGCACCACAGCTCACCCTCCCAATCACGTTCAAGGCTGGCCAGACAAAGATGAGGGCCACGGCGGTAACGGGTCCCGTGAGCCCGTCCTCGTGTTGATGTGCGGCAATGGGGTGATGGCTGATGGGCCTGGCTGAAGGAATGTCCGTGAAGCCGTGGGTCCGTGCAATTCTTTAGCCCGTTCGCTTCCACTCTTCGGGCTAGTGTTGCCAGATAAGTGGCGGAAAAAAACGCTGAAAATAGCCAGGAAAAGCTCAAACTGGACAGAAATATGGATCGAAACCCAATCATATCATGTTGGCTTCCGATTCGCATGACAATGAAGAGGTAAGACTGCTGTGCATTCTTCAGTTCTGGTTCTGGACTGGTCTGGACCATCTCCAGACGCCCAACGCTCAAGACTAAGATGATCTTATTGACAATTCCAACCGTCCAGATCGATTTACCACAATCTATTATTTGCTCCATAACAATGGTTTGAAGTGACAAATGGACAAAGTTTTTATTCTAAGAAGATGCAAATTTTGATGTGCCCATTGACTTACATATTTCGAGGTCAGATATTGAAAGAGCGAAAACTATTAGGAAAAAAAACGCCCAGCCCCACTCCCCAATTCGCCGCGCTAACTTCGGACAAAAAGCAAAAAGTGCATCATTCACGGGAAAGTGTTCGTTACGGCGACACTGCTCCTGTGGCGGCCAATCCTCCAATCAGACCAATGCCTGTCGGCTGTCTCGCGTTAGCTGACCCATGTTTTTCGACTCAGGGTGCCTGACCAGAGCCAAATGATCTCAATTTGAAAATGGATAATGTCGTCGACTTGCTCTAATGATGAACTTGATCATAAAATAATGGCAAAAGATTTGACAGAGGGGATCGAAAGTCATTTGAGATGCATCGACAGCTACATTTGAACCCTCATGCCTGGGGAATCTCGTGGAAAGAGAATAGAATGAAGACAGATGCCAAACATTGATATTAAAGAAGTAGTCCTTGAAACACTTAACCTAACACAGTTTGACAGCTCAATCATCTGGACAAAGACCCTTTGTAGCTGGGCATATTTGTTATTGGGGTTCTCCGGGTTCTCACTCCCACTTTCTTTTCATGCGTGATCACACTGAGACTGTTTCGCGGAACTGGAAAGACTGTTGCTTTACAAGTCGGCCGAGGCCTAACCCCGAGCTTTCCCTGCCACTTTAGCCGAAGACGCACCCCGTCCATGACATAATCCATGCCCCATCTACTGGGCATCAGCCTCCGCCACCATTTACACCCCCCCCCCCAGTCTTAATCCAGTGAGGCTTACGATTTTGCGCTTTCATATGACTTTAATAAACTATTATAAACTATATTTTTTCATGCAAGGTTTATCAATATTTGCTTATGCCACGTTTCACATTTCATGAGGAAAAGAAACAAATGCATGAAGCACAACCTGACTGAAATTGTAAGAAAAATTTGGACACACTTAGAGGACAAACCAGAGCTTACCAAAGTGTGAGCTCTACTTGTTTCTTTTTATAGAACATGTTCAGTGGGCGGATGTTCAAGAAAATATAGTACGACAAACATGAAATTGAACATTTTGAGGAAAACAAACATTACAGCCAACTTGTACTGGGCATAGACTGAATTTGTCATTTCATTCAGTTTTCCGGTTTGTTGCAGCCAACAGTAACAGTATTCTGATATTGAACCAAAAGTTTAGTGCAGTACCAGAGCTGCACAAAAAATGACATTTGCTATTGTAATGGATACCAGTTTCGTACTTTTGAAAGAGAATATTTTTGAACACTTTTGCTTAGACAATTGTCTCCAAAAAGCAAGTACCCACCATTTCTGGGTGTCATTCACAATGATGAGTTAATGAGTTGAATAACATGGCCAAAAGCACTCTGTAAAATTGAATGAGTGGAAGAGGATAAACGCTTTTCAGAAACGTCCGAAATGTAGCGTTGCAAGGTAAAGGGTTTTTTTTTTTTACATTTTTCGCATGAAGATCCGAGGCTTTTTGCTTAGAGGTCGGCAGTTTCGAAAAATTCGTCATTTTCCAAGGGTGACTAATTTCGTTTTTTGCCCAATTCTTTAGTGAAGTCATGTTAGGTAAAACATACCCTTTTGTATAAATCTTAGCCACTAAATTTTGTTTGATAAATGATCATTCAATGAAAGAAGCGGCAATCTCTTGTAAAATCTAGCTTTGGGGCAATTTGGAGTTTTTTTTGCATTCGGGCCGTCATCAAGTTTACAATACATAAATGATTTGCCGACATTAGCTTGAGATTTATGTACTGGTCTGAAGGTTTTTTTTCTTCTAGCCCAGAGTATGATGCAAAAAGGATTCTAATTGTGATTGATTCTGAAACGGCTACAAAAATGTCGTGTTGTAGTAACATTTTTGGACAAAATTATTGACCGGAACATATGAAACTTTGACTTCGAAAATGACGATTTTCGATCAGTTTGAATTTCCCGTCCTTTTACTTTGACAGGGATTGCTCCTCCGACTTCGACTTTGCTCACCCGCACTTTCAACCAATGACAGACCTTGTTTACATTTTGCTAATATTTTGAATGAATCCCAATTCCATCCCTCCCGACCAGAAATTTGCCCCAAATGGTGCCGAGCTAGTCCGAACGAGGGCTTGGCTGCTCGGGTCAGGGTTGCCATATTTTTAAAGACCTATTCCGCAATTTTCATATTCCTATTCCGCCAAATTCCGCCACATTAGGACAATTTTACTTACTTAAAAACGGAACACTATTATTATCAATGTATCATAACTAGGGCTCTAAAATGATCACTAAAAAGTTTTTTGAAAGAACAAAAATATATTTTTCTCAGAGAAAAAAAATATCAAACGGAAAACTTTGAGCATGTTTGAGAGCAAAAGAGCACGTAAAATGGCAAATTGGAACTAATTTTGAAAAACTTTGTGCCACTTTTAACCTAATTTCAAAGATCATATAAAGGTGACAGGGTAATAATTAGACGAAATATAATCTTTCATTTTGATAGTACCGTGGATTATTTCCCTGTAGCATTTAGAAAAGCCTGTAAAACGAATCAATATAACGTGACCAAAGGTTTCAAGAACTTTCAAAACCTTAGAAGATCAAAAGTCCTCTTGTCTCCTTGTTTGGACCCTTAAATTGATACCCCAAACCATGAAGGTGTCTAGATCAAATTTGGTTCCTCTCAGGGCTTTATCTCAACTCGCCCTCAGGATGAAGAGACCTGGACTAACATGAAAGTATTTTGATTTTTGTCTTCTATATGTGAAGTATTGGGATGCTAGTTGCATCTTAGGGAAAAGCTTGAGCTGGATTTAGTTATTGTGTGAGAGCACTTTGAGTCAAGGCTGGAACTAAAAAGAATTCCACCCAAAACAAACACACACATCCCACGTGGGAAATTGCAATTAACTCTCTCATCCATTCCATTCCAGATACCTTTGCAACAAAATAATGATGTTTCATAAAACTAAGCTGAATTTAGATAAAATGAGTAAGGTCAAAAACATGTTCAACTCAAAATGTAAGCAAGACCTAAAATTTGCGACATTACCAATCAAGCCTTTTCTACAAGTTCCTTCAGGCTTCATTCTGCCATATTCCGCCCCATTTTTGGCTTAACACCAATTGAAATTTAACGCTGCAAACGACTCTTTCCTTCTGCCACTTTTGAGTTATTTGGCGGTGACTTCCGACACCTGGCAGCCCTTTCTCGGATGGATTTTGGACCTCGGGGAATCCCGCTCCCGCTGGATGGGTTTGCCTTCGTTAAAGGATCAACGTGCGACACTTGCTCCGATCTCCTCACTCTCAGGCTGTGGGCCGGCCAAAACGTTCTTCTTCTTCAGGTACCCAAGGAAGCTAATCGTACCTGGCTCTATCAGTCTTGCCAAAAGGGAGCTTAAAAACTTTGTATTAATCAACAAAACCAAGCATTAGAAAGTAATGGGTGGACATTTTTGTAGGCAGAGTTGCCTATTGCTAACAACATTTCGCCTTTTTTCACCTTCCAAGCTTATGCGCCTGCTGATATTGCAACGACCCTTATGGATAATGGACCTTGTGAAACTATTTATTTCAAGTTAGATATCCAGATGTCCAGGCCAATACTTACTATAAAGGCACACGGATTGGATTGGATTCAATCGAGCATTCAAACTTCGAATGTAGTTAAATGTGATTTGCGGACAGATGGGGCGAACTATTTCACAAATTAAAGACATTCATTCTACTCTGTTGTCATTGTTTTCGTTCGGATCGTTGGCTCCTCTGTTATTACTATATCGCAACACTTCTTTGAATCCATTACACGCCCAATTCCCGCAGCGCTGGCCCATTCTAGAACAACCAGGGTCGCCAGGCATATTTCAGTCTACTGGAACCAACTTATAGCATTCGTCCATAGATTATCGCCATTAATCCTTTCAATGAACACCAATCGAAATCAACCCAATAACCCAGCACATCATGCGTTCATCCTCAAGGTATTTTTCTTCAAACCTGAGTGAGGTACATTCCTTTCCCAGCTGAAAGCAGAGACCGAGATACTCCTGCTCTTGCTGCTCCTACTTTGAATCTTGAGGGCTGGCCAGACAGCTTAGCTCCCACGAACCCAAGGCACAGGCCCAAGGATCCGACGAATTCGACCGAAACAACCAGCTACAGCCAGCGGGTCGGAGAGAGACGTGTTTTTCCTTCGTCCTCCTTCCCGCTCCCTCGCCTTTTCCTTCTTTGCCTCTCATCTTTGGCTTCCAGGTCCGGGCTGAGCCCATCCAGGATCGCCTCTTTCCTCTCGGTCTCCTCTATCCCCAGTTTGATCAGCGATCCATTGCCTGGCCGAAAGGAGCACGTTGAGGAGGAAACCCACCCAGAGCCAGGCTCAGGGGGCAGCCTTTGAATCAGGCACACACTGAGGGACGCATACACTCCCTCCCCCCTCCCCCCTCCCTTGCCCACTCCCGGTTCTGGCCTGGCCTCTCTCAGCTCGTCAGTCAGTCAGAGCGAACAGCGTTAGGCGGGCAATCAGCCAGTCCGTTTGTTGGTCGGTTCGATCGTTCGTTCGTTAGTTTTATTGTTATTCTCGTGGGTGAGGATAGGAGTTCGTTTCATGCCGTGAAGAAATTCTTGAGCTGACCGATCTGTCTCCAACCTGCGTTGTTTCCATTGTGCCCATCGGCCGGAAAATGCGGCATTAGTGAAGTGAAGTTGACCCGCCTAATTCTCAAGAGTTTCGTTCGCGACCTTCGATTGCTGGATAGATTCGGTTTTTTTTTTGAGTGTGGTTCATCATGAGTTGGGGCACGGAATTATGGGTAAGAACGCTGAGCTGTTTTTTTTTTTGTTCAAAGTGATGCTATCATTGTCTCGCACTCTCCGGTGACGACTTGACCACAGGAAAGGAATCCTCCAATTGTTCTTAGCATTCGAATTTTGAAAGTAGTCAGACATATCTCGAGGTTAAAGCAATTTAACTTGAAGTTGTGGAGATTGCATATTCGTATTAATCTAGTCCTCACAGACAAATGCTTGTCAACTCAAGAAGACATGTGTGAAGCGCATTTTATGCGATATAACTGTCGTGCTTTTTCGTTTCCTTCCGCCTTCTTTGTCCTAACCCCTGGACGCTCCAATGCCGCAAGACGTAACAAACACAGTTGAGGGTTTTTGTTCACTGACATAATAGTCCAAAAAACGTGTCGCCTTATCGATGGACTTCCTCAACGGTCGTCTATGCCCTGGTAACTATGCCACCTACGCATTAAGAGGGTTATCGGACACGCCCAATGATGGATGTCCATCCCATGACTCGAAGCTGTGTCCGGCAGAAGAGCCATCCGTGTTCGGACAGACACTCCTACTGACCTCACACTTAGCGTAGTGGGTATGTGTAGGGAAATCCCATCTTTTCCCCGGTAATCAGAAATAGCAACGGGTGATTGGCCCTGAAATCAACGACCGACCGGGTTCACCTGGTTGTGGCCAGGTGTGTTGAATGGGCAGGTGTCGGATGATTCAATGTCCATCCTAACTTCGAGTCAGCCGAGTTTTTTTGGGACGCGGTTGCCATGATGGGTGTGTCTGTTGTTTGTTCTCTCGGATTTGGCATTTAATACCCGAACTTCGTGCGTTGGAGGAAAGACAGCTGGGAAAAGTGTGATGATGCTAAGGAAAGGGGCCAAAACGAAGATCGGCTTAAACGCGATGCATTGATGCTCAAGGCCAGAGACAAAGCTTCAGCCACCTCTTCGGAATCGTCTTCGATCCTCAAACATGTCGGTCTGTTTGGGTGAATTAAAGGTGAGGCTTTGAACGACGACCGATTCTCGAGCCCGGGATTCCAATCACTCTTAATATGGATCGGGATGCTACCTACGATCATTAAGTTATTGCTGCGTCTTTGTTCGCCCACGTTTTTTGTCGGGATTCATTTGCAAATGCATCCAAGACAATCGTCAATCCGACCTTCACATGAGTTGAAGCCGGATTCTCTTTGTGAATTTGAACGCATTTGATCGGCCAGAAAGATGAATCCGGGACCAAATTTTCTGACTTCCTTGTTCTCTACATACAAGGAGAGAAATCGAACTGGAGCTCTGGCCTGCAACGATGTGATTCCAGATTGAAATCATTTCCCAGATCAAGATTGTAAGTACTCCCAATTCCAAGAGCGGTTGAGGTAAGGCGGAATCTGAGTGGCTTGGATTGTTGTTGTGAAGGCTCTGAAACATTTTTCCACGGGATTGAAAAATGTGATGTGGGGAACCTTGATAATGTTCAAGTACTAGGGTTTTACGTCTTGGATCCACGATACAGAATTCAGAGAGCTTGAAATCACTTTGAAGAGTCATCGTTAATGCTCATAAACGAATTAAAGGCGGTTCAAAATCAGTTCATTTATGTACAATGACGATTTTCTCGTGGGCGAACGATCTGTTCGGTCGCTGTTCGTCTAGGGGGAAACGATAAAAAACCATGGCCGAACAGATGGAGCATGAAATTGAAGACAGATCAATGAACCTCTGAATGAAAGGCTCCAATACTTATCATCACGTCTGGTGTTGGTTGGACAAATAAGAATGGACCCAGCAATTCATGACTACATATGACTTCATATGATATGTACATTCCCCTTGGCGTCTGGGTCTGTTGATATTGCTAGTAATGCCTTGTTGCATGATACTGCAAATTGTCCGTTACGTAACTCAGTCATTCAAATGGGCTCAAAATTGTCATCCTGATCCCCGGCTGGCTTTGCTTCTTAGCTGATGTGTGCGTACTGAACATGGCATTTTAAATGACTATGCATTCGGGTGTTCCTCCTTGGTGTGGGCGTTCTGAAATGTTTATTATTTGTTTACAAGTCCAGAGGAAAAAAATGCCAAGAACAAGTCTGCTGCTGCCCGTCCTACCCCTCCACATGTTTCCATGGGGTTGATAATAAATTGTTGTGATTCTCATCCCCAGATTTAAATCCAGTATAAACACGGGGAGCGAGGAAGAATCTGTTCTTGTCTTTCCCCATCTCCATTGTTTCTGGGACTACAAATCCCTCCGAATCTGTCCAAGCATTCTTCAAATTCCATTCAAGGCTTTCGTCACTTTTTTTTCAGCCCCCCTCAAAAAAAATCTTAATTTCTTCCCCAGACTCGAGGAGGTCCAATCGAGTCGTTGGAAGGACTAAAGACGATGTTTGCCACCAGAATGTTGTCTTGTTAACTGTTCTGTGTGCACACCATGTTGTCGGCTTTACTTCAACGAGGCCAGCTCAAGAGGGCCAGCTCAAAATTGATGAATTAGACGACGTCTCTTTGCACCCCAGATTCAGCCAGGCAACATCTGATCACTCAATCTCGTCTATTCATCCCTTGAGGCCAGAAACAAACAACACGCTTTCTTGACAAGATGTTTCTGATCCATTGCGACTGTCTGGAAAACAACAACCACGGTGCAATTGATTGACGTGGCCATTTCGGGTTAAGTAAGCCATTGCAGGAAAAAGCAGGCGGCCTTGCTCCATTATTTGATTTGGTATTCGGTTCACCTTCGTTCCCTTCTTCAAGTGGAATGCAGTTTTAAGGCATGCTCAAGCAGGTAGATCGAGATCGGAGAAGGATTTGTGTCTCCGTTGTGCAATCACCTTAAGAAGATTCGTCAACTCGAAATCAGGATCATTAATCCCCTACAGATCATGTTTTGACGGCTTCTGTGGCCAATCGTGCTCCAATGGTTTGAATTCAGTGGGATTCAATCGAGATCACACCAAGTTTGACAACTTCCAAACGTGTTGTGGCTTTTGATGGTTCTTCCTCTGTCTATCTAGAACACAATTTGCGGCTTCGATAATGACTTATACTGGCTGCATGTTTAATGGCTTCTACGTACCTAATATTTGCCGAGCGAGATTTCATCCACCTGTCAGCTGTGAAAACTGGAAGATAACAGCCATGTACTGTAGTACTGTACGAGTTTGTAGTCCACTACTTTTTTGCATATGGATGAAGTGGAATGCCATATGGAGGACCACCACAATAAGACCTCTAGGTTGAAAAGTCGTGATTGTTTTGCAATCCTTGGCTGCTCTCGCTCCTTTCAGGCTTGTGGATTTTAATGAATATGGCTACTCATCATCTTGATCATCATCAGACTTCAGAAAAGTACCGAAAGTGAAATTGATTGTGCTTCGTACCACTCAGTTTGGCCAGAGAGTCGAGCACAGAACACAGGAAGAGGGGAGAAAAATGTAAATTGCAAATCCTCTTTGCCCATGAAGATGCATACATTGACATTCTCGTGGTTTCTGGATTTGAGAGAGAGAGAGAGAAGCTGATTGGTTTGTTGGCGTGCCTCTGGCCGATCCAAGCGCCAAGTTGATTTTGCTGCTCGGTGGTTTTCGTGATCAAACCTGTGCACGAAAGTTTGCGACACCGATTTTTCGATGAACCTTGTCAAATGCAATTCACCCATGATTTCTCCGTGAAGCAAATGACTTACCAGTAACTACTCGCAGACCACCTACCCACTCTAATTTTCCTATGATACGGCCATCCGTGGTGTTCCCAGAATGAAACTATTGATATGTAGTAATGTCCCCCATTGTTTGAATTGCCCGCTTTTCATTGAAGTACGAAGAGAGGGAACGATGTGTGTTGTACGAATATACCATGGCTTGCAAAAAAAAAATCCGTAATGACATGGAGGACGTTGTTCTGGCTAAGGACGGAAAGGGCAAAAACGCACATGATTCTGAAGAGTATTTCCGCTTCAAGATTAAACCAAGACAGGATGCCCATGTCAAACATTCGATTCTCACAAGCTAGCCTCTTCTTACGAGGATAACCTTGCTCAGCATCCGAGATCACATTGGGTTTCAAGAAAGGGTTTGGTCCCTTGTGCAATTTATATCACGGCAAATTTGTGCGTGGGTATTTAGGAGTCTTTACCATGCCTACTACCTCGTAGATATCCTACTAACCTAATACATGCATGTACGTATATGTCTAGCAATGTTTTGGTCTACTAAGACCTTGACATCTGACAACCTTTAACCTAACACACGTACTTTGACATTCTCAAGAGATTCACATCAAGTTAGAATGTCCCATGGCAGCATAATATGAAGGCAAAAGTCAGTGAGACGACTCGAAATAGTGGCACAAGAATTACCATCGAGTCAAGAGTCAATTTTCTCAAATTGATTGCTTTTTGTCGTGCTCAGATTCAAACACGCCTAAACAGGAGGGAGAAACCTACCAACCTAGTCTGTACAAGCTTACCTTATTGCCATTAGGCAAAGGCCCTTAAAACCTCTCTTTCTCTCACCAAGAGCAATTTTCTCTATCAAAGATCATTGATCAAACGAATCGAAACTAATCGTATTCATGATAAGATTGCCTTCTTAAGGAAATTTTATTCAACTCTATGTCAGCGTGTTCTAAAAAAGATGGCCAACATTAGCACCAAACAAGACCTCATTTGAAGAGAAAAAGACAGGAACGTAGAGAAACATTTGGCTTGTCACTAATCTGGGCTTGCGAAGGAGGCTCCAGACTTGGTTTGAGCATGACTCAGGCCTAACCTAGTTCGTAGCAAATACCCATCCATCACCATTCCAAGAGAGTTTTCTACCATGACCAAAGCCCATTTTAAGAAACTTGATCCTGATATTTTGATCTGGATTTGGAACCTTTTGTGTTTGTCAAGTGGCAGCGAAAATTGTGATCATCGATTAAGGATTGGTCGGGAGGCGAGAGAACGAGGGGGAGGTCCTACTACCTCGGTGCTTCAATTATGACTTCAGAGGGCCTCAGGGGAGGGTTTTCGCCACTAGAGCAAGATTCGACTTTTTGCACTCTCCCACTCACTTGGCTGCTTGGAAGCTCGCACTTGTGATGAAATTCAGCCGGAGGCGTTCAGTTAAAAGATTGGGCCTCCCTCCAAAAACCTTCTCAACCCATTCAATTGGATCTTATAGACACACACACACACACACCCTCTTTTTTAAAACAACAACACTCTCGGATGGTTCTTGCCATATCTCAATTTTGACAAGACAAACTGAACGGCGTCAGTTTTCAATCGTCATGCTCAGAGTGACTAAACCCTCCAAATCAGCCGGAAGAATCGCGCCAATGGAAAGATTGTGTAATTGCAATAATGGGGCGAAACCGAGAGTTGGCTTGGAAGTTGGATTTAGGTTCGCGTTATCGCAGCAATTGCGCTCGGAGCGTACGAATGCAGCCAATTTTACTTGTCCCGAAAACGCCTTCGAAATTTGCATAGAAAATGGCTGGCCATCAAGTTTCGAAATGCATAAAATTGATAATTGCTCAATGTTGGCATCTAAGGGAATCATTTGCTGGTAAGAGTGCGTATATTTTATTGACAAAAGTTAAATCAAAACCAAAACCTATGTATGCACTTTTTTTATCGAGAGAAACTCTCTTTCTCTCAATCCCTTCCTTCCTCCCTCAGTCAGTCAGTCACTTGCTCGCTCTGAGTCAGTTTGTGTCGTCGACCTTGGATTAGCTTTGTCATCTGTTCAAGTTGGTTCCCTTGGAAGGCTTCCCTATTCTGAAGCCTCCTACTACTACCACTACCACTACCGATTAGGAGATTACGCGTTGAATTACCTTGGAAATTAATCTTGTAACTATCGCAATCCAGCGATATTTCATTGCGGTGGCATGAGTCACACAGACTCGGAATTGATCAAGCAAGAGAGTGACTTTTTCGTCATGTGGCTTTTGTGGCGGATTCGACCGAATCTGTATCGGTTTTTGGTGTTGACTCACTCGTTGCCTCGCTTTACCTCCAATCCTCATGCCATTCAGTCGCCAATTCCCCGCAGAATTGTTTTGTCACGCTACAAATCAAACTCGTTTAATGGGATTAGGAGTTCGACTATTTTTCCTAAATGAAACACAGCAAAAGAGAGAGAAACAGAGAGAGAGAGAGAAGGAGGCCTGTGGGGAAAAGTGAAATCTGATGCTCGTGCTCTTCATCATGAATAAGTCCCACTCAAAAGAAAGGTGAAAAAGTCCCCTCCCGAGCTCTATTTGTCACCTTGAACACTCGTAAGAAGAAGAAGAAGAAGAAGAAGACGGAGAAGAAGTTGGCCTAATTTTAAGCACCTTTACTTTTAAGGCAGTAGGAGTGTTCACACCGTTTTCGTCTCCGAGATACGTAACTCAAAACTCGAAAATATTTGTACCGCTATGGAGACTGATGAAGTGAAAAGATCTTGGCTGTCAATCAAATCTTTAGACCCCAGTAAACATAAACACGCCAAAATTAAAGCTCGTCATGAACATTCCTATGGTCTTCACATTTTGACTGGCCAAATTATGAGGACCCATCACAAGTTGCTCAAGAAGTATTCGTGGACGCCATCAAAATTCTAATCATTCTGAGTGCAAGCCTGGAAGAAAAGTCGGAAAAACGAAGGAAAATATTTTCCTAGTGCATTGCATAGTTCATGTAGACCTCTACCCATCGGCAACCTGCCACTATCCTGGGGTGAAAATGAGTTCATTAAGTAAGATTGCGACATCATTTCAAACAAAACCTTGGGATGAGGCAAGGAAGGGGGAATCTTCAAGAAGACTTCTTCCGTATCTTGATAATGAACTGTCCTGGGCACCCTGCTCGTCATTGTCAAATTTCAATGAGGAAAACAATTAATTCGCCCCCTCAAGAGCTTGTGAAAACGTATTTGTAGGGTTAGTCTTGACTTGAAAGACTCTTGAAAAAATCTTTTGGAAAATGGAAAGTTCTGGTTTCATCCTGATCGCACCTGAACTGTTAATGAATCATGTTCACAAAATCATTTCAGGGGAAGGGAAAGCGAGATTTTCCCATCTCAGACCAAAAATAAAGTAACCGCTTGGTTCATTACACATTGTCTTTAGGTCGAAACCATCGAGCAACCGGTCCAAAAGTTGAAAATGGCCTTGAATTAATTGGTAGTCTGCTCTGTGAGAGAGTAAGAGAATGATTGAATCTCCAGGAACAATTCTTGGCTCTACATGTTTCCCCCTAGTTTTATCGATCGAGTAAGGTCCATTTCTTGAGGGTGTCTTCCATTGGGATTCTGACGACGTGTTGAGCCCTTCTTACTCGAAATACCATCGACATCCACCATGCTTATCGCAACTTGCATGGAACTGTATGACTCAGACCTACCCACACACTCGATCAATCAAGGGTTGTGCCATTGTACACTTACTCAAACCCTTGACGCACCCTTTTGTTATGGCGAAACAATTCAGATGTCTGACCAATTAGAATGTACAGTATATCCAAATTCCCACAAATTTTCGAACCAGACAAGCCAGGTTTGGTCCACAAATGTTCATTATGTTAGTCTTACATAACTTGTACACACTTCGCATTCATAGAAACTATGAAGTGTCTCTCCATAGAGCTCTAACGCGCCCCACCCCCCTGGGACATTACCAGACCCCAGACAATCTAGTCAGCTGTTGCAATCGAAACGTGTTCCACTTCGCCCCCTTTTTGTATGCGGCTACGTGCGCCCAGCCTCGCTCTCTGCCCTTTTAGCCCCTAAATTGGGCTGCCGCTGGTGTCTGTGCCTGCTTGTGCTTGCTTGTGCCTGCAGTTAATTTTCTCTCCCCTAGGGTTGGGCTTTTGAAACATTGGGGATTATGGTGAATGGTCTTCTTTGGGAAAGGAACAGAAACAGGCACTTGGAACATAGCATGAATATAGAACAATCGATGTGCAATGTATTCTCACAATATGTTCTGGGATTGGCGTACGAGTACCAGTTTGTAATTGTGTGAGACCGCATGTATTGCTGTAAAAAATGCCTGCCAGCTCGAACTTTCATAGCTAGAAGGTGAGGTGGGAAAAAATTCCTGGATGACGCATAACTGAAGCGAAAAGTGAACGTCCACTTCAGATATTTTTCACCTCGGACTCATTCTTCTCGTCGATCCAAGAACGGACTTTGCCTTCTGGGTTTATGCAAAGAACGGAGAGTGAGTTTTATGTGTTGGCCGGTATCTGATTTGACGTGGGAGAATGCTTTTAACCAGAGCATGCTTGGTAAAAAACAGGCCTCATCGGACTCGATTTTGAATGCATGTTTGCATGTAAGGTGGCCAACATCCCAAACAGGTTTGATACGAACAGTTACGAGCTACCTTATCCCCCAACCCCTTCTGCATCGGGCCTTCTACATGCATAGTACTATGTTCCCGTTGGAATTGTTCAAAGAAGGCGAGGGAGAATGAGAAGACCACACACTTGTTTTCTGTCGAAGGTGATGAAGAAGTTTCACTTATTAGCAAACTAGTGCACCAACCTTCAAGATGGTTATTTGGCTTGTTTTTTTTTTGTGTGTGCCATCTTTTGGTTATAGCGTTCTCTGTGGATGGTAGGGTGGAAATGACTTCTTCAAATCGCTCGTACGTGAAGAATGATTCATCGTCGTCAAAGTGCGGAAGTGGAAGGAGCCATTTTTAAAGCGTAACAAACCGGCATGAATTGTCATGAGGAGCACATAAATCCTCGAAAGATGGAGAAAAGAATCATCACCTCAACTAGTGAGCGATGCCTCAAAAGCGTCGACTTGATACTTGGGTAACAGGAAAACAATGGGCTTTCTCCTTTATGATGTTGGACTTCCGCATTCAGATTAACTCTCAGCTAATGAGTGATGGATTCGCCGCTTCTTCTGAGAACTCATGCTGGTTTTTTGGCTGGCGACAAGATCGTCAGGGGTCTAGAAAACTAGCCAGGAATTGTCCCACTCGTGAATGACGCTGAAGATAGTGTGACTGGCTTTTCATAAAAGCCAATTTCACCAGCTCAGTTTGAATGATGCTTTTTTGATTGGTTGGCAGCACTGGCACACGTTTTGACTACACTTTTCCTCCACTGAGTCATTATTAGTGCCTTCAATTTGAAGATTCTGTCCATATTCGAATCGTTTCTTGAGAGCCCCAAACAAAATCGATTTAACATAACCTATCCTCCCTAAGTGAGTCCTGATCATCGTGCCCTTCAGAGACAATTATGCTTACAATCTAATCTGTTTGTTCATGCGGCACAATTGCGAGCTGCCGACATGTTACGTAGTCTGTTGCAAACGATTTCGGTAATCAAGTCTAGTGAATCCATAGAAGTGACTGAATGCTCGTCATGGGAATCGGGTTTCACTTTCCCATGTCCTTTCAACTTGGGATGGATGCCAAAAACACAGAAGTCGAGTCGAAGAGCAGAGGGTGGTTGGAAGAGGATCCATTATGTTTTCATTCATTTCCTTGTGACTTTTTGTTGACTGGCGGGATTTGGCCATAAGTTTTCCGAAAACTGTTGAACTTCAAGTGTGCGCTTGATGGTAAACAAGTGTTGGAAATGGGAGTCACTTGAGAAAGTCGACGTCGACGTTGTTCCTTCGTTCGTTCTTGAGTTGCCATCAAAGTTTCTCTCTTATTTTGCAGGTAAGTTTCCATTCTTCGCTAACAAAAAAATGAGTTCACTCCGAAATTGCTTTGATATGACATCAAGGCCCCCTCTCATTGAGAGAAATACACGTTCGACGGAGTTCAAGTGGGAATGGGGATGCTATTGCTGCTGTCAACCCTTGAGATGGCATCAAAATGAGCCCATTATCTCGTAATGATGAAGAAATGATCTCCTACCTAGCCAAATAGCTGACGATCCAACCCCCTCAATTGCTTCCTTGTGCGCTCAGAAGTGTGCAGTTCGGGGACAAGTTTTCCATCTCAGGTGGCAAATTCATATCAGCGAAGAAGCAATCTGGGCCAGCATCTTAATATTGCGATGGAGCCTCGACATGAAGTCGTTCTTTTGTTGGTTCTCAATGCGATTTTTTTTCGTAGCAGGGATTCCAAATGTTGTATCGTATTCAATTGCCTTGGATATAACGTGTTCAGCCTATTTGTCCATATGAGCTTAGACCATGTGCAATCTAGGTGGCTTTGATCCGCGCGAAGTCATATCCTCTCGAATGACACGACATCAGCAGCAAATATTGCGTCTCCTCCCCCAAAGTCTAGGGGTGCCCTCATAAAACGTAATGTTGGAGAAAGAAAGGAAAGTCTTGTTATCAAATAACACACATCCGAATGAGTCCAACCCTCCGATAGTATGCTAAAAAAGAGTTCTTGATTACATCCACACAATACACGAATAAGGGCCAAATATCTGTGGGTAAGGCTCCACCCACGCTCTCAAAGTGTAGCCTTGAAAACTGGGGTGACGCTAGTCCCACCTCATATTGGTCAAGCAATTGCGGAGGCTCTCTTTGGTCGATAAATTCCAATGGCCAGGGGCGGGGTTTTTGTTGGGATTCGAGGAATAATTGAGCGTGTCTATTCATCCAAAACATCTGGATGATTGTTTCAGCTCTCCGCCTCCTCCATTTCCCACTACCCATTCCCGGCAGTACAGGGTGACCAGAAATTGCGGCAATATCACCTTACCAGAGAAAAACGAATTTTTATATTCTCACATTTAAATTTACCGCTCAAATATTGAACTTTGACTTTGGCCATCTGTCATGGGTTCTCTAAAACATATTTTGCCTATTTTCCACTATCAAACTGACAGAAGCGACTTTACCAAAGCCACCCGATGTTACCTTTGCATGGATTAGTACAACAGTTACGGCGAGTGAGTAGTACACCGTAGCCCGTTGGTATGCCAAGTAAACTGTGAACGAGTTCGTCGCAGTTTGGAGGCTCTGGTGGCAGTAAATGAAAGCCATATCAAGGGATAAGCTGAGATCGTCGTTTTTGCATGTTTGTCCTATCACTAGGACCACTCACTTTCATCCTAGCATGAAATTGTTACTTCTATCGAACTTTGTGCTTAAACACCAAAGTGATAGATTTATAGCCGTTTTTTTCGGCTACCCTGTAGATAGTAGGGAGTAGGTACCTTTTGAGCCGGTGGAGTCGATTCAGTGTTGTGGAAGATGACGAAAATTCGCTCCGATTCCCCCGTTATGATTCATTCCAATGAGGTGAAATCATGGTCGGTTGTTGGCCATAAAACAACGGTTCCTTATCTGAGAAGTGTCTGAGTTCCCCTTCTATTCGTGTCTAGGCACATTAGAAGAAGGGCACCAAGAGTCAGAATTAGATTAGACACCATTGGCGAACGAGAGGATCTGGTCTCCCAATTTGGAGGTGCAACGACAGTTTGCATTGGTGTTGAACTCACTTTGCTTTGCTGCTTATCAGAAGTGACTCTCACGTTTCTGATTTCGTATTATGAACGCCGTGTAGAAACAGGAGGAGGAGCGAGAACGGGGGTAATTTATATGCCCAGGAACGAGTTCCACCGAAGCTGAAAGCTAGAAATCAGGGATCTATTATCATTTGGGTTCGGTTCGGAGCATTACAGTACTAGGCAAGGGATGGCTTTATCAAGTCCCTTCTAATTACTGTAGGTCTACTGGATCGTGTGTCGTGATTCGGACAAAAGCAAATGTTTTAGAAGTAACCTGTCATGAAAACGAGTCAGTTTTCAATAGGGCAAGGAAGAAGTTGGCCATTTTACCTACATCTTCTGTCAATTCCAAATCGGTGAGGGTTTTCCGACGCCCTGTCACTATTTCTGATTGGCCTCCTCCAAAGGCGCAATGCAATTTAATCTTTCCCTTTGAGTGAGGATTTTGGGAAAGGAATTGAAAGCACCTTGAATAGATTGATGGCGCAATCCCAACTTTAGGCCCGATCTTGAATTCCATATACTATCTGCCTTGGCGTTTCTAGCATCCATAGGTCCACCATAGATCGTTGACTTGACGTGCTGCAGATAAGAGGGCAAGTTGGTATTTGAAGAGGCAAAATATGATGACCTTTATGGCGTTGGCGAGTCAAGAAGACGAGAATCTATGACCGCCAATCTGTACAATGTAGATGAGTACGACGTACCTTGGCATTTGAGAAACTCCTCAGCTTAGCGCATTAAAAAAAAAGAACCCTTTTCATAGGGACGCCAAGGCCAGCCATGTCAATTATGATGGTAAAGGTTCCGATATGAGATTGGCGTTGGCTTGATACGAAAGGGTTATTCGTGTACTTGAAATCTGTACAGGCCTAAAACTAGCCTTTTATATCCCCATTAGGAGCACGATGTAGTACTCTAATACAAGAACGAACGTCCAGGGTTACATTAGGCTACTTCTGCCTTGTCCATCCTTAAAGGTGTCTATTGATTCAGTTCAAAACGTGACCACTCTGGACGACCACCTTTCTCTGCTCATTTACATGTTGCTCAGCCCTTCACTATATCCATCTTGAAGCACTAAAAGATCGTCGTCGCATTGACGGACGGGCGAATTGAGAGGGGCTGAACTTTTCCTTTCTGCCATTCTATTCATTCACGAAGCTAGATCGACCCCAGCCAATTCATTGTGGGTCGATTGCCAAAACATGTACCGTTCGTTCTTGGGCTGCTCTGACTTCAAAGGTCAACGAGGTACTTCCTTTCCCGTGATTTTAATTGGCCAACCCCAGTGCATGATGATCGCTAAGACGAGTTCGAATACCGTCTGCCATGAAGGCAAGTCAAGTGCACTCGGGAACGACCCATCCATGTATAGGTTCATTCGCCAAAGAGTTCAAGGTTGGGCATAGCTTGAACCTGTTTTGGTTCAAGCCTCTTCTCGTGTTATTCAACATGCATCTCGTCACCCTAGGGTTTATGACGCTTGTTAGTAGTACCGTTTCCCCCTTCAGATAAACGTGCTCCATTCCAAGTTTCGGGGTTTTACGTTGAATCGAGGAATCGTGCCGCGTTTATAACTGTGACTTTCGTTCATGGTGATTGTCTGCCAAGCATCCATTTTGACTTCGGGCCCATTTTGCCTTGGGTAGATGACGCGCGGAATGGGCCCGAGAGTGGCCTATTTAAAGAGATGCGTCAGACTGGTGACCTCGAGGTTGCGAGAAACTGAGGGAGGGATCTTGCAGCATTTTTCATCGATGACTTTTTTTTGTTAATATTTTTCAATCGGACAAGGCGCATCAATCGCAATTCGCAATTTTATGAATCCATTGAGCGTGATCGGTTCTCTTCAAAGAGAATCTCTCGGACAAAGGGTATGTATGTTATATGTACCTTGGCAGCCCAAGGTGGATTGCGTCATTTGCGCAATTTTTCCTCGCTGAACACTTTTGAGCCGGGGAGAAACGGAATCCATAGGCTCTGCTAGTCGCTTATCAGAGTGTAAAATTGGTCTTATTCTCCAATTGTTCTCGGATGGTCTTTCTTGGACTAATTAGACATGATTGCAAGCCTCAGTAGTGACAGAAAGAAAGGCGAGAAGATAGAAGAAGCCACTTAAATTTCGCTCCACTTAGGGAGCAAACCAGTTGGACATTTATCACGCGGTGAAATCTTGTTTAACCATCATTAACCTTTCTCTTCGACGATAGAAAAACAAAATCCATTTCCTCAAGTAGGCGCGTTCAAGTTTCCAAATAATGGTTTTGAGGTGACTCTTTGTTATCGACGAGTTGATTTGGTCGCACCAAACAATGATGCCGCGAAGGATTTCGCTGATTCATTTTCTATTGGGTTAGAAGAGGGGGATTCCAAACAATATCGGGTTCGAGAAGTATTTGCCAGAATTTCCTCCACTTACTAGCCAGAACGAGAATAGGTCTAATATTGCTCAAGAAGTCTAACGCCCATCGCTTCGTCTCATTCCATTTATTCTCTCTTGTCAGCATTGTTCAAAGAACGATGGTCCGTTCCTTCGTTCGTTCGTTGGCAGGACTATTTTCAAGGTACGCTCTTGACATTGAACGTGAAAGAAAGGGGAAAGAGAATGATGAAGAGGAGGAGGAGGAGGACAGCGACGACGATGATGAAGTCATGTGTGCCCTATGAAGAAATCTATCCTTGTCTCTGTCACATCTATCTGTTGTATGTATAGGAATACTGACTGACCTCTGTCTATTGATCCCAAGAAAGGGATGGCACAATCCTTGAATAACGAACCGGCCAAAGCATTGAACTAGTCCTATTCAATCAAGTTGGCTGCGAGTTACTAGTTACTGTTAATGAACGAGAAAGAGCTCCATGCACCATGAATGCTCAACTTTGGTTACTTCAAAGCTTCTTCTTATTCCTCCTCTTCTTCAAGGAAATGACTTGATACGTGAAGAGGGCGATTTTTCGATTGTTGGAACTATTTAGGTCAAACAGGGGTCATTGAGAGTGTGTTTTATGGTTCTCTCACCCGTGTCCAATTGACTTTTTTTTGTTCGATTGTTGTTCCTCTCCTACTTGGCTCCGAGAAATGAGACCAAAACCAGGATGAAGGCAAAACTTTCTTATCGTGGAAGAAAAAGAAGAAGCAGCGAGGTTGTTTTTTGACTGGCTTCATTTTGAAGCATAGATTTATGGACTCGGCCACAGGAATGCATGCTCAAGAGCTTCATAAATGTCACGTAAAAGGGGGTAAGACCCCGATACTTTATGGGGGTGCTTTGTACGAAATTCAATTTCCAGACCCAGACCACAGCAATTTGAATAGGTTGTACTTGTTAAAGAACGTCTCATAGAAATGAATCCGTACATATCTATTTTTTTTTCTCGATGGAAAAATGAACAAAAATGGCCGAAAACATCTGGAGGTTCGGCTCAAACCTCGAATGGTGTTGTCCTTGTTCGAGTTAATCCGCTTAGAAAAATGGTGGAAATTAGATTTCACTTCTATCATGATTGTTTCCTGGACGGAAAGATGATATATGATTATGTCGAGACCCCGGTAGATTTAGAAGATACATGGATGAAATGGACTTTTAATTTCAACAAGACTCGTCTCCGACTCCTTTTCAGGATCAATACGATAACATCGCCACTCACACCCATAAAGGGATCGAATTCCTCGAGAAATACGGCAATTTCGTGGACCAAAGATGCAAAATCGAACAGGAATACGCCACCAAGTTGAGGTAAGCTCACTCACTCATCCCCCCATAAGCTCACTCACTCATCCCCCAATGTGAATGTCCAAGTATCTTGGGTTTCTCTCATAGTGCGGGGGCGAGTCCCGAGTCCGAATCCACTCGAGTCTTTTACTCAATTTTGGAGAAATTGGCCCTACTCGAGTCCTTACCCGTCAAGAAAAACTATTCATGTTTTCCCAGAATTTCGCAAAACAACGAGTTTTTGTGCTAGAACTCACTGTTGTAAAAGACTCGTGTCCGACAAAAAGTCAAAAAATCAGAGGACTCGTACGAGTCCGACGTTTGCCAGGCCAGCACTAGTTTCCCAGGTCTCACCCTTCAGTTCAGTACGATGGGTGTATGCTCGGTATCTAATGCCTGGCGACAGATCTCGGTGACTGTGACATACGCAACAATTTGTCCCCTGCACAGAATTTAAATCACCGGTTTTTTTTCCAGTTTTCTATACATTCAGAAGAAGAAGTTTCAAAGTCATAGAGTCATAGTCATATTAGCCTTTTGGGGGTCTTTAGACATGCTCCAAGATTTAGCATGCACTCATGGAAGATAGTTTAAATGCTTAATTATGTTTGATGGCTATGCACAGAAACATCTTTGCCTTTCTTATTTACCGATAAATTTGCCGATTTTATTTCTTTATGGAATTCAAGTGAGAAAAAAACTTTCAGAAGTAAGATATGAAAACCGCAAATTTCAAACACCTATTTGAGGGTAATTAGGAGTGCCTCGTACTTAGTTTTTTGTGTAATCAAAAGTAATGATTAAATAATGATATATTTAAGGAATATTGCGTTATATGATACAAAAATATCAAATGAAGCAAAATGATACAAATAAAAAAAAGGTTATTCATTACTTGGTCATTAAAGTTTTGGTAAAAAAGGAGCACTTTCGATCCGTTTGAGTTTTTAATCTGACCTAGAAATTCCCTAAAGTTAGAAAATCAAACGTTCCTTTCGATTTTGCTGGAGAGAAAAGAAATGGCGAGGTATGTTTGGGTATTTCCATCAAAACTTAATGAGGCCCTTTTAATCAACGTGCCTTAGAAAGGGGTGCAAGAACCGTACTAAAACAAGAACTGCAAGATACTTCGTGTCATTCATTAGTAGCTTCCATAGGCCAATGTCAATGAAACCGTCCATTGTTTAATGTTGCTGCGGAGGAGAGCAACCTTGTTATCTTATGATATCATTGTGGTGGATGACAGCGGCAACAGATTTGACATTGAAAAACTCAAGACCTCGAATCATTCCGTGTCCAATTCATCATGACGGGAGACAGAAATTTTGTTCCGAGGGGTTGGCCCGGTTTCATATGCACGACATTTGGGGTTTTTGTGAACTTCTCTTTCTGTTTCTCGCTCTTCCTTCCTTCCTTCTTTGCTTCCTTCGACACTGACTCGCTCGATCTCTGATTTTGTTTTGCCCTTGAACTTGATGCCATTACAATTCATACAAGCACCGTGATCAGTCATGTCATCATAGGGATTTTTTCTGCACGAGAGTCGAGGCGAATTATCCGATAGAAAGAAACTTAATTTATTTATTTTTTTGTGCAAACGCGATCACGCGGAGGGATTGCCCCCCATGCGTTTGAGGTACTTGAATCCGGATCTCGCGTCATCCTCCTCATCCTCGCTGTCAGGCACATCATCCCCGATATCGTTCATATAGCGGTAGACTTTGCTGACGAGTTTCCGCGTGGCAAAGGCTATCACACAGAGCACAGCAAACACGACTAAGAAGATGAGCGAGATCAACTGGACCGTCTTCATCTGGCTGTCGACTCTGACCCGATAAGACACAAAATTGCTGGTGCAATCCTCGCGAAGGAC
>NC_081449.1:839802-840104 GCF_007210705.1 Tigriopus californicus
AGCAAAAGATACAAATAAAAAAAAGGTTATTCATTACTTGGTCATTAAAGTTTTGGTAAAAAAGGAGCACTTTCGATCCGTTTGAGTTTTTAATCTGACCTAGAAATTCCCTAAAGTTAGAAAATCAAACGTTCCTTTCGATTTTGCTGGAGAGAAAAGAAATGGCGAGGTATGTTTGGGTATTTCCATCAAACCTTAATGAGGCCCTTTTAATCAACGTGCCTTAGAAAGGGGTGCAAGAACCGTACTAAAACAAGAACTGCAAGATACTTCGTGTCATTCATTAGTAGCTTCCATAGGCC
>NC_081449.1:840140-859798 GCF_007210705.1 Tigriopus californicus
AAGAAAAATGGCCGAAAACATCTGGAGGTTCGGCTCAAACCTCGAATGGTGTTGTCCTTGTTCGAGTTAATCCGCTTAGAAAAATGGTGGAAATTAGATTTCACTTCTATCATCATGATTGCTTCCTGGACGGAAAGATGATATATGATTATGTCGAGACCCCGGTAGATTTAGGAGATACATGGATGAAATGGACTTTTAATTTCAACAAGACTCGTCTCCGACTCCTTTTCAGGATCAATACGATAACATCGCCACTCACACCCATAANGAGCGAGATCAACTGGACCGTCTTCATCTGGCTGTCGACTCTGACCCGATAAGACACAAAATTGCTGGTGCAATCCTCGCGAAGGACGCATGTACGTTCACAAATGCCCACTCGTTGGTTGCCATTGAGTGTGGCACAGTCCTGCTGACAAAAGTCCCTGAGACAAGTGCCTTGGTTGTTGTGCTCGAGTTCGTTCCATGGCACTGAACATTTCTCAAGGGTGTCGCAACCGTTGGCTAGTCGAATGACTTCATAAGTGTCGGTCATACCCAGAGTGATGGCACCACAATAGAGGGCCGACACCAAGGCGATCCCAAGGGATAAGAGTCCGATCACTTTACAAGTCCGTCGAACGGTTCGCTTGTTGCAAATGGGTTCTTCCTGAATCTCGTCTCGTGCAGCTTGAGCAGTCCTGATTTTCGAGACGTCGATCACTTGATTCGACTTGCCCCATCCTAGGAGGGTAGGCATCATTGGTTTTTGGTCAGAATGGGTCGATTCAGAATGGGTCGATTTTGATTGTTTTATGAGGTCACCCTGGTCTCGTCGACGGAAGTCATTGCCGACGTCTCCGGTGAAGACCAGTCCTCCCCCAAAGACTGGCCGAACTCCACGGGGCTCATGGTACTTTGGGGCGGGGCTGATTCGAAGCTGCTCAGCCGGAGGGATAGGGAGCGTGGGTTGGCGTGCACGAAAGCCTGTTCGATGACTTGTTGGTCCGGAATATTGAGCGTGGCCACCTCGCCTGGAGGCTCCGTAACGGACGTCGCGAACAAGGATTCCGGCGTTGCCTGATGAAGGTAGAGGGATTGTCTCGATGTCCATATGCAGGTTTGAGGTCGAGCGGCGAAGACAGCAGCCGCTGCACCCTCTGACGGATTGGAAAAGTACCTAGAGCACGAATGTTCCTTGAAATGGTTGCTCTATTTGATGGAGATTAATGCGATCACTCACCTCTCCAAGACTACCTCGCTTGACGAGCGTTGTCTCTGAACAGGTGCAGTTTGGGCTCGGCGTTGTTGAATGTCGGGATGCGAGATTGCATCTGACTGGTCCTGGTCGGTGTTAGGGCTACTTTCATCCTCTTCGTTCGCTTGAAACGTCAGTTCAAGAGTTTCGGAACGGCCTAAAAAGGGTATTCAAGAGAATTGGTCTTTTATCAGCTTTCCTGTTGAAAGGATACCTGCTCTCTTCTCGTGAAAGGATACTTAGGGCAAGAAGCGCTAGGATGATTTGAAGCATCCTTACCTGAATTACCTTCTGGGAACAATTCCACGTAAGTGGGAGGTGGTGGCGGATATAAGCTGGCTCGGCGACCGTTGGTTCGATACTGCTGATCAATGCCGCCAGAATCTCGAGGATGTGTATTGTGCCCAGGAGAGTTTGGAAGAATCCTTAATCTACCAGCTTTCCACTCACAGCAGCACTGAAGGGAGATGGCACATTGGACCACGCAACAGCGTCGATCTCCGCATGAGTTGGCAAAAACCCGCAGACAGAAGGTCAACAAACTCAGGAGGAAGATGGTCAAGGTAATCAATGCGATTACTTTACCCAATGGATCACCGGTAGGAGACACTAAAAGGAAACCTGTTGAGATCGAGGTTGGATGGTAGGGGCACAAATTATTGGGATAAGCTACCTCGGTAGGGAAGTTTACTACAGATCCCATATCGGCATTCCATAGAGTCGCCACATGGCATCGTTTCATTGCAAGTGATGCAAGGTTGAAGTCGCCGGCAATGGTGTCCTTTCCAGAGCATGCAACGGGTGCAATTATCTCGCAAGTGTTCCTGGATCAAGAGCCCGTTCTCGTTCTCGGGATTGTCTTCAGCTTCAAACTCTGGAAGGAATGCATCGTTCTGTGCCAATATTTGGGTGTAACCGTTCGACGTTGTTTACATAATGGACCGTGTCCCACTTTTGGGTTGATGGTGATGGAAGAATGCCCATGATTGTTGGCCTGACCTCAATACTCAATTCTAGTAGCTTACTCGAGCACTCTCAATTAAGCTCTCAAGTCTCAAGGGCTCTTGATGGTGGTGGATAAACGCTGCCAAAAGGCTTCGCTCTCTAATAGCCATAAATAGTTGAATATGAAAGTGAGGCAGCTGTTTTTGACTCACCTTGTTCGTCGATATCTTGAGCTAGGATTGATTCTAAGTAAAATGATCCAAAGAATCCTAGCCACAAAATGGTCGTTCGATAGCGCATTGCGTTTTAAAACCATGGCGTAAAATCCTGGATCATTCTCCAATTGGACCCATTTGCTGCTTTCGTAATGATCGTTTACACCTGCCCATCGTTGTGCCTGCCTCGTCCCAGGGAGGGAAGGAAAGCTCCTCTTTACTTCTAAAGAGACCCATATTTGGACCAGGGCTGAACCATAGACAGCCTTGGGGGCTGGAATGAAAAAAAAAAACTCGAAGGCTCGAATCATGTCAGGATTTCTTACACACTTATGTGCTTTTGAGTGTGTGCCAATGCCCATGATAAATATGTTAAAGGGAGACAACCTTTGAGGCCGTGATGCCTTTTTGTTAGCTTAGGTGCAGTCCCGAGGGGCGACCATTTCTGGCCATCCATTGATCTGTCTGACGTCGGAATAAGTAATTGGTTATGAGACCAAATGACGACCTCCCTCTGAGACGAGGCCACATGGATTACTACAATGAGTTATAGGCCTCCTTCAATACCTGTTTGAAATCTCTTGGAATCGACGAAAAGAAAGCCCCTCGTGAAGACATGTCATTTATTCGAAACTCGTCGCAAGACGTATGATGATTTTTTGATGATACGGGGACTTTTTATATCGATTGATTTTGGCACATGCTGCCGATATCAAATGGCAACACTGTTTGGGGAAAAAAATCATTCAGATCTTGGTTTGTACTTTGCATTATTGCTTGGAACACGCTTGTGTTGTAAATGGTTTGATGCTCTTTATCACAGACTCAAAATCTTGTCATCTCATCGTTCTTGTTGGCAATAGTAGACGGTGTGACTCGCGATGTGTTGCTCATACTGCGATATTTCTGTCTCCGCGTCTCCGCCTCGCTCTCGCTCTGGCTCTTTTGAAGGCCTTGTTCCAAATGTGTGATCAAACGCTTGTCCCGTGGGTGAGCGAACCGTTTGGACCACGCGCAATCGGGATGGAGGCAGATGCATCCCATCACCGTGCAAAGCTATTGAACAACAGAAACAGAACCTTAGAATGTGAAACCTATGACTTAAGGATCAGTGTTGTCAAAAATACCGTCAGCACCAATCCGATGAGGGTACTGGCCACGATCCATCCTTGTATGCCTGTGCTCTCGCCCAGATTCATGCATTGGTTGTTCACACACAGCTCGTACAGGGACAGACAATCCAACGCCCTTTGGCAGGATCTCGGGAAGGTTCGGGTCACCGCTTGGCAACACTGGAGTTCTCCCCACAGCACCACTCCCCAATGAAAGCCTGCTGAAAGAGTAAGGTCACACCCGACACTTTAATCAAAGTCTGCTTGAATTGAACTGTAAATTCAAACTGCAACTGTTTGGGGGCTTCCAAATCGATAAGCTTTTCAAATAAATGAGTGTGATGAATGATGATGTACCTGTGGTGTGGTAGATGACCTCGAAGTTTGGCACCCACGACCGCAATAATGATTTCATGAAGGGCAGTCTTGATTGCCCGTGGACGCACAACCCACACTCATACACTCACTCACTCACTCGAGTTTCTTCAGAGGTGTTCCACTTTCATGCCTGGCCACAAATTTGAGTTCATGCTTCGTTTCCCTCAATGATTTAGGAGTACTGTATAATTCCTGCTGAACAGATTCGCTCTCCTAATGAATCACAAATCAGAATCGGAACCTCGCTCTCTCGATCCTCGTGGTGGTGGTGGTGAGGAGGCTCTGTCGAATCTAGAACCGCTCTCCACTTCCATGTTCCCAAGGCTCTCCTCTGTTTCCAGCATTCGGTGGCAGATTGACAGATTGGCTCACTCACAGACTGACAGACAGACTGACAGACAGACTGACTGACTGACTGAATATCCAACATACTCCGTACTTGAGTGAATGCAAAGGTGACAAAGAGAAAGGCAACGTCGACAAACCTCATTGTATGGCGAATATGTGGTTCCTCGCGTGCTTCAGCTAAGCTCACTTCACTGGCTTGTTGCATTCACAAACGGAAAAGAGCTTCCTTCGGGCACTACTCCACTCTGAACAAAAATGTCACACGTACTCGAGCATATCCTCCGTCAACCAGATTCGAATGATGATTTCAAAGCGAAGAACCAAGCCCATACGGCTGGGGGTTCTAGATAAAAATCCGGCTTTCGCCACAAACTGGAGCGAGAGAAAGAGACCTTGCTCGAAGGTATACTTTACTGCTCTCTACCCCTTGTTTATACAGTATACCTAATGCACAGGCAAACATGACAAATCCGTGAGAGTCAATAGCATAAAAAAGCTTTTCTCGTTCTTTTCAGGCGCCTTGTCAAACAATTCGTACCGAGGAAAAAGGAAGAGGAAGATTACCAGTAAGCGTTAAACTGAATGCTAAACCGGGACATATCATTGGATCATGACGATTTACTTGCTTTTCTTTAGATTTACGTACACTAAGGCCTACAAGAATCTGCTCAATGAGTTAGGAGATCAAGCCGGTCAGCACGAGCTGATCGCAGAGACGTTGAGCTCGCAAGTGGTACAAGAGCTGGCATCCCTAGTCAAACAACTGAAGGATGACCGACGAAAAGTGAGTGGGAAAACGAATGATTTTTTCTTGATTTATTCAGTTGAGGCGCCGGATCATAATTCATAACCAAGGCTTTGTGGTTTTCATGGCAAAAGCATGCTCTGTGAATGCTTGCGGTTCAAGAAACAAACTCCGATCAAGTATTCAAGGCATTTCCAGAATCCCACAAAGGACGTAAGAGTAAAAGGGGCAATACCTCTCAATAGTTTTTGAGGCTTTTTATTTTGCGGTGACTGAATTGGTCCTAAATGTAAATATGAAACTGCACATGCATATCGAACTTGTTAAGACATCCTTGATACAAGGTGGTTTTCACACAGGCCAGTTCTTTAGTTCTTGGCTCGTAAAACGGCAGACACCTGTTCAGTATCCAATGGGATAAGAATGATCTCCGTCGTTCTTGCAGCATCTTACGGAAGGAGCCCGCATTCAAGCCCAATTGCAGTCGTCCTTGACGTTTTTGGGCAAAACCAAGGAGAAATATGAAAAGGCTTTCGGGGCATCGGAACGAGCCTTGGACGCCTATCAGAAAGCGGATGCTGACTTGAATTTGTCGCGAGCCGAGGTCGAAAAGCAAAGAATGAATTCCACCATAAAAAGTCAGCAATGCGACGACGCAAAAAACGAGTATGCCAACCAACTCCAAAAAGCCAATGAATCTCAGGTACGTAGGTGGATTGACAAATTGAAATGAAATGCCAAGTGAGCATGATATTTTCTTTTGCTCGGGTCACGCTGAGCAATTAGTAATTAGTAGCACGTGAAGTATCGATTTGCACGCGCATTTATCGGGACCGACTTTTCCTCATTTAATGCGAATATTGATCATTTCCTTCCAGACAAAATACTATCAGCATCTGCTTCCCACCGTGTTCCAAAATCTCCAGGACCTAGATGAGAAGCGAATCAAATGCATCCAAAATTTTATCCTGAAATCAGTGCAATCAGAGAAGGATGTGCTTCCCATTGTCAACCAATGCCTTGAAGGCATGGAAAAATGTGCAGAAGAGATCGATGAAGCCGAGGTTAGAGAGTTTCTAGGTTAATGTTTTGAATGAATTCATCTTGAAGAGCTGCGTAACCCCCACAGGTTGCGTGACCTGAGCTCAAGTGTTCCGACATTTTGCGCTCTCTCCTAAGTGATTTATTCATTTCTTGGAAACTTTCAGGACACACGAATGGTTATAGAGCGGTACAAATCAGGATTCATTCCTCCCAGCGATATTCCGTTTGAGGATTTGAGCAATGCTGAGACCTCATCTGTGAATGGATCCATGAACTCCATCGGGCACAACAGCTCGATTCCGGCGATTCCGGGTTCGGTGGAGAAGAAAACCATCTTGGGAACCATTACAGGAGGTCGTGTGAAGAAGCGGAGTGGCCTTTTGGGACTTTTTGCGAATAATAAGGTAAGAGAAACTGTATTGCATAAGTCTCTTCAAGAGTATGCATATGCATTACTACATACTGAAGTAGAAATGACTCGTAAAAGAGAGAGTCACTATCCTTAACCCAGTAATCCTCGTCTTTCCAATGTCCTGCTCCTCCACTCTTACACCTATTCCTTCTCCCTGCTCATTGTAACCCTTAGAATCCTCCTCCACCTATTGGTCCATTGTCTCCTCAATTAATATCCTTCTCAAGACTGTAGTCCTATACGATGCTTTATTGCCTATCTGACTGATTTTTGTTTCCTCTTTCTCTTTCATTTATTTTAACACATTTTCATCCAACTCTGGTCACTTCTTTTGGATTCCTATTCATGTAAGTACTACGACTACTGTATTTATTTTGAAGCTCTCTTCATTACGATTTAGTTACTCTTTTTGCCAGCCGCTAATTCTAAACGTTCTGGGTTTTTTTTTCATACCAATAAGAGACTAACTTGCTCATCTATATCTACAGGGCTCGCAAAATAACTTGACATCGGAAAAGGAGGATTTCTCAGATTTGCCACCAAATCAGCGAAAAAAGAAACTCCAGCAGAAAATTGATGAGCTCAATGGCAAGGTATGTGAGAACAAACCAGGAATCCTTGATGTAAAGCTCCCCTCTTGCCTAACGACAGACAATAATATTCTTTTGATACAGGTTTGTCAAGAAACCGCCGCCAGAGATGGCTTGATGAAAATGAAACAAGTCTACGAAGGCAATCCCGCTTTGGGCGATCCGATGTCCATTCAAGGACAACTGAGTGAAAATGGGCATAAATTGGACAAACTCAGAGCCGAGCTCAAAAAGTTCCAGGTAACGAAAGATCGCACTATGTTGCAATCTACTTTAATCAAATGCAAACCATATTCTCTACAAATTAAATCTTGCCCCTCTAGGGATACTTGGACGAGATGGAAGGGAGGATCTCGAGCTCCCCTGGAAACACACTAACACCCAATTCCCGAAAGAACTCGAACGGAACAATAATCTCGTCTAACCATGTGGTCAATAATTCCTCGCCGAATCGGCGAAGTTCCGTCTCAGATGGGGCCGAGTCTTTGAGTCGGAGTGCTTCAGACTCGAGTGTATCAAACCCGTCGTTGAACCACAACAAAGCTATGAACACACCTTTACACAGTCAGGGGTAAGACTACTTAGCATTGCTTACTGGACTCGTTGGACCCAAAGACGTTTTCATACTAGGTCTTCGGAGAAAAACTGAGAGCCCATCAGGAAGGTCACTTGTAGGATCTTGAGCCCAGTTTCAAAGCCTTCGGCCAAAGATGAGTCGAGCAACCCAAAGAGGTATTGATTGGATTGCGAGAACAAGCATTGAGCCAGGAACACTTTCATTTCGATTGCATTGATTGTCCCCAAATTTCGAGAGCCAACGAGGGCGTGACTTCGGTTTCTTAGGTGTCTCGAATTGGTTTTCTTTTGGAATGTTTGTTTTTGATCACATGTTACACTGACACAAACACACTTTATTGCATGGTAGTAGACGGTTTCAGAAGCCTCGTAGAGAAGGTGCTTTTTCCCAATGTCCAGAATTTTTGTCACTTAATGATACTGCACTGCCGTGAAAACTAATCTCCCGAGTACTTCGCCCGGTCGACTGTAGTCGCCGGTTCAAATGTTTGTGGAATATACAGATCAGTCTTTATTCTTCGTACCTTCCCGCCCCCCCCACATCGTCGCCGAATTATCTAATTTTGATAAGTTGTCTGTTTTCTAGCAACTCAAATAGCCCTGAGTCCGGCATTGTCATGAGTGGAAATCACCATCATGGTGAAAGCGGGAGTGATAGTATGGATGGCTATGGAGGCGACATGCTCGTGAGAGTGGTCGAAGGACAAGACGGACTAGGTGATCACAACGAGGATGAGTTCTTTGACGCTGAACCCCTGCCCGTGTTGGGACGATGTAAAGCTCTATATCCATTTGAAGGTAAACCCATCACGTAGTGTCATGTAAAGATTGGCTCCCCAATGATTTCTTGTATGTATATGAATCTTTGTACGTATATGAATTGAGATGTGATGCATGTTTTTCCTCGTCGATTTTCAGTTACAAGTGAAGGCAGCATCCGAATGACTGAGAATGAAGATCTCTGGGTCATTGAGGCCGATCAAGGCGATGGATGGACCCGAGTTCGTCGGATCAATATATCCGCGCTAGATCCAATGCCTGAAGGATTCGTTCCTTCCACGTACATCGAAGTGACGGAAATGTTTTCCGTGCCTCACCCTGTTTAAAAGCGACAGGACTTCTTCCATCCGCTGATACCATTGGTAATCATTATGATGATGATGATGAAGAAGATGTTGATTAATCAAGAAAAATCGCGTTTGTTTAAACCTCCCACCTTCCACCTCCCAGTATCAACAACAGTTCTCGGCAAACGAGGCCTCCCTATTAGATAGCTCTCCCAATGACAGATAATTTTTTGAGTGGGATCATTTTGAGATCCAACCATAGAAAAAACGAGTGACCGACCAGCAATGAGCAATCAACAACTCGTAATAATCAAGTCGATTCCCCACCTTGGAGAAGAGGGACAAAATGCACCGTCTGGCGTGTCTCTTGCAATCTGTCCCGCCCCTTAATGGGTTAATGATGAAGATCATGATGATGAAGATGATGATGATGATGATGATGATCGGTGACTGACAAGCAAACAATACGGAGAGGGATGGGACGAAATTTTCCTATTGTGTATTTCATTGACCTTTTGTTCTCCAATTCAATCAAAGTCATTGCCATTCAGAATAAAGTTATTCAAAGAGAAATGTAGGTACGTTCATTACTATCACAGTCGATTCAGTTTGGAAAGGTGGTGGAATAGCAGGGAATCCTCATCGCTTAGCCACAAAACGAGAGGCCTAAAAGTTGTCCACCCGCATAACATAATGCGGCTCGAAGGCACAGATTGGCATGGGGGGGGTTGTCTGCGGCACAACAATCCCCTGATTGGTTACAAGTGACGTCCAGACCATACACTAGAATTGCAATCAGTTTGGATGATTAGCCGTAATCGGCATGGGGCCATGTGTTTCAGGCTTACGGTTTAACGTGACATATTCCTCGTATTTAACGTTATCCAAGTACTCCTTGAAGTAGAAACTCAGATTGCAGGGTTTATGGCAATCCTTGATCGGGTCGGATGCCAAGTTTCCTTTACAAGGATTGTCCAGGGCCTCGCACAAGTCAGTCTCCTCCGTGGCAGTGCAAAAACCCTTATCACAATGGGCCAAAATACCTTGAACTAAAAGGGAAGAACAGGGTGAAGAATATCGGATCTCCAAAGACACAGAGTAACAATGGCAACCGAAATGACTCACTCTTATAAAGCCCGGGCTCTTCCAAGTCATTCACATTGGAGCACGTCAGATCGCAAACCTCTCCATTGGCTCCATTTGAGCCGGGTTTGGAAGTGCTTGAGGATGCTCCATTGCAACCTTCAGGCTGAAAGGCAAGGGCAAAAGAAGACAATGAGATCAAATCCTGATAGGCATGAACCGGATGCAAACTCGTTAATCCATTTGTAATACTTGTATGGTCTCTCGGATGAAGGGTAGAAATTGATTGACCCTGGTGTACACGCCAGCAAAATTCTTTTTGGCACAATCTATGCCGTATGACACGATCCCGGCCACAGCGCAACGACCGTTCTCCTCGATTAAAAGTGGGCCCCCACTATCGCCCTAAGGAACAGAAACATTCATATCAGGAATGGGAAGGAAACAATGGGTCATTATTGCCTTTGACTTTGAGGAGCTTCAGGTATCCTTCAAAATATAAGACCCCCAATTTTTCAACAGATTTATTGACAGCTCAGTCGGCATTTTTAGACGAAGAATAGGAAATGATACTTATATAAATTGGAAGAACCAAGGAAAAATGAAACTGATTTTTGAGGATATTTGTGTTTAGCTCAATATCCCAAAACTATCCTCCCGAAAAAGCGAAAAATACTTTTTTTAAAACGCCCCAAGCTGGTCAGCAGGATAGCATCTGCTTCCAACCAGGCACTTATTACTTAATAATCTAATAGGAAGTTGCGCACCGTTGAAAATAGTGTTAAATGTCTGCCGAAACCGACGCTCTCTATGAAGAGAAGAAAGTAGTTAAGTCCACAATCGCCCCCTTCGAATACAGAGACAGATCTGTCCACGAACCAAAGCTTATTATAACAGTTATGCTTGGTGATCAATTTTCTTAAGTGTTTACCTCTCCTATAAAATTGCAAAATATATCAACTGACAATAACCCCAATGGTTCGAGTGCTTTCCATATAAAGACATAGGATGCATTAACTGCGATTAAAGACTTGAAAGTGTCTAGCTCGCCAAGTCCTGATGGAGTGACATCGCAATTCTTAATGAAATGCTTCACGGTCCTGGCTCCATGTTTTGCCTATCTAATGAGATCCATTCTGGACAAGGGAGAATTTCCTTCGTCTCTTAGAGTGGCACACGTCATACCCATATTCAAGGGGGTGATAAATCCAACCCAGCCAATTATCGACCTATATTACTTACGTCTAATGTTGTCAAGGTTCTTGAAAACATCATGCAGGCTAAACTTGTGCACTATCTAGATAACAATGACATTATAACCTCGGGGCAACATGTCTTCCGCTTTCGGAACAATACGATTACGAAACTGATCTTGCATTCTAATAATATTATAACAAAATTGCAGACTCATGACTCGGCGGATGTGGTAAATCTAAATTTTGAGAGGGCCTTCGACAAAGTGAACTAGGGCTCTTACTCCATTGTTTAGTTTGACGGGAAAGTGTTAAGTTTCATGGAGTTTTTTTTAAAGAGCGTAAGCAATATATTAGAGTGGATAATAAGCTAAGTAACGTTTCAAATGTACTATCTGGTGTATCACAAGGCAACATCCTTGGGCCTATACTCTTTATCGATTTTGTAACGCCACTACTGCATCTAGCAACAAGCTCCACTATTGGTTGTTATGCAGATGACACCAAGTTGGTATATGGAAGAACGGATGATTGCATTTTGCACTTCAGGATTGGAAGACGATTTGAAAAATATATATTCATGTAGATGAGTATCGGTAAATGATATGGCTTTTAATGGTAATCGATTAAGTCTTATGACATTCGGTAACATCCCCTCAGGTTCAAAATACTTAAACAGTGGGGGAAATCCCATTGAGCAACTTGGGTCAGTAAAAGATCTGGGAGCGATTATTCAGGATCCGGGGAAAATCCAATGGGCACATCTACTATTGGGAGAGTCGAAAACAGTTAAGACTTTATAATCCTCNATAGAGTGGCACACGTCATACCCATATTCAAGGGGGTGATAAATCCAACCCAGCCAATTATCGACCTATATTACTTACGTTTAATGTTGTCAAAGTTCTTGAAAACATCATGCAGGCTAAACTTGTGCACTATCTAGATAACAATGACATTATAACCTCGGGCAACATGTCTTCCGCTTTCGGAACAGTACGATTACGAAACTGATCTTGCATTCTAATAATACTATAACAAAATTGCAGACTCATGACTCGGTGGAAATCTAAATTTTGAAAGCGCCTTCGACAAAGTGAACTAGGGCTCTTACTCCATTGTTTAGTTTGACGGGAAAGTGTTAAGTTTCATAGGGTTTTTTTTAAAGAGCGTAAGCAATATATTAGAGTGGATAATAAGCTAAGTAACGTTTCAAATGTACTATCTGGTGTACCACAAGGCAACATCCTTGGGCCTATACTCTTTATCGATTTTGTAACGCCACTACTGCATCCAGCAACAAGCTCCACTATTGGTTGTTATGCAGATGACACCAAGTTGGTATATGGAAGAACGGATGATTGCACTTTGCACTTCGGGATTGGAAGACGATTTGAAAAATATATATTCATGTAGATGAGTATCGGTAAATGATATGGCTTTTAATGGTAATCGATTAAGTCTTATGACATTCGGTAACATCCCCTGAGGTTCAAAATACTTAGACAGTGGGGGAAATCCCATTGAGCAACTTGGGTCAGTAAAAGATCTGGGAGCGATTATTCAGGATCCGGGAAAATCCAATGGGCACCTCTGCTATTGGGAGAGTCGAAAACAGTTAAGGCTTTATAATCCTCAACGAAGATTTGAATGATATCTTACTTTATATGTTTTTAACTGCTTTCACAAACGATGCCCGAATCCGGGAATAAATTTTAACGAGAATGACCGGAGGGGTATAACGTGTGATGTGAGAGTACAGTCTAGTCATAATGAAACTAGACTAGTCAAAACCATGAAATCCTCGTTTTATTCCATAAAGAGCTCCTAGCCTAGGTAATCTTTTACCCTCCTGGCTTTGACAATTCTACATATTAGATAATGCAATGTCATCTTTTAAAGCCGACTTTGATAAGTTTTTTAACACAATTCCAAACCAGCCTTTTACCTATAAGGCTTATCTCGAGCTGCCAATTCTAATTCATTGCCAGATCAGATATTTTACCGTGCTTGACCTTGCCCATTATCCCGTCGGTAATTCATGTCTTTTAATCTTTTACCGAGGATGTCATTCCTTGTATCAGTGGAAAATCCGAAAACCGTTTGAAAAGAAACCCCCAAACCGGTTTCCCTCATTGAAACTTGAGTTACTAACCCGTGACAAAGTGAATCAAACCTCTGGTGGGGGTATGTTACAAATTTGACACTCACGTGGATACAGTAGTTTTAAATGAATATGAAATGTGCAATGGAAAAATGATGGTCCACCACCCCTTCGTTTCAAATTGAGCTTAAGCTCGCTTACCTGACAAGCATCAACTCCCAAAGCATATGCGCACATTTTGGTGCTTGGGATTAGATTATTTGCAGGCAAACCCGATCCCTTGCGGCATTTCCGATCCCGAGAGCTTAAAATTTGCACCTTTCCCTCCTTTAAAATAGGCGACACGTTGTTCTTGGCTGAAAACAAATGGGCAATTTGAACATTTCTAAAGGCATTCTGTAATACAGAAGAAAGTGTTTTCATTACTGACATCCACTTGTGCTGCCCCAACCACTAATAATTCCCCATTGACCCACGTACAGGTTTTTGGCGTTTTGGGGCAAACACGCGGGTTGGATTTGATCCGAAAATTTTACTGGACGCGCTAATCGAATAAGGGCAATGTCGTTCTCAATCAAATTTGGGATGTAATCGGAGTTCAAGACGATCTTGTCGATTTCTTCATCGCCAGCGGCCTTCAAATTGTTTGGCATTTTCTCAGAACCGAATCGAACCTGAGGATCGGATGACAAAACATTCTATTCGTAATTTGGGTGAGGACCGAAAATTTCTCCTTGAAATTAGAGGCATCTAACCTTAATGTTGGTTCGAACCTTGCTGCAAGATGATTGCAAGCAATGCATAGCTGTCAATATCCATCGATGATTTAACAAGGTCCCACCACACATAAAGCATCCCTTGTCACAACCCTCGCCACAGAGATGAAGAAAGACCTGCCAAGGTTGCCGGGCGGCATCTGGGACCTGGATGCCCCCAATGATTCTTTCTGAAACTGGATTGCACGAGTCTGTGCCGAAAAGGGATTGACCGCAAGAAACATCTATAAAAAGGGATTAACTAGTATAGTATAGTGATTATCTGAACACAATGCTAGCTTAGGGGGAGAATGTATAAGAAGAATTAAGTACGTGGGTCTCATTGGCCCAGGAATTTGGGAACTCTGCTTTTGAAGTGGTTGAGCGAGTCAGATTGCTTCACAATCTCTAAAAAAAACTGTCGACATCATTCTTAAGATGCTCAAGTAACATGCACTAACAGTGGTGCTCTTGTTTCAAAAATAGATGAGCACATTTTTCATGTTCAACAGCAATTCCCGTTTAAGCATTCGTCTGTTGATGTCAGCCCATTTTTGGGGGAGATCATTGGCGAAATGTTCAATTCCTTTGATAATCTTGAAAATTGAAAATTCGGGTTGGCTTAGGACCAGTCTCATATGAAAAAGAACGCAATGCATCTGCTCGATTCCGAAATGTCCATTCAAGACCCTTGACCTAGACCATTGCAAGCCAATCAGGGAATCCTCAAGGTCGACCCCGAGCAAGGGGCATTTGACGCTGATTGAAGGAACGAAACACTCTCCGGATGGTCGGTATTAGATGGCCAAATGATCTAATGACCCTTCTGCAGCTTTAGTTCTTCATGCAGAGCACATTCATCGATGCTTGTATCTCGGTTCCCAGTGCTTTACCTGATCGAATACTACTTGTTTCTACCAAGCTTTTCATTTTCCTTTGTTCTTTTTTCGGTTCCCCTTTATTAATCTGAAGAACATTCTATGCTTTCGTCCCCGCATTTCTGATTTTGCCAGGAAAGATGCAGATTCTTTTTAAAGAATGTTTACAGCACTCGAACGAAGATCTTGTCCTATTTTATGCAGGATGATAAATGCTTCTTGACATTTAATTTAGACGAAGCACGCCTTTTTCGCATGGAAAAAGATATATTTTTGCAATGTTATTCACTGTTCTGATACATTATAAAATTTGATATTGGATCGATTAAATTGGTGTCAGAATTATGTTGTTCACCAACGAATGTGAATGTTTGCCTATGTAGAAATCCTACAATTTTTCTTCAACATATTTATTAATGCATCAGTTCTGAGATTAGGATCATAAAAGAACGTTTACCCGACAAAAGAGTGATAATAAGTATCACATGAAGTTGGTAGGAAGAAATAGATGCATTTGATTGGAAACTCTTACCGCATGATTCTGGTGTCGGAATGGATGGCGTGTTGTTGTCTCGTACATTGACAATTCGGTCGTTTACGTTCTTAGAAAGCCGGGCAAATTTATAGTTTATGTGGATCTTGTCATGTTCAAGTACAAGATCCTCTGCAGAATCCACGAGATGGGCCAGGTCTGAGGTCTTTTTCCACAACTCAACCTCGAATTTGACCATCTTGATCGTGGATAAACGAATTCCACGGTTTTTGTCCGGCAGCAATCGTCCCAAGGGAGATTGTTCCAACCAATTCCAAACATCCGTAATTTCCAAACTGTCGCACCTGTAATTGGAACAGCCAACACTATGCTTTATGAGATTTGACCAATTTAGAATACAATAAGTTTGTCTCACTTGTTCCACGTCAAAAGTGTTAAAAGTATCAATATTTCGGGGACCCGAGCTGACTTCATCTTGTTGTATCTGGCTCAGTTTCTACACCTTTGGCATTTTCTCTCCCAATCGATGCAATGTGAAAAATTGACTCATTTGCAAAATGTTGCACTTGAAGCTGGGAATGCGAGGCCTTAGGAAACTGGGGCCTTTTTCGTCGGTGACGTACTTCCCCGCATGTGATTTCAAAACGAGATCAATTAGGAAGCCAGGAATTTTATATGTGAAGCACAGGAGATGTAGAAGGAATAACGAACGTGGATTGTTGAATAGAATAGTACTGAATTGTATTGGATTCTATAGGTACGTACGCGTGGAATGGATCTCGTACAAGTGCGTGGTGGTCTTAACATGCGGATCACGGAATCGTTGGCCATATTCTAGAGTTCTGACTCTAAACACTTGCTCTCTCCCATCCCTTTCCAGCCATGAACTATTCAGTTGGGAAGGAGGTTCAATGTCAAATTTGAGTATTACGCATTGTCAGACCTTTGATGTGTGTTTATTGTTTATTGTGAAACTACACAAGGCACCAAGAGATGATGATAGAAGAGTAATGGTGATTACATAACTGTAACTGTGATGAATTAGATTTAAATTCAGAGTCGATTTTCATCAATCATTCTTTACTGCATGTAACTGTAACATATCAGCACTATTTGCACCCTCTTTGCTAGTAAATTTGTTGAATCCACAAATTCGACGTAGACATTGTTTCACACCAGCTCCTTATTCTTTTTTGGTTTGTTTTTTTTCACGGGCTTTTCTTACCGCTACAGGGAATGTAATCCCTAGTACCATTAAAATGAGAGGTTCTAATTCGTCTATTTATATCCTTTGAATCTTTATAACATATTTGATCTACCAACGAGTTTGGATTGGCAAATGGCCATGTAAGGCTGATCTGGAATGCTACTAAACAACATTTGTCCAAGTCTGACTCAAAAGTTGTCACTGGATCAATTTGTACATACTCCCTAGGAATATCAAAAGGAAGTGCATTGAACAGAGAAGGAGCCCGAGAAAGAAGAGAGTTGGACTTCAAAGTTCGAACTAGCCTGGATTCTCGAGGACTTGAAGGTGCTCTCAAAACGCACATTAAGCCTCTACAGTCATTAAAATTGACCCTAAATCATGGGTTGGGACAAAGCTCATGAATGCTTTTTAAAAATAATCTTTATTGCGACTCTTGGTCGTGTCATGGCGAAAAAATAACTATAAAATAAAATATGACGTATAGACATTATACGGAGGTTTGTTGATAAAACAAGAAAAATGTCAAGAAGGTAAAAGCAATGAAATAGTTGACTAGAAAGTGATATCACAATGAGTATGAATAGAATTGGTTGAATGCATATGAAAAAAGGGAAGAGGGGGGAGTCACAGACAGTACAAACACAGTAATGTAAAGGCAAATGATGAAATTCTTGGCTATTGCAGAGTAGAGGATGGGCCAGATTGAACAGATCTTTTGTCAGCTCCCGTCGTTGGTGGCATTTGGCCGGGGGCCGGGCAAAGGTACGTGACCGCCAATACTCCGAAGAGATGTTGGGCCAAGGGCAATAAGGTGTAAGCAAATCCTTGACCGGGAAGGACAGCTTGTGTCCGGACATCACCCCCCGAAAGGTCAAGTTCCCAACACTGTTGGACACTAACCTTGCCAGCCCGATGGTGAGGGGCTCGGTTTTGCATAGAAAATGAGTCCGTACATTGTTGGCATATTAGGGCACGCACAGGTATCGTTTGAGGAACTTGGTGAAGGTGGCATCGGCGGATATGAGAGCGGATTGGGCGGAGTTGGGGAGCCAAAGGTGAAGACCGTAGAGGAAAATTGGAGTGATGTAGGTCCGGAAGAGTTGAAGAACTGTTGGAAGGGAAGATTCTTGATGGGAAGTCTTTTGTAAATGTATCCGATCCTGGCCCTGGCTTTGACTATTGGTGATTTGAGATGGTTGGTGAAGGAGAGTTGAGTTGAGAATGTGAAACCGACATAATAATAGTTATTGACGATTTCAATCGGACTATTGTGTGTATGGAAGGAGCTGGGAGGCAGACGACCTTTATGGAAAACCATGGCCTTTGTCTTGATGGTGTTGACTTGAAGGCAGTTCTCTTGGCAATAACCCTGGAGGGCATTGATGGCATTTTGCAATTCCACGGCTGAATTAGACAAGAGAACCAGGTCGTCGGCATATGTATTGAAGATATTGTACAGGAAAATGGTTGATGGTGGGGCTTTGGTGTGTGAGGGCCTCAGGCAGGTCGGATACATAAAGATTGAAAAGAATTGGCGATGGTAATATCAGATACCGTTCGTACCTTCTCTGAACACTGTATAGTCCCAACTTGTTGCATCTCTCCTAATACGAGAGCTCTCTCTTACCTTTTATGTTCCTAGTGAAACATTTATGGACTTGTTCAATTTTTTCAAACCTGCTGAACTCATTGGAGCCCAAATAGGTGAACCATATATTCAAGATGTGGCCGAACAATCGACCTGTTGAGAGTTAACATCGTGATACTATCTCTGGACTTCAACGTGCGATCGATCTAGATCCCGCAACAATTCTATTCGAAATTTACAAAGCTCGATCTGTTCCACTACCTCTTCTTTTCATGACCAACATCAAGTTGGATCGAGAATTGAATTAGGATGATCATCGAGCTCATGGAAGGGACCTTTGGATTTTGTGCCATCCCAAAGTCGTTGCCAAAAGAGCCATGGGAGTGTTCACTTGACTGTAGATCTCAGAATGGATCTCAGCACTTAGAAATTAAAAACTTTTGCATCGCAGAATGGCTACTCCGGCACTGGGGTTATAACCTATGGAAAAGGCAATCATAGTTCACGACGCCCCTTTAATTTCTCGGCTGCGCCCGCCTGTTGGAGCAAGAAACCGATTTTCCTATTCATATTTAAAGGGGCGAAGATTTTATTTGTAGCTTTAAAGTTTAAGGATTTTGTAACCAAAACAAATAATGCCATTCTATGTAAAAACAAACTATGTAACTTGAAATGGCCAAGAACAATAATGAAATATTTGGCCCCTGGGCAGGGGGTCTGTCCGGAACTTTGGACAAATATTGATCCAAATGGGTTTTGGAGGAGCTCAAAGGTAGGTTTAAAAGAAGTCAAATAATAAAAAAAAAAGATTATTAGGTTTAGACAAAAAGAAAATTCCACCAAACAGAAGAAATTCGAGTTTTGCCAATCGAAGATCACCTGAATGTGATTCCAAGTTGGTGGGGATGGAATCGAGATGGATCCAGGAAAAGTGGAATATGCCAATTACAATTGCTGAAGCTTTAAAGGTCGACTCTATAATACATAGGGCGAGGTATAATCCTCACCTCCTGAAATTTGGTTCCGCTCCACTCAAGAGGGCCCATTTCGTCTCGCTAAAATAGCCCTGCGGGGTCGCCACCTCGGAAGTAAATCGTTTTTGGCGCAATGATTCATCATCTGGCCAAGCTTCCTCAAGCTGAAAAATCCACATGCTTAACACTTTCGGACTAGTTATGTATCGGATTCGGATTGGATTGAGGGAACACTGGCGTATTCGGAGGATAAGATCAGAATCCTGCTGTTTCTTATGACTTGGAAGTTTACCCTATTCTTTGCTTCTTTGCTTGTGGAGGGGGGTTACTTTTTATTGAGTGGTGATTAGAGAAGGACAGGGTGTGTAAAAAGAGTCACTTAACACACATATATTTACACAGTTAACCTTCTTTTGTACTTTGATCTTCAAAGAAAATCTTTGATCAAATGGAACACGTAAGTCCAGGTGTGATACAGTTTAGATTATTTCTTTCAATTCTAAATCATTAAGATTTGGTTCTTGTGAATTATGTGTTGATAAATTCGAATGGATAGGGTAAACCATCAAAGTATAGTAAACAGTAGTGACACTCAGAGTAGTACTGTGGAACGAATTCGACAGAGCCTCCGAATCCCATTAGAATTGTAATTGTAAATGTTTTGGTTTGATCTGAAAAACTTTAGCTTTTGTATTGGGGGGGGGGATC
>NC_081449.1:859831-910760 GCF_007210705.1 Tigriopus californicus
CCCATTAGAATTGTAATTGTAAATGTTTTGGTTTGATCTGAAAAACTTTAGCTTTTGTATTGGGGGGGGGGTTGGTCAAGTGAGTTATGGACTCAAGTGAGTGGATAGATTTGTGCATTCGTATGTTTTGTGTAACTCCTCCGATAATCTTATCAGCAAAAAAATTGAACACGTATGTTTGCCAAAGTTTTGAATGACATTAATAATCAGACTGCTCTGGTCGCCATCAAAGGTTTATTTGTATAGATAAAACTCTTCTTAAAGCGGAGCTATGCTGAGGATGATTGCAAATTTGTAATGATTACTTTGTTTTCAGGTTTGGCTATGAAAAGGTTGATACTGTTATATCGCACATGCACATTTCACATGCACTTGCATTTCTTCCAACTCCAAGCACTTGTTTTTGGAGGGGGGGATTTTCTAACTGTTGTAAGGAATATATTCACAGATGCTTTAGCATATACCGAATTTTCCATTATTTTCGAGGACTGCACCTAAATCATGCATGGACGGGAACTGCTCAATATTTATTTTTTCGGCTCCCCTTACCGCAACTGGGAATGGATCCCCAGAATTTCAAGACAGAAATGAGTATTTGTGTTAATTGATTTTATATTCATATAAGATTTGATCCACCAATAAATTAGAGTGACGGATCTGGTTAGCCCTTGAATTTAAGATTGAGCAGGTATTTTTGTTAAAAAAGTCGAAGTAAATCTGACTTGAAAGATGCAACGGGATCAACAAGGCCTACGTATTCCCTACGAATAGTAGAGGGAAGCAAATCAAACAATGAAGGCGCCCGAGAAAGAAGAGATGTGGACTTCATTGTTGGAACTAGTCTGGATTCTCGAGGGCTTAATGTGCGTTTTGAGAGCACCTTCAATTCAATCACTACAATTGACCCTAAATCTTGGGTTGGGACAAAGCTCATATTATGGATGCTCTTGAAGACTTACAGTATCAGATACCTTTCCTACCTTCTCTGAACACTGTACAGTCCCAACTTTTTTAGTCTCTCCCAATACGAGAACTCTCTCATTCCTGTGATGTTCCTAGTGAAACATCTTTGGACTTGTTCGAGCTTTTGCAAACCTGCTGAACACATTGGAGCCCAAATGAGTGAAGCATATTCAAGAAGCGGCTGGACAATCGATTTGTACAGAGTCAGCATCGTGATACTGTTTCTGGACTAAAAGTGCGATGTATCCAACCACGCATTTGAGAAGCTTTGCCAACTTTTCACTGGATGTGCTCATTGAACTTTCCATTATCTTGGAGGACTAAACCTAAATCATTCATCGACGAGACCTGTCGAATGCATTTACATTCATCATCTACTAGTGAAGAGGCTAATGGCGTCGACCCAAAGATCAGTAAGCGGAATTTCATTCCATTCAAAGCCCAAGGCCCTGTAGGAGTGAGCGCTCTACGTACAACAAATACTTGTCGAAAGATTGATCCAACCGTGCTGAAGAAACGTAACAAAAGAGGATGTTGTAAGGAAAACTGACTTTTTCCATCCCTATATGTGCAGTAAATCCATGAAATTCGGGAGTTGATATAACCCCAAGTGTAAGACTGTCCATATAAAAGGGACGCAAAGAAGACGCCCAACCCCAGTGAACCATAGCACCCTGGCACAAGCTTCAAATAATATCGTCCTCCCCATTTCTTCACCGACGATTAGCTATCCCGCATACAACCCAATTGGGGCCCAACTGAGCGGACCATCACGGGCTGACTACGCCAGGGTGACGAGAGCCTCCCTTTCTCCACCCTCTTCACACCCTACCGCTACATTTCATCCTTCCAATGTTTCTGCTCTTGTGCCACCTCAGGGTTTTAAAACCAATTTGTCTTGAAGCAGGATTTTTAAGGCTGGAAGGAATGATGGAAAACCTAAAATCTCTAATACAATGAAAAAATCAAGTCCCTTAAGAAGAATCTACTTAAACGTTCATTGTCTCATCTCCAAAAAAAAATCATGGGAAGCAAAATTTCTCGAAGAATTGTCTTTGGCGAAACAAATGTCATTTATATCAATTACCGAGACCTGGCTCAGACCTGGGGTCCTTGACGAGGAAATGATGATCAATGGTTTCACACTGTATTGTTGTGGCAGGGATAGGTCCAAAAACACCGTCATTCTGCACGGTCGAGTGTGTCTTTACGTAAGAAATGAATATGTTATATGGTACAAGGTCCGCCATGTGAATGAGTCGAGAGATGGTAGTTAAGTGGTTTATTAACAAGAGCTCCTAGCTATTTACACATATCACAGATAGACATATTATCGGCAAGCAAATGCTCGCCACAGATACACCCCTACAAAAATGTCCTATGGAGAAGTCAAGATCCTTTTTGTTCATGTAACATCCATTGATTTAACCCTAATTACTATCTACAGGCCACCTTCTTGCTCTCCTGTCTTATTCTCCGAAGGTTTAACGTTCATCCGCAATGAACTAGCCAAGACAACCTACTCTCAGCATATTATACTAGGGGCCTTTACTTTTCCGAAAACGGTAGTTGAGTGGCATCTTGGCCCCCTTGGTTATACACCGTTCCCCAAGTGCTATTCCACTTACTAACGGAACCTTGAGGATTTCATGTTCGAGGGTAACCTGTCCCAGCATATGGGCACCCCCACGGGCACGAGTCGACAATGTACTAGATCTAGTACTTGCCAGTGATCCGGAGATGATCTCTGCTATTCAAGTAACGCCAAGTGACCTTTCCGATCATAGCATTCTGGAAATATATACGATAATTCAGGAGAAAAAATCCCAAATTCCTAAAAAAAATCTCAAAAACTGGCCTTGCCAAGTCCAGCTTTCATGATGATTGCTGTCCCTTGATAATCTCAACAATGCTATGACACTGCTCATAAGCTCACTTGGGGTACATGTGCCCAAGTAGGAGTACCTCTTTTGGTGATTAAAGGCAATGAAACCATTATTCCCAAACGAAGACAAAAGCTCTTCAAGAAACGGGTGTCACTGGCAAAGAGGCTACAGTCCCTGGATGATGAATCAGTCACATCCCAAAATGTTTAATGTAAGATTAAAGACATCGACATTATTTGAAAAACTCGCTGGACAAGGATCAGTTGTGGAAAGAGAGGAGAGTTGTCCAAAATGTAAAACTCAACCCATAAGCATTTTACTCATACGCCAACTCCAAACGGAAAGCCAACCCCCTGCAGGGTCCCTTAAACTACCGAACGATGAAGAGGTATCTAATCCAATCAATTTAGCCAATATCCTAAGTGATCAATTTGCCTCTGAATTTTCAATCCCAGTTGATCATATGGCTATCAACCCCCATATGGGCAATTGCAACTCCTCACTAGCAGACATTACCATTGATGGGCATGATGTTCTGAAAGCCATTGAAGACTTTAAGTTTTCGAGTGCTCCAGGACCTGATGGCGTGACAACACAATTCCTTAAACGCACCGCACAAGTCATTGCTCCAATACTAACATGCTTTATGAATAGATCTTTATCCGAGGGTCCAACTAAAAACTGCCCATATTGTGCCAATTTATAAAGGAGAAGAAGATACGGGCATACCTGGCAATTATAGCCCAATATCGCTAACGTCAAATACTGCCAAGGTCATGGAAAAGGTGATTAAGGAAAAACTTCTTACATACCTTAACAAAAAAGGTAGCATTCCTGACCAACAACATGGGTTTCGTACTCCTTTTGGCACAGTGACTCAACTTATTCAAGATTTTGACGACTTTATTGAGGGACTACGACATAACGAGTGTGCAAATAATATTTCCGTAGACTTTGCTCAAGCTTTTGATAAAGTAGACCACATTCTACCTTTAAATTGTTTAAGTAAAATAGATATCAATGGAAATAGGTATTCTTGGATCAAAGAGTTCCTGACCAACCGTACCCAAGGTGTTCGAGTTGAAGCGTGCTTGAGTCGCACTTGCCAAGTGATGTCCGGAGTTCCACAAGGCACTATCCTAGGTCCAATCCTCTTCACACTCTTTATTGCACCACTACACGAATTACCCCTTGAGTCTGTAATCTCCTCTTATGTTGACGATACCAAGCTAGTGTCTGTAAGAAATTCAGCGAATAGGTTGGTATAGACCTCCTCTATTCATATCGATAATTACTGGAAACCAATCGAATCGGTAAACTCAATCAAGGATCTCGGGATGATCCTTCAAGACGATGATAAATTTAAAGAGCATATACATACAAAAGTGACCAAGGTTTTTCAGACTTGCGGCTGGATATATCGAACATTCAAGTCCAGAGATGTGTTGACTTTAAAAACCCTGTTCAAATCAATATTCCAGCCACATCTTGCTTAAGCTTCCCCAATCTGGGAACCCATGACCGCTGGGGAGGTTAAATAAGATTGAATAGTACAAAGGAGTTTCACGAGATATATCGACGGGATATCGAAATTAAGTTGTTGGTAACTCCTCAAATAATTGGGCTTATATAGTATTCAGCTTAGGTACGAACATTACCTTATCCTTTATGTGTTTAATGTCTCCATTTCCTTTGTCCTAACCCGGGAATATGACATAGCGTTACCAAGAGACAAGAGATTTCATGTGAAATGCGCCATAATTCAATCCCCTTTAAAAAAAAGCTAATGAGGGGTTCAAAGTCTTCTTCTGTCTTAAACCGGGCACCAGCTTTATACAACTTGCTTCCGTGCTCTCCTAGACGATTCTATGCATTAGATGACCCATTGTTAAGTTTTAAACGTGATTTAGATCGTTTTTTGTTAACGATCCCAGACCAGCCTTACATTCAAGGATGCCCTAGAGCAGCTAATTCAAACAGTTTACACGACCAAATATTTTATAAATGATGACGCAACATGGCTTACGAGGAAATTCATTCCTTTGTAACACTTTTTTCTCTGTTCTTTTTCAAGAATCTCTGTAACAAAACACTTTTGCACTTTAATGCCTATGTATTCCGTTCATTTTAAATACCTCTTTTTATCTTAATTCCATGCGATGGGGTTTTCACACAAGAATTTATTTAAGGATCATCAAAACGTTGGACTTAGTCATCTCGTGCTCATGTCTGGTATCTTCATGAATCAAGTTAAAATCAACGTGGTTTTCACACACGCACACAAGAGGCGGGAACTGACCAAACAAATAAACTGGGTATCAAAGCAACCTCATATTAGGGGGAGGATCAAGGACACACATTTTAGCACTTTAACAATTTAAAATTTAAGAAACCCAAAGAGAAACAAGCAAGTGCCTCATTGTTTTGACTAGCCTGGATATTTTGGAGGGCTCAAAATTGTAAACCTTTACATTCATTGCAATTGACTATTAAAACCTTGCTGAGGAAAAAGCTCATAGATATTTTTGAAGATGTATTGTAAAAGATACCGTCTGCACCTCCCTTAAATACTGCATTGTCCCAATCCTCCAGGTTTGTCGCAAGAAAGTAGTTGCTCTCTAATTCTCACATTATTCCTGCTTGCCTTGTCGGTAAAAACTCAAGCTTTTCCCGAAAATGCAATTAAAATCTCAATACTTTTCACACAAAACAATAAAAAGAAACATGATGTGATTGATTACTTGACCTGTTTACATTCCGACCTCACTCTTTCGGCAATGATGATAATGATGGTTGTTTTTTTTCTTCTGGTCAGCATGTATTTAGACAAAAGGTAGAAGTGCAAATATCCAAAAACGATTTAATTGAGATAGCGTGGCGTACGATTTGTAGAGTTCGCTACTCACGTTGCCAGATCATCTTGAAATCATTCATGACGGCAAGGGTTTGTGAGGGCGTTACGACTTTCCATGAGCTTCAATGAAGTGCCAATTTGGCAGTTCAGCTTGCCTGACGTTCTCCACTTCAGGATTCATGCCAGTGCCAATGTTGTGGGCCAGTATCGTATGACCTCCGGCCAAATAGGCCCCCCAAAATCCAAATGTCCCATAGTCGAAGATGGAGTGGTTGCATTTGGACATAATGGCCATATCTAAATACTTCCTGTCAAATCCCAAATTGTGGGTAAAGGCTTGCTTGGTAAATATGACGGTCTTATTGGCGATTGTCCCGAATTGTGTCTTGCACCATTCATTGTCATCTGAAGCTACCACAAACACCATCTATGGGAGAATAACATTGGAGAGTCATAATTCACTTGCTATTGTTGTGCACAGTTCAGACTTTACACCCATTCGCCCATTCGACATATGTGATCAAAGGGGTGGCCGCAAATTTGCGACCCAATTTTCAGTCACACTTTTCTGTAATTTAGCCGTTTCAAAGAAAAATAACAGTATTGAACTTTGGAGTAACAGATTGATTTTTTCATCTTCTTAAGATGATTAAGACATAGCAATTGGAGAATTTGTATTTGCGGTCTCTTGGCAGAAAGTGTAAGCACCGTTAGTTTTTACAACACGCAGGAGGCAATAGATATGTAGAAAGTTTACGATCGAGGATAATTGGACACAAAATCAGAGGCATACAAATAAAACTGCTACCTTAGCGATACAACTTACGTTTGTGGGCTCAAAGTTCCGGTATGAATCGCTTAGACTTTCTTCAAGTCTTTTTATAGCACGTTCAAAATACTCAAAAGTGACCAAGGTGCCGTTTTGAGTCACATTCAAATGGTGCTTATAGTTGGTTCTTCTAACGTGAATTCCAACCCAAACTGGGTCCATCATGTCAGGTTTCAATAGAAGGCTGGCATTTACCAAGAACCCTTCAGCCACTGTGTCAACTCTGTGGAGAAAGATTGAATTGTTCGGATGAAGTGATAAATTCAGTAAATAGATGATATTGGGACATCTTACTCTGGTTTGAATCTGAAGTGCTCTTTAAGAAGGCCTCTTATTTTATTGTAGTAAAATACCCCATTCGAATACTGATGTAACCGTATATTGTGAACATGATCTACTGGCTTGGTAGCTATGAAAGCGTTGGTCTCCGTCAGCAGCCTCGGATTTAAGGACTTGGCCGCATTCATACAACTTCGGCTGATATTAGTTCCCTCAAAAGGAATCAACGGAAACACATCTGTCAAAGTTTTTCTATGACCCTGAAAAGAAAATACGTTGGAATGACAAATTTGAACAAGTTATATTCCTAGAAAGTGATCTACCGATTGTCTGACAAGTGTGACACCAATGAATATAATTGATTATTGAGCAAAGTGCTAGGTAATAGGTTCCAGATTTGTCAAAGAAAGCGTGGGACTAATATCCAATACATTCTCGTCAATCTCAAAGTCCTTGTAGGTGAATGTGCACCTACAAGTTGATAACAATATGAGCGAAAGGGACCAATGAGAACTCATTCATGGCCCAACTTCATAACCAAAAGGTGGCCCGATATTAGCAATCCCGAGAGGTATGTTTAAGCGCCAGAAACCAGCCAGAGTTTTAGTAATCTGGCCAAGCATCTTGAGCGAAAGGAACAAAACATCCTTCATTTTCTGTCCAGATGAAACCAAAGTCAACCCCGAGGCTTAATAGAAAATCCTCAGGAAAGAAGTGGTTCCCTGGCACAATGAGCGATATGCACATGATCCATTTTGTTTCCATATTGCTTGATTAACACGATAGCGGAGTGAAGATGCATTTCCACAATTTTGGGACAAGGCATATGTGTCAAAGTTAAAAACTGATCTAAAACAAATAAACTTCAGTACTTAATCCATTCCTTGGACTAATGCTTGGGCACAATCGCCGTAATTACTTTCATATGATCGCAAGTGAAGTGGTACAGTACATTTTCAAACGCATTCATGAGTTTTCTCCTAAAACTCATGTTGTAGAGTCAATTGCAGGAAACTTATAGGTTTAACGTTCGTTTTGATAGCACTCTTAAGCCTAAGCAAGCGCTTCCAGGTTTTGCTTTCCTCAAGTATTCGTAGGGAAAATGTAGGCTTTGATCTGGTAGCATCTTTTAAGTCAGACGCGGACTACTTTCTTTATCCAAATTCCTGAACAGCCCTATATTCAAGACTTAGTCAGATCCGACAAATCCAAGTTGTTGGTGGATCAGATATTACATGAATGAAAATATGCATGATAATGCGGAGATGGTTGTAGCGCATTTGACTAATGCGTGACCGAGTTGATCTCGGGTTCATGGGCTCGATCCCAAGTCTCCTCCCACGCCCAAGCCCTGTTTCTCTTGTGGATATTTGCCTCGAATTGCAACAAAAGCCCTGTTTCTCTTGTGGATATTTGCCTCGAATGGCAACCCTTGAACCCATAATGGGCCCCAAATCGCCATGTGCGACTCTAATTGAATTGGAATTCATGTACCACCTATAAATTCATATATCCAATGAGACATGCTTCTCACAATAAATACATTTAAAAAAAGATGATAAAGAAAAGACAAAACGTGCTCATGGACTATGAAACAGGGAACACATTCTTTAATAAGGCATTTAGTCGTTGGAACGATTACAGGTGGGCTTATATTTTAGTTAAAGTACAGAATGTAGCGTTCTTAGTTGTGCAAGGTAACCACACCACAAGGGGATGAAGTGCGCTAGGGTTCCTATAGAAACCCTTTATACAAGGTTTGATTTTCTTTTTTTGTGGCTTGGCTTAAGAGTTCACAGATTGAGTAACTGACACAAAGAATGTCATTCAATGTCGAAGCTGTCATGTCTGAATATATAAAAACAAAGCAAAGCAAGAAATGGTCGAGAACAATAATTGCGTAAATACTAAAAGTATCAATTAATTGGTATTGGCCGGTCGAAGAAGCCCCTGAACATAGAGTAAGCCCGGGATTTTGGGCAAATACTGATCCAAACTCATTTTGAAGGAGAGAACAAGGAAAAGTTCATGTGAACGGTTGCCTTAAGTCCGAAGGCAGAAAGTTGTAGAGTCCTTGAGCACGATTTACTACAAACGTTTCTTTTATCTACTAGCGTTGGGTCTCACTGTTTAAATATTTATTCAACCTATTGATACGCCTCTTCTCTGACTGTAGGTTGTGCCAATACCTGGGTTTGGGCACAGATCACCGTGAATGCATTTAAACGCGTAAATGATAAGGTAGCGATCATACTTTCGCTGAATACTGTAGATTGCGAGCGATGCCAGACTAGCCATGCCAGAGACAGATCTCGTAAGGGATCGTAATACTTTTTCAACCTTTTGAAGATGTTTTGGAGTGCATAGGGGCCCAACTATCAAGGAGCTTGTGATCAGATAAATCGATGTTGGTTATAGAGACATTAGTAATAAGCTCTGGATCATAGACAAGAACCAGGTCGAATAAACTGTCTCCCGTGTTAGTTGGCCTACATATTGCGTTTAGTTATGCTAGAGCATAAAGTCTTCAAACACCGAGAAAGGCTCAGAAGGGATAGAGGAATCCAGCCGATTTAGCTTGGTCTCCATCCAAGAACTATTTTAGGAAAATTGAAACCACCCAAGAGAATGATCTGTGAGTGGCAAAACTTGTCCCCTTCTTTACCTAGGCAATTGGGTTCCTCATCATGGAATTTAAAGCTACTAATGTGGCACACAAGTACTACGATCTTTCCATCTGAGAGGCTGGACCTTTGCGTATTTAGATGTTCACTAATGTACAAGGCGATCCCTTAATGAGGAGTAGTGGAATTTCCGATCTTTCACTGTCGCAACGATTTACTGAGAACCCCTTAATACCAATCTACGAGTCTACAAACCCCTCTCTTAACTAAGTCTCGGCTTAGGATATAAAGGACAACTCACTGTTAACAACCAGCTCTTCCAAAAAAAAATTGGAAGCGCATTTTTTTGAGACGAAGCAATGGATGTTGAGATATATGCCCTTCAAGTAGCTTAAAAATATGCCAACCAAGTTTCTAGGTGCACAATTTATTGCACAAGTACTGTGACGCTATGAATAAGCCATCAACTCTTCGTGGAGACGTTTCAAATTCTTCAGTCCCACATTATCAATTTTTCTGCAATTTTTGAATTAATTCGTATCAATTGTGGAGAAAAAATTGTGAGGTTAAAGGTTTCCTCATTTTTGTCTAGAAATCTGTTTGACATGAAAGCACTAAATAAGTTGCAGAAATATTAGCAGTCACCTGCATGAATATTCTATCGGTTCATTTTGAAACCTCTGTCTCTTTCATCATTGTATTTTCTAGTTTCAAATACATTCACTACATTAAAGGCTGGGACGCAGTTTTGTTTCGGCAACTTAGTTCTCCTTTAAAAATCAGACACATCTTTAAATGTTTAATTGGGTACCAGTGAATGGCCAGGAGATGGACTAATACCAAGTCGTTGGTAGACCAAGTGTTTTATTATTTTTTTATGCCCAGTTTTCGTATTAGTCTGTTTTTAATCAATTAGACATAACTAGAGCTTTAAAAAATTGTCGATTAAATTTTACAAAACAGCGGCTGAAAAAAGCTGCGAAAAATGGCGAAATAGTGGGCAAAAAAGTCGATAAAATATGCGGAAAATAAGGACTGAGTGGATCAATTCTAGAATTTTAGTTACAAAAAGCTAGATTGCCATTATAATAATAATAATCTTTATTGCGACTCTTGGTCATGTCATGGCGTTAACCTAACTATAAAATAAAATATGACGTATAGACATTATACGGAGGTTTGTTGATAAAACAAGAAAAATGTCAAGAAGGTAAAAGCAATGAAATAGTTGACTAGAAAGTGATATCACAATGAGTATGAATAGAATTGGTTGAATGCACATGAAAAAAGGGAAGAGGGGAGTCACAGACAGTACAAACACAGTAAGGTAAAGGTAAATGATGAAATTCTTGGCTATTGCAGAGTAGAGGATGGGCCAGATTGAACAGATCTTTCGTCAGCTCCCGTCGTTGGTGGCATTTGGCCGGGGGCCGGGCAAAGGTACGTGGCCGCCAATACTCCGAAGAGATGTTGGGCCAAGGGCAATACGGTGTAAGCAAATCCTTGACCGGGAAGGACAGCTTGTGTCCGGACATCACCCCCCGAAAGGTCAAGTTCCCAACACTGTTGGACACTAACCTTGCCAGCCCGATGGTGAGGGGCTCGGTTTTGCATAGAAAATGAGTCCGTACATTGTTGGCATATTAGGGCACGCACAGGTATCGTTTGAGGAACTTGGTGAAGGTGGCATCGGCGGATATGAGAGCGGATTGGGCGGAGTTGGGGAGCCAAAGGTGAAGACCGTAGAGGAAAATTGGAGTGATGTAGGTCCGGAAGACTTGAAGAACTGTTGGAAGGGAAGATTCTTGATGGGAAGTCTTTTGTAAATGTATCCGATCCTGGCCCTGGCTTTGACTATTGATGATTTGCGATGGTTGGTGAAGGAGTGTTGAGTTGAGAATGTGAAATCGACATAATAATAGTTATTGATGATTTCAATCAGACTATTGTGTGTATGGAAGGAGTTGGGAGGCAGACGACCTTTATGGAAAACCATGGCCTTTGTCTTGATGGTGTTGACTTGAAGGCTGTTCTCTTGGCAATAACCCTGGAGGGCATTGATGGCATTTTGCAATTCCACGGTTGAATTAGACAAGAGAACCAGGTCGTCGGCATATGTATTGAAGATATTGTACAGGAAAATGGTTGATGGTGGGGCTTTGGTGTGTGAGGGCTTCGGGCAGGTCGGATACATAAAGATTGAAAAGAATTGGCGATAGTGGAACCCCCCTGAGGAAGGCCAATGGAAGTGAAATAACAGGGGGATAGGTCCGCACCAGAACAAATGGAGCATCTGAGTCCCACATATATGTTGGACAGCAGGACACAGATTGTACGCGGAACTCCCCACAGTTGGAGTTGGAGGAATAAAAGCGTTCTTTCCACCTTGTCGAATTCTTTGGAGAAATCCACAAAGCATCCATACACTCTCCTCTTTTTGCTGATGTTGGAATGCACAATTTCATAGAAGAGAGTACCTGCCGTTGTGGTTGAGCGTCTTCTCCGGAAACCGAAATGGAGCTCTGGGGGGAGCAAACCACAACGGGCCCAAAAAGGTGGCTAATATTAAAATTGCTCTCCTAAAACTTCCAAAATCGAACTGTCTTTCCCTGAATCTGGTCAACCTGGAGATATTGCCAGCCAATTACTTTAAGGTTTTAACGTTTATGTAAAGCTTTCCATCAATATCAGGTTCAAGTGGTCTTCGAGAGAAGGCGTCAATGGATCAGAAAAGGAGAGCTAGAGCGAGACATGGCTAGGTACCTGTGCGAATAGTGCACCTGTGCAAAATGTGCAGCCAACCTGTGCAGCCAACCTATGCAGAATAGTTGAATAGACCCAAATAGTCGGAAAACGTGTTACAAATGCTATTCGGCTTTTTTTACTGCAATAGACATGACCTTGTGTTTACATGAAGTGACATTCTTTGTGTCGGTTACAAAATCCGTAAAATCGTAACTACGAAACTCGCACATATCTACAAATATGACCAAAGCAATGCAGTAAACCAGAGAGACCTTTAAGGCATCCTTGAATAAACCCGTTTGATATTGATTCTCTGTTGACCATCCAAAGTACTGTTTAGCCAACCAAGGAGTTGAGCCAACATAGCGGTCGGTCGCCCGACAACCAATTCCCTTGTATTGCTTGTATTGATAGTACAGCCATGCTGAAGTTTCTCCATCATGATGCGGGTCTTTCGTGTAGGATTTCAATCTGAACTTGATCTACCTGTTCTTCATTATTTGAGTCCCAATGGAAGAATTGCCTTTTTGCGGTAACCTCAATTCTGCACGAAAATAGGACCTAAAATTACCCCTCGTGGAGGTAGCGCTACTCCCGAACAAGAACAATGTCAAGTCAAAGATAATGGTGGGTCGTTCTTCTATGAAGCTTTTTTTTGCCAGAATCGATGGACACTTACTGCAGGATAAGTTGACGTAGTTCATAGTCCATGTTTTGTTAACGAATTTACGGATAACTTGATAACTAAATTTACAAGCGAGTGAAAAATTCATATCCTCTGAGCCAATCGATCTTTCAAAATGGGCACGAAATGTCCTTCAAAAATTTTGCCAACATACTAAACTAAGCTAATAACTAAATTTGGGCCTGAAATTTGCCTTAGAGCGCACGTAGGGGGCGGCCAAAATTAAAAAAGGGATGAAAACATAAATCATGAATACTCGGTCAACTACGTAAGCTTGCGACATTATCATTTCAGAAGAAACAACTTTGAATGTAAATGAAAAAGGTGATTTGCCCTTAACGGCAACGATCTATGTTTATTTTGTTAATGTAATTGATAAATAACTCGGTGTACATTGAATGACTCAATTAAACATTTTGGCGGGGACAATCGTTCAAAGTTAAGATATAATCAAACAGTTTGTACATTTGAACGAGTAACGGCAATGTGTTTCGGAAATGAATATTTCATTACCCAACAATTTCTTTGATCTTACGGTCAATTGAAATTGGACAGCAGGGACTTCCATCTAGCACTTAGTTTTTATTTTCGTACTTATCGATCAACATGAAAACTACTAAATATACCCACGCCCCCCACTTGATTTGTGCGGTCTGACCGAGGACTGAGTTAATATGGCTTACCTTTCCGATAACCGGTGTGAATCCAGTGATTGCAGACAAAGCCAAAAGTGTAGCATATTCACTCATTCGATTGCCCAATCCTCCAGCATCACCCGTTGTCATTATAAACTTATGTGAGGGACAACCATTTTTTTCGTTTTCCGTTACATTAATATTGAAGAAACGTCGTTGTGACACCAAATGCGTCTGGATTTCCGATAAAGAATTGTTCAAACTCTGGATAGAATTCAGTAAATACACAAAGACCATTGAAGTTGCGTTAGGACTTAGACTTTGATTTGACTGAATCGTCAAAGTGTCAAAGTTATCGCTCACAAGCTGAGGTAAGCGACTAAAGGACTCATTGTGGTTAAAATGCAGAATTGTGAAAGCCAAGAACGATACAAATATGACAATAACGAGAGAACGACTAGCGCCTGCCATTACGCTTGAAGCACTGCTGCCGTCTAAGGAAATTATTTCTAATTGTCAAGATCACAGGTAAGAGCGCTTCAGAAAGTTACTTAACGCAGGGTTCGCAGTGATGACGTCTTAACTTTGGCGAGCCAACAGGGCGAGAGCAATGGCAACAATCTTGCTTCCCTCTCTTATTAGAAAACTGAATGCGAAAGGCTATAGAAACACTATTTACCATGGCATTTTGAGACTTAAAGATTTCAGGGTTTTGATACCCAAAACTATGAATTTGTGTTTGCTTGAATGCTAATAATTACATTTGCAGTATTCATAACTTTAACAAACCAAACATAGTTTGGAAAATGAATGAATTGCTTTATCTAATATCAATTTATCAAATGACTTAAGAGCTCAAAAGCAAATTCAAAGTAGATTTTGCAGGTATATTGTGCTGTTTATAAAGTCAAAGTATTATTAATATCATGTTACATCAGGCCTTATTTATCAACTTTCAAAAGTTTCATTTTGCTCCCAATTTGGCCCAAATATGTTTTGGATGTATCTTGAAGGAATTTACAAGGAACATGGTAGTTCTTTTCTTTTTTCAAACTTTTTCTATGATTTACAGAAATGAATTATCCTTACGTGCAACACTTTTCATTGCCAATAGATTTTTTTGTTTGCTTATTCATCTTTACAATGCTTAACAACTTGTCCAATCACTAATGATGTTGAACTTTAATGGAACTCTATCACTCATGGGTAAAGCAGAAAAATAACTTATTTTCAGAGGCCAAATAGCTGGGTTGTTTTTTTTAAATTGAGTTTTGGGGGGAAATAACTGATTGAAATTCGATCTTGAAAAAACTGCCTGTCAAGAGAGACCCAGCTTTTGAATGCGCAGTTTTCTTTTCTGATGACCAGTTTCCAAGGCATGACTTTCACTCAAAATTCCTCGGCTTTAAATCTGACATATGGAAATGTTCTATTCCTTCATGAGTGGGTAGAAACTTACTTTTCAGCCACTCAGGAACACAGAGCCATAAAGTAAATTTTTTGACTGTGGTGTTTGTTTTCCTTTTTGTGCATGATAGGGACCATTGTACCCCTGAAAACTAAAATTTTTGATGGGAATATGCAGGCCAAACTAACTTTTTTACTGTGGTGTTTGATTTCCTTATTGTGCATGATAGGGACCATTGTACCCCTGAAAACTAGAATTTTTGATGGGAGTATGCAGGCCAAACAAATTTTTAAACAAGAATTGCCAAGTTGCTTACTTTCAACATTGTAATATTAGTTTCATTTTACTTTTCCAAGTTATGACTATTTTGCTATTTTTTTGCAAAAAGAACCTGTCAGTTGTGAAGTTGTGTCCGCATTAAAAATATTGAGTTAAAAATTTTAGAATTTAGGCAGTTATCTTATGGATGGAAAAAAAGACTACTGCAAATTTCAGTTTTATTCCACTCTTTTTTTAGGTATGGTATTTTAAGGTGAAAAAAAACAAAAAATAATCTAATTGCAAGTATAAACTGTATAAACTGTCAAATTCATTTAAATTTTGGTTGCTTTGTAATGTTGGATCCCATGACTTGTAATTTTAAGTATGTTTTATATTTCTTGAAAGGTGTTACATTGTTGCATTTTAAAGGTGGAAGAAACGATTTGCTGTTTAAACTATAAGTAAGAAGGCGGGCAATTTGACAATGTCCTACTTTCCAAGACACTGTGACCCTAAAGATGAAAAAATGTCAATTTTCAAACTGTTCTTCAAGAATATTCGTTCTCTTGATTCTCATAATATGATGATAAATATTTGAATTGATTTTAATCTGATTCAAATAAGTTTTCAAGCAAATAATAACTCAAATGCATGGGCGAATCAGTCACCTTTTGACCGAGATTCAGGGCAGATTTTCAAAACAAAGGAAGGTGAACCATATACAACTAGACTTGTTAGCCACATCCTTTGGCAGGTGGACTTCTGAGATGCTCCTACTAGTGACGTCATCTAGCTATCACCAAAATCGGTCGAAGTGCACAAATATTGATTCTCGTTAAAGGGGCTGGCTTAGCCCAAAGTACTTTGGTTTAACAAAGCGGTCTATGAGTTTGCACAAACACGGCAAGAATTTTCTCCCTGAGTATAGTGAGATCAACTCCTATGCCGGGAATTGGCCCCTATGCTAAGACCATTTGGGTTATGAGTTCAGCTAGTTTGCAAAAGGTCGAACAAGTCCAAAGGTGTTTCACTAGGAACAATAAAGGAATGTGAGAGCTCTTGCATTGGGACAATTTTTTGATCAAAATTCCTGATCAACCCTATATTCAAGGGCTAGTCAGATCTGCCAACTCTAATTTGTTGGTGGATCAGATATTGTATGAATATAAAGGTGAGAAAAATGAATTCCTTTTTACCGTCCCATTCCCAGAAGCGGTAAGGCAGTCTGAAAAAAGAGATTTTTCATGTAACCTATATCACATGTAATGGCATTATATATATTCCTGCTTTTTTGGAGGAAAACGTGCAAAGGCGTACTTTACTTTTGCCCTATCAACTCGTTCTTTTCTCCACGATGGTTATCTAGCGTTTGTCTCGCTAAAAGAACCTGTCTTTGGTGGCTGACTTGCTGGCTTGCTCTCCACTTTCCAATCCAACGATTGTTCGCTCTCCTTGGGCGTGATTGGCATCGTGGCCGTCATAGTTCCAATACTTCCCACTGCACCTTCGTTAGGGCGCCTTTGCACAACTGGGAAACCAGGATTGAATCCGGTTTGAGGATGGAAGTAGGACTAGTGCTGGGGCGTGTTCATCCAGCAGAGGACTCGAATGATTCATTGTACTCAAGTCGAACAAAAAGACTCATATTGCGAAATTTAAACCAAAGAATGAGATTGGTTTTTTTTTCACAATTCCGGACTTGAGTCTTATAGAAAGAACTCGAACTCGAACTCGAGTCTACACTGGTCCCAGCTCTAGCCCCATTTCAACACTCAAACCGGATTCAATCCTGATTTTCCAACGTAGGGTAAAGCCGCCCTTTCACTATGCTGCGGCAAACTTGGCTGACACAATTTCCCTGAATCTTCGTTCCCATTTTTCAATCACTATTCCATTTAATAATAGCAACCAACAAGCACTACTCCTCGTTGCTTGAGCTTGATGGTCTAAATAAAATCATACATCCAAATTACATTCCTAGTGGTACTAGCTGAAAGTACGGCTCTTGATGGTAAAAATATTGGCTAGCATTTGGGTTAGTTTGGATCAAAGGACTGGGTTCAGATGTTGTTTTGACCCTTTTCTTCATACTACTCCTAATCTGACCTGAATTTTGAGCCCAAATGAATTTCTTTCATGTGTAGTGTGCTTCGGTGAGAAAATAGATGTCAAGAAAACAGGGAAGAAGTCATTCAATAATTAATGCATCGGCGAAGAATGTATACAGAATAATGCACATGAATGAACAGAATTATGCAAATAAGTCAGAAAAAGTAAATAAAAATGCATTAGTATAATTTGAGCAGCACCTCAGATGATCTTGTCAGGTATAACAACAAATCGTATGTTTTCCTATACTTCAAGTTTAGTCGCGATCAAAGGTTGTATTTGAATGGTTCTTTGTAACGAAGAGTCCGCGCAGAGGATGATTGTGGATTAGCAATGCTTCTTTTGACTTCAGGTTGGATTGCTGAAACCTTTAGATTTCCATATCGTATAAGCTTGCATTTTATGTCCATTTGAAATGCTTGAAACCCAAACTAGCTTTTTGCGGTTTTTGTTTGGGTTTTCACGGGCCCTTTTAACCGTTGCAAATTTTGCAATACTCGGTACTATTGAAATGAAAGATTATGATTTGCTTAATTGTTATCCCTGACATTGTGAACAACATTTGTTCTATCAACAAATTTGAGTTGTCAGACAGGGCCATTAGCCCTTGAATTTAGGTTTTACAAGGAATTGTGTTCAAAAAGTTGTCCAAGTCTGACTCAAAAGTTGTTACTGGATCAACGCCTACACACGACCTACGAATATTAATAGGAAATACATTAAACAAAGAAGGAGCCCGAGAAAGAAGAGATATGGACTTCATATTTTGAACTAGCCTAGATTCTCGAGGGCTTGAAGGTGTTGTCAAAATGCACATTAAGTCTTTATAGTCACTACAATTAACCCTAAAACCTGCGTTGGGACAAAGCTCATGGATGCTTTTGAAGACGTACAGTATCAGATACCTTTGGTACCTTCTCTGAACACTGTACAGTTCCAACTTGTTTCGTCTCTCCCAATACGAGAGCTCTCTCATTCCTGTGACGTTCTTAGTGAAACATCTGTGGACTTGTTCGATTTTTTCAAACCTGCTGAACTCATTGGAGCCCAAATGGGTGAAGCATATTCAAGATGTGGCTGAGCAATCGACTTGTACAGAGTTATCATCGTGATGCTTTCTCTGGACTTAAACGTGCGATATATCCAACCACACTTTTGAAAAGCTTTACCAACGTTGAACTGGACATGCTCATCGATCTCCATTATTTTGAAGGGCTGCACCTAAATCCTTTGTCTACCCAACGGACACGTTCAGCAGGCATTGCTCAGACGTGAAAGTACCGTAAGACCAAATCGTGTCCTCGGTCTGCTAATACGTCACTTTCTAACAAGGGATCTTGAGGCCTGATCCAAGCTTTTCAACATTTACGTCCGACCCCTGTTGAAATTTGGTCTCAAATTTCGTGTCCAGTACTCAAAAAAGATTTTCGTGCGATTGAGTTTGTGCCAAATGAGTGCGGAGAACCACCATATTACGACAGATTGGAAACATTTGGTCTGAGGCTAGTTTTTTCAACGCTCGTATCTCTGAGTTAAGGCCTGGACGTTAGCCAGAATGAGTATTGGCTCACAGGTGGGTGTATTTTCATGCCAGTTATTGTCTCTGGTCTCCTTCGAGAAATGAAGAATTGAGGGTGATCTTGTTTTAGTGGAATTCCAATGGGCTCCTCCTTTCTCTTGGAGACATATGTTTAGTCGTCCATCCTTTCGACATCAGAAGCATATTCTAAAACTTGCTCAGACTGAATAGTTACAGTTTGATATGCCGAGACCATTTCTTTGCCAATCGTTTAAAAAGATGTTGGGATGCATTGCCACTGGAACTTAAACAGACATCCCCTTGCGCCTCCCACAAGACAACATTGAAGATGCTGGATTTCTATTCCTTCTGAGTCTTATTTTGATGTTGTACACTATAAGGGTCATACCTGTCTCAATATAGTCGTCCGATGTTTCACATTAATTTAACCCCGATTTTACAAGGTTACAAGGTTTTATCAATCTTCAGGGACCATTAATGGTCATTAAGAAGATATTAGGGTTGCTTGCATTATGGAAATATGAAAAGAGGAAAACGTGAAAAAGACAACACATCTTGACATGGCAAGGGTGATGATATTGAAAGTTAAATCTTGGCATGGGAATCATATTTTTTTAAAATTCGTAGACGGTATGACACTGTCCTCGGAGATCGGTCCATATCTTAACAGAGCAAGTTCTTTCCTTAGCCTATTCGGCCATTTAGGCAAGCGCCGGTACCCCTCTCCTCTCACCAGTGAGACGACTGTCACGGTGGTTCAAAAGCCATTTTGAATTCCAATAGAAATAACGAAGCAAATCTTGTTAACTATTAGCCATATGAGCGCCAAATTTGAGCTAGAATTCAATAAATAAATCACGTCAAAATTACTTTTTATGCTTTTTGCAAGAAAAAACACTGTTAAGATGGATATGCGCATTTTCTCAATACTTGATAAGGTTTTTTGACCACCGTGGTGAGACGGGCGAGACGAGAGGAGAGGAGACGACCGTATCCAAGAATCCAGCTAGTATTGCAAATTGGCGTTTCAAACTGGCATTAACGAAGCTGACCTCTCCTCATATAACAATGCGAAAGAAGAGTCAGCTTCTCAAAAACGTGCTTGAAGCCCCAAATTTACATCACTGACACTGACTGGTACCAGCAAACAAACGAACCTGCCAGAGCTTGCCTAAACGTCCCCATAGCCTCTGTAATACAGAGTAGAGACTAAAGTAAGAGAATGGCAACGTCAACAAAAATGAGCTTGTCTGTGATAAGACCGTTTTCTCGGTGCCTCGCATTTCATTGGTTCTCTTCAAGGTTCCAATATTTGCAGACCTTTCCATGTCATGTTTAAGAAAAACTTTCTATGGGATTTCAACTATTCCCTTCCAAGTCTTATTATTTTGAAAAAAGAGTTCAAAGATCTCATTTTACATTTTAATTTGCTTTGGTTCCCTCCAATTTTGAAAAGCCGCACTGTCTAGAGATTGTCTGGTAATTTTAAGGTTGCATAGTTCAGGCTCCCTTTTTGCTTTATTTCATACTTCATCTCCAAATTTTGGGATGACCAAAATATGTGCTAACCAAGCACATAGTACCCGTTTCTTCTCCTAAATAAGAGTGCCAGGAAATGAGCAAAATCAAGACACCCTGGTCTCGGCAAAAGGGAGCCGATTTTCAACTAAATACGAACATGCACTCAATAAAAAATGACAGTGTGAATGATTGTGTTCGACATTTATGCAATGAATATCTTATATAAACTGATCTTGGATCGCATTAATGTCAAAGGAATGTGCATGACGTGCAAAACACATTGGTTATCAAGACTTCAAAATTGGAAGAACGTGCCACGGTCATCTCGTTAATTTTGACGGCAACCAATCAGATTCTTGGCACCGAGAAAACGGTCTTATCACAGACAAGCTCTTTTTTGTTGACGTTGCCATTCTCTTACTTTAATACAGAGTAATAGATAGTTTCAAGTCTCTTCTACCCATGCCATCACATCATGGCCTAGAATATTGGCTTGAAGTGTCTACATTGAGGCATCTTGAAGAAAAAAGAAATCAGTGTGACAAAATAACCTATCTATTCATCAATGTTATATGTGCGGCATCCGAAATTGTACCCATCAAACTTCAACTAAAGGGAAAATGACGTGAAATAAGGCTGATGCCACAATATGATGACTCTAAACTTGTCCCGGCATCTTGACATAGTTTTTACATAAACACTAGATATCAAAAGATATGCCAGACCAACCACGCTGGATTCTTGAACGCTTTCTTGTCAGTTTCACAGTCATGAATGCAGGCAACTGACTTGTGCGTTACCGCGTTGATCTCTGTTTCATAGCTGTGATCCCTGGTCCAAGGACCAAGTACGACCATGTGGACAATCAAAATGATATCAACCCACTTGACCAAGGTGATGGATGACTAATTTGCAAATTGATCAAGCTCTGTTTTTTCCACTTTTACATATCACAACCCCTTTAATGTGTTCAAACATAAGTGCAAAATGTGTTCAGTTTGGCCCATACCGGATGAAAAAATGAAAATTAATCTAGCCGCATGTGCCGAAATGGAAGTGGCAGGAAAAAACGTTTGTGAAATACGTGGCAGTGATGCTTGCGGTGGGTCACACTGCATAAGAGGAACTTCAAAAGTTTTCACAGCATGACCATCGACCCAACATAAGACTGCACATTAGAAAAGAGCCAATCAGAGCCTGAATATTTATCAATAGAAGGCTTGTTCCCACGAAAGTGAATACGAATTGGAACTTTTAGACCACATCAAAAGAAACGGGCGTGGGATTCATGGCATAAAATAAAGAAATATAACATTGGTGATTTTTCTGGTGGGCACCTTTGTACGGTGGATTTATCGCCTTCTGGCCACCATCGGCGTCATGGACAACCTCAAGGAGGCTTGAACCACAGATCATATATATGGTCTGTGGCTTGAACCAAGCCTTGTATGAGAATGTATCAGGCTTGAAAAGGTTCGCCTCGTCTCATCAGTACTCTGTATACTCTTGATGAGTCATGAGTGGCCATACAGTAAACAAGAAGCAATATGCTCAATCATTTGTACAATGGAAGTAAATTGCTAATTATGCTTTTTACTTCATGCATCTCATCTCATCCATTTCAAACCTAAACCTTTTAGGCATTTTTCAGCGTCGTAAATGGTTTGCTACCAATGAACATGATATGATAGATCATCTCACCTCTTTTAAAGCCCACCTCACTCTTTCGACGATGATAATAACTGCTTTTTTGTGGCTTATCCGCTTCACCGCTTATCCGCTTAACCCCTTCCAAGAACCAATTAAATTCTGACCGGAATTTCTCAACTCAGATTGGTTGAGGCATAAGGCAAAGACGTCAAGCGGTTAAGGGGATAAGCCAAGAAAATGTCTGCTATTGATTCGATTCCCTTGGTCCGATTTCGGATAAACGTGTATTTAAGCAGAAACGCAAATATTCTATAACAATTTAATTGAGATACCGTGGCGTACGATTTGTTGAGTTTACCACTCGCGTTGTCAGATCATCTTGGAATGGTTCATGACGGCAAGGGTTTGTGAGGGCGTTACGACTTTCCATGAGCTTCAATGAAGTGCCAATTTGGCAGTTCAGCTTGCCTGACGTTCTCCACTTCAGGATTCATGCCAGTGCCAATGTTGTGGGCCAGTATCGTATGACCTCCGGCCAAATAGGCCCCCCAAAATCCAAATGTCCCATAGTCGAAGATGGAGTGGTTGCATTTGGACATGATGGCCATATCTAAATACTTCCTGTCAAATCCCAAATTGTGGGTGAAGGCTTGCTCGGCAAATATGACGGTCTTATTGGGTATTGTTCCGAACTGTGTCTTGCACCATTCATTGTCATCTGAAGCTACCACAAAGACCATCTAAGGGAGAACAACATTTAAGATATTAGGACGCCGGGCCAAAAACTTGCATCCTGCAATTTGTGCAAACTTTGAAACGAAATTGCACATCCCAGTTTTTCTGTAAATTTATTGCATCGGCAATTAAACTTGCAATATTTGACATTTTTTTGTACTAATTCGGTTGATTTTTACATGCAAATTTGTTGTCAGTAGACCATATTTATCTGCAAGTTCTGTCCGGCCCAAGTCACCTTTCACTAGCTATTGTTGTGCATAGTTCAGACTTTACAGTACAGTGTTGTTCTCTTCAAGTGTAATTTTTGTTCTATGACGCATAACTTTCTTAATTTTAAATTTACCGCCCAACTACACACTGCGTTTGAAAGCTGACATTTAGACCTTTCTAACGCGGTACGTTGTGCTCAGATCGGGTTTGTTTTGACAACACGGTGCCCGCCAAAAGACCTGCAATCATGGCGAGAACTTGCCAAAAATTGACATCGGAGACGCGCGAGGCCATCATGGCCTTGAAGAAAGCGGGCTGGAAAGGGGCCAAGATCGCCAGAGAACTGAGGTTGAGCAGTGTCGACGTGTTCAGGGCCATCAAGAGGTTCAAGGAGCTGGGTCATTCCGGAAATCGGACGCCCCAGAGGACCAAGACTGTCCGATCGCCGGCCGTGATCAAGAAGGTGCGCGAGCGTGTCAGGAGGAACCCGAACCTGTCGGAGAGGAAGTTGGCCACCGCGATGAATTTTTCGGTTTCCACCGCGCACAGAATCTTCCGCCAAGACCTCAAGATGACTTGGAAACCAAAATCGTATCGCCATCTGCTCTCAGAGGCTATGTACAAAGGAGAAGAGACACCTGCGCTCAAGAAAACTCTTGGCGCGGCTGAAGAAGGGCCCCAAGGAAGTGATCTGGTCGGATGAAAAATTGTTCACCGTGGAGCCCAAGCTGAACAGGAAAACCGACGGGACGTGGGCCAAGAACCACAAAAAAGTCCCCCAGAAGTTCAAGTACGTGGGGCGCCGACAGGGCCCGGCCAACGTGATGGTCTGGGCGGCCGTGACCACGTCCGGCAAGAAGTCCTCCCTCGTCATGGTGGAGAAGGGGGTCAAGATCAACACCGTGCAGTACCTGAAGATGCTTGAGGACGATGTTTTGCCGTGGCTTGAGTCCCTCGGAGCTCCGTATCTGTTTCAACAGGACGAAGCTCCTGCGCACACAAGCAACGTCTCGCAAGAGTGGTGCCGAACCAATCTCCATGACTTCATGCACAAGCTTGAATGGCCCCCCTCGAGCCCGGACCTCAACCCCATGGACTTCAGCATTTGGGGTATACTGGGAGCAAGGGTTAACAAGACCCATTACAAGTCCGTCGACGCCCTGAAGTCCGCCCTGCACCAGGCGTGGGCCGACTTGTCCGAGGACACCGTGCCTGCCGCGGTCGCCCACGTTCCTCGACGTCTTGAGCAAGTGCGCCTAAACGGCGGGGGCCACATCGAGAAGTTTTAAAAAACAAAGTTTTCTAGCAGATGTATGATCAATGTGTCAAAATTTTAGGTCAATCAATTAAATGGAAGTCGAGTTATTGCGTAATTAGTCTATTACACTTGAAGAGAACAACACTGTACACCCATTCGACATATTTGGACCCAGACTATCAAACAGGTGGCCGCAAATTTGCGACCCAATTTTCGGCTACACTTTTCTAGCTCATGCACGTAATTTAGCCGTTTCAAAGAAAAATAACAGTATTGAATTTTGGAGTAACAGATTGATGTTTTCACCTTGTTAAGATGATTAAGACATAGCAATTGGAAAATTGATATTCGCGGACTCTCGGCAGAAAGTGTAAGCACCGTTAGTTTTTACAACACGCAGGAGGCGATAGATATGCAGAAAATTTACAATTAAGAATAATTGGACAGAAAATCAGAGGAATACAAATAAAACTTACTTTTGTGGGCTCAAAGTTCCGGTATGAATCGCTTAGGCTTTCTTCAAGTCTTTTTATAGCACGTTCAAAATACTCGAAAGTAACCAAGGTGCCGTTTTGAGTCACATTTAAATGGTATTTGTAGCTCGTTCTTCTAACGTGAATTCCAACCCAAACTGGGTCCATCATGTCAGGTTTCAATAGAAGGCTGGCATTTACCAAGAACCCTTCAGCCACTGTGTCAACTCTGTGGAGAAAGATTGAATTGTTCGGATGAAGTGATAAATTCAGTAAATAGATGATATTGGGACATCTTACTCTGGTTTGAATCTTAAGTGCTCTTTAAGAAGGCCCCTTATTTTATTGTAGTAAAATACCCCATTCGGATACTCATGTAACCGTATATTGTGAACATGATCTACTGGCTTGGTAGCTATGAAAGCGTTGGTCTCCGTCAGCAGCCTCGGGTTTAATGCTTTGGCCGTATCCATACAACTTTGGCTGATTTTAGTTCCCTCAAAAGGAATCAACGGAAACACATCTGTCAAAGTTTTTTTATGATCCTGAAAAAAAAATTACTTGAAATGACAAATTTGAACAAGTAGTATTCCTAGAAATAGATCTATCGATTGTGTGACGAGTACGTGTGAGACCGATGAATACAAATAATTGATTATTGAGCAAAGTGCTACGTAATCCGGCCTGCGATATAATCCATGAGAGTAAATGGAAAGAAATGAGACTAGCAACTAAACCACGAAAAAAAGTTACCCTTTCAGCCGATATATTTTTTAAGTTAAGAAAAATTAAAAAAAATATGTGGGAATGCTTGGAAAAAAAGCTGCGCAAATTCACAAAAAGGTGTAAATATGCACAAAAACAGTTGTTTTAGCCTCTTTGCTGCATTTTTATGTGACAAAATTTAGGCACCTACCCGGAAAGGTTGAATGCAGGAGTTTTTAATATGTAACTTTAATTGGGATGATTAGATGTGAACGGGGCAAATGATCAGAGAGGAATGGTGAGGTGGCATAAAATGAAGTGGAACCGGTATTGGAAGAGAAGTAGGAAGAATATGATGAGAGGCTCGGAACCTACTTTATGGGATTATTCCAGTAACTTTGTTTACTAGGTTATCCTTTGAGTTACGTGACTTCGAAACAGAAAAATATGACATTGTTTCTTAGTCTTCTGTTATGGTTGACGCTTCAAACGAACAAAAATTATAATTCAGTGATTAGTGGAATCTTGGCAATTCCTACCAGAAACTAACTTTGCATAAGAGGCGACACTGGCAGAAATCAGTAATGGCAAAATTCGACTTTGAAGAAATTTCTGCCACTTTCTGCCCATTTTCTGCCAGGTGGTCAAAAATGGCTTTCAAGAGTTTCCCATTCAAGTTATATCCTCGTTGGTAAAAATCCACTTTGAAGGAATTTCTGCCACATTCTGCCACCATTTTCTGCCACTTGGTCAAAAATGGCTTTTAATGATTTCTCTTCCCTGGCACAAATACAAAGCTTTTGAAGCGGCACAACGAATATTATAAACTCGAGGGGGCCTAAGATGGAGCCCTGGGAACACCTGACTTGAAATATATTCAACAAAAGGCCACGACCTACTTTATCAAAGGTCTTGGGAAAATCAAGATAGACAACATCAACTGACTCGTGTTTTTCCAGCCCCTCAATGACCTGCTCTAAATGATCAAACAGTTGGGTATACGTGCTAAAATGCGTTCGGAACCCGCGTAGGCTAGGAGGAAGGACTTCAAGAAATTAAAAAATTTGGACTTCATGATCTTCTCAAACACCTTCGCAATATTCGAAGTGAGAGACGCCAGATTCTTCAAGATCTGGTCAAAACATAAAAGAAAAGAAAAACAATTCACATTTTGAAGTCCATTCGCTGACAGCATTATTGCCAACAGTAAATACTAGTCATGCTGATTAATCCATTCTCTTGTTTTCTCTTTTTTCAACCCTGCACACTTGCGAAAATGGTAAGCTCAAGAATACTTTTAAGATTGGGCGATCAGTGACGCCTGACTGCTCCAATCACTGGAGGTCATACTCGGAATATTGGCTTATGGAAAGAAGACGAAAGAATCAAGCAAAAAATGACACTTGCCGAGCTTTTGTGGGGTGTGTGCCAAGATGAGATATAACTTTATTAAACAGAGTGAGGCAATAATGCCTTGTGTTAATTAGTGTCTCAAATCGTAATGGTTATCAAAAAGCCACGTATCAGATCATCATATTATGATCAAAATTATGTTTCTAATTCATTTAATATGTTTCATAGTTAAGAACTGAGCTTAAGCAAATATGCTTCATTACTTATTCCATTCTTTCGACCAATGCTTGGGCACAGTCGCACAAAAATATCAACGCGATCAAGACCGCTTTTCAAGAGGCTTGGGTCAACGTTTCTGGCCAGATCGTTTTTCCTGCTTGTGTTGAAGTGATTCCTCGCATTTTTTTTGTGCGGACTTCCTTACCGCTACCGGGATTGGAATCCCAGCAGAGTATCCCATTGAGTAAGGTAGTCGATAAAGGGGAAGGGTATTTCGCAAATCTATAAAATGCATTTATCCATTGAATATTGACATAGATTTCAAAGGGTGTTGTTGGGGTCAATGTCGAAAATTCATTCTTATATTTGCTTTGTCTAACATTCAGAAGGTAAAAACGCCCAGAACCAGACCATTTTATGAGTAGCTTGAAAAGTGCATGATGATGGGCGCCTTATAAATATGCCTGCTCAAAATGGGGCAATCGAAATTTGCAGAAAATGCAACATATGCCAACAAAAATAGGCCAGGCAGATACAGAAATTCATTTTCTTAGCCCTGTTTACATTCATATGAATGAAAGTTAAGTGGTACTGTTCATTTTCAAAGGCATTTTTCCTAACCCTTGTTCTAGAGTCAATTGTAGTAGACGTAAAGCTTTTTCGGGCGTTTTAAGAGCACATGAAGTCCTGGAGAATTCAGTTTTTCCCTTAAATGTTTGTAAAGAATCTGAAGGCTTTGTTGATCCAGTAGCATCTTTTGGCTCAGACGTGGACAATTTTTTGAACAAAATTCCTGATCAGGTTTTTAATCAAGAGCTAGCCAGATCCGTCAAGTCCAATTTGTTGGTGGATAAGGCATTACATGAATTTTAACCTAAGTAAGATCTAAAAGATTTTCACCTCAGTGTGCTGAGGGATTTCATTCCCAGTAGCAGTAATGAAGTTTCACAAACAGGGGAAAAACAAAGATATGCAGAATAATCAACAAAATGACAAAAAGTGCAAATGAACTTCGAGGCTGGGTGAACGTTCTATTAAGTGGATCTTTATTGCTCGGAATGATTACCGGTGGGCTTACTTCTTAGTTAAGAGTATAAAGTGCAGTGTTCTTTGGAGTGCAAGGTAACCAAACCACGAGTTGGTAAAGTGCGCTAGGGCTCCTAGAGAAACTTCAGATTAGACAGAGAGACCTTGAACTGGTTACAGTATACCTTTTACAGATATCCTTGGATTAGATCATAAATTAAACTTTAATATCGGTATTTTATTATTACACCTCGGAAAAGGTAGAAAAATATTCCTCAAAAGATAACTAAACATAAAAAAAATTTGTCAAACAGATGGAAAAGAGTGAGGTATTTGCTTGAAGCATAGTTATTGAACTAGAATAGTGTCATAAGAGAAGATTCAACCGAAAGAGAAGACAAATAGTACCATAGAACCCCGTTATATTGAAAAAAAAATGTGAGACCGACTTGTCACCATGTAAATCTTGCTTAAAGCAACCCCGTTAAAAGGAAAATTTTCAAATTTCAGAACCTTGTTTTAAGGAAAATTCTTAAATCTCTGGACCGCGTGACACTGAAATGTGGCCACACTGAGGACGCCAAAACTGAGGTTTCGTAATGCTTTCACATTACCTGAAGATTCTTAAAAAAAGAAAATCGGCAAAGGTGAAGTATTTCTTCTTTTCTCTAAATAAACGATTTTTTTTTCTCGGGTCTCTTATTCTTATTGGTGCAAAGTTTTTTAGGGCTGCCGATATGTGTAGTTCTCCAAAACAAAGCACATCATAGTTGAAAAAAATCAAAACATTTGTATGTCAAGCGTTCTTGAAAGGAAGAATATAAAAGTATTTACTTACAATGTTTCGCAATGCTTGAACGACTTCAAAAAACTTGAAAAGTAAATGTTGGGTAAATTTGGGAACTTCGATAATATACTCCAGTGCGAGAATTACTTTGACTTCTTTGATTCTCCGATATTTAAACAATCGAATGTGAAAAAAATAAAGAACGAAAATGTTTGATGTTGATGATTAAAACAAAGAGGCTTGATAATATTCAATGTTATTTCCACACCTGTGCACGTTTTTCGGCCTCAAAAAGTGTAACCCCGTTATAGTGAAAATTTTGCTGCTTCCCAAAAATTTAACAATAACGAGGTTTTGTTGTACTCAGTAATGCATCATACATTCACTTGAGTCATAATAAACCATAGCACTATGCACTATTGATCTCGATACAAATAGCAGAAAGTAGATTTGGATTACAGGTTAGGTTCCGGATGAAAACAGTATTCAATGTGTTGACAAAAAATATTGATAGTATGCTCTTTTTTCAATATTGCGTAGCTTAGACCTGTTTTCCTAAATTTTAAACACTATTGATCTCTTGAATGCTATTAGTATCATTCTTTTTTTTCACAGGGCCTAGTGGACTAAAATATGGCAGGAAATCAGCAAATAATGAATCTGAAATTCTAAATATGTTGCTTTAGACACTTTAAATAATGCAACCTTCACTCATCGATCAAAATGAAAATGAAAAATACTACATATACAAATACCCCCCACTTGATTTTTGCAACCTAATTGCGGACTGAGTTAATATGGCTTACCTTTCCGATAACTGGTGTGAATCCGGTGATTGCAGACAAAGCCAAAAGTGTAGCATATTCACTCATTCGATTGCCTAATCCTCCTGAATCACCCGTTGTCATTACAAACTTATGTGAGGGACAACCATTTTTTTCGTTTTCCGTTACATTAATATTGAAGAAACGTCGTTGTGACACCAACTGCGTCTGGATTTCCGATAAAGAATTGTTCAAACTCTGGATAGAATTCAGTAAATGAACAAAGACCATTGAAGTTTCGTTGGGACTTTGACTTTGATTTGATCGAATCGTCAAAATGCCAAAGTTATCGCTCACAAGCTGAGGTGAGCGACTAAAGGACTTCTTGTGGTTAAAATACAAAATTGTGAAAGCCAAGAACGATACAAATATGACAATAACGAGAGAGCGACTAGCGCCTTCCATTATGCTCGAAACACTGCTGACGTCTAAGGAAATTATTTCCAAGTGTCAAGATCACAGGTAAGAGCGCTTCAGAAAGTTACTTAACGCAGGGTTCGCAGTGATGACGTCTTAACTTTGGCGAGCGAAGAGCCGGGAACAATGAGAAGGAGCATTATAATCATAATTTCGGCAAACAGCCCTTTTGAATGATTCAAGTCTGGACGCTCGTATACCGTGTAGCAGACACAATGGCGAGTTGGGGTTTACTTTACCTTTCACCTTGAAACCACCAACCTTGCTTCCTTTCTTATTAGAAAGCTACTACTGTGAAAGGCTAAAGAAACATTATCTACCATGTCACTGTAATGCCCAACACTATGATTCACGTATTGGTTCTAATAATAATACTATGTTGCAGGTATATTTAGTTACATTTGAAGTATAACATTGATGACACTTTGATTGTATAACTAGATCTCAAAAAAAAGAGAACAAACTTTCAAACTTTTTATGACCTTTTTTGCGGATTTGTTTTGCAAATTTTCCACTTAAACATTTTAGCTGGGTTTGTCCTTGTTGAGGACTTTTTTACTTTCCTTGCGTGTACGATCTACGTAGGGTACAAGCCCTCTACTTAGATCACTAATACGTAATATCCCCCTCAACTGTTGTGCTCAACAGTTACTCTTAACAAGAGTTGAGGGATTAATGTCAAACAAATCATTGAGGGGGGGACACACATTGTCACCCAAGGTAGACCTAAGCTTTCTTCCTTCATTTCGTCTAATTTTTCCCTCCAAATGGCCAAAATCCTTGAATTGTCCCGAAGATCCTCGGTTTTAGGTTATTTCATGGTTAAAATTTGTGAAAAGGTTTTTAACCAAAAATTCCCGAAATAGTTGAAAACTTAATTTAACCTAAAAAAATATCTTTCCAATCCCTAGTCAAAATATTTCCACTCTTTCAGTAATCGTTGCAAGTTTGACATGCAAAAAAAAATTGCATTTAAGGTTTGCATGAAAGCTTTGCCAAATCGCCTTTACTACTAATGTCATGATTTAATGCATATTGTTATATTATACTATGTTGTAGAATATCATCTTTTTTCAACCAATCGCCATCTTGGTAAATACGATGGTTCTAATATTGCTTGACTGCTAATAAAGCAATTCATTAACAAAGCATATAGGTTATTACCGACCTGGTTCTAATTTTGCTACTTTTTAATAAAAAAAAGTCTATCTCGAATTAAGGAACAATTTGACCCAAATTGCACCCTACATATCCAATAATTCTAGCAAGTCTGATGCCACACCTATTGGAACACAACATTTTTATTTTTAAACTGATTCAAATGCTCAATTTTCATCTGAAGCACACAATCACATTCCATGTTGTAATCTTCCTCCACTCTATTCTTGGGAATTTATTGTATTTGACTGTATGATTGAATGAGATACACGATACTGGACCTATTAGCCACATCCTTTCGCAGGTGACATACTCCTTATAATGACGTCATCTAGCAAGCGCCTAAATCGGTCGAAGTGCACAAGGGTTGATTTTCGTTACAGAGAGGTCATTTTGCCACATGGGAAGTCATTATCTGCATTATATGCATAGCTGCCAGAGTTTTGGTAGAGAAAGTGCCAAAAGGTACTATGGAGAAATACCACGAAAAAGCAAAACCGACCAAACTGCATGCGAACTATTTTTGATACTGATGCTATTCCGATTGGGTCTTTGTTAAGCACTATAAGTTTTGATTTCTTTAATGCCGTTCATTTTTTGTTTTGGTTTTGAGGTGTTAGATTGGGAGGATTGGACATCGCGAGTATCTACCAGCCAGCTACTTCAACCATCACATCAACTTGGTGATGCAAAATTACGGTTGGTTTCATGGTCACGCCAAAAGCCATGCCAAGTAAGTCATGTGCACAAGTCATGTAAGAGTAACAACTATGTGCTAAGCAATTTTAGCAACTTCTTTAAAAATCCGATTTGCATGCGAGGCTTCCATTTTAGAGCATTTTTTTAAATTTTTGAATCATCCTTTCAACTTCAAGCCGAAAGAAGTTTGATCAACTCTCATTTGAATTGTCGCATGGGTAGACAGAGGGAAAACATCGTCGGAGACTGCAGATATCATCTTATCATAAAAAGAGCTAAATATCAAACGGAAGCAAATTCTTTTTTGCATCAGTACCGCAACTAAAACTGAAAGGCAAATGTTAAGGAATGAAGTTAAAAGTAAAAAAAAGGTCATAAATATGACATAGAATTAGTATGACTCAGAATATTGCGAAATATATACAATGTAGCATACATTCACAGCAGTTATGTTCCTAGCGTGAGAACTGCAAACTAGATTCTTTGTTGCCCATTTGTTCTTGTTACGATTTGTATCTGTGATTCTGATTGTCTTTTAATTCAAGCTATGCACCTTATCTTGAATTTAAAAGTATAGCAGTCACAGTCCATATGACAATAAAAACTGGATTTTAAACCACACTCCAAGTGGGTTTCAAATAAAGGTAAGAGAAATTAGATTTATTTCTGCGAAACGGCTTAATGTTTGTGATTCAAAGACGATACAAAAGGTATGAATTGCCAAAGACTGCAGTCTTAACGAGTGGCCTTGACATTTGTCTCAAACCAGGCTTTAGGCTCAATTCTAGTGACCTGAGAGACTTAATGTGAGGAGTATGCGGGCGCATTTAAGCTCTCGAAAATCCAGGCTACTTGAGAGCAATAGAGATCTGCAAGCAAATATATGCGCAATAAATGGCAAAATTACGAACGCAGCCGTTAATAGTAGGCTTGAAACACACACAAGGCATTAATACTTTACTATTCAGACCTCGTTCTTTGGGACGCTCTGACTAAACCAAAAATTACAAATGTGGTAGTATCATGTACTGGATTTGACGCTTTTAGTTGAAGTAACGTCTCTTGTTGCAGACTTCCGTACAGTTACTGGAAATGGGATTCAAAAGACGAAATACGAATTTATCTTGCTTGATTTTATATGTATATACGCGTAGTACCTGATCCACTGACGAATTGGAGTTGGCAGATCGGGCTAGCCTTTGAATATAGGTTGGATCAGGTATTTGGTCAAAAAAATTGTCCAAAACTAACTTAAGGAGACTACTGGATCCTATCTACTGGACTACCTATTTACAATGTCCTACATACTCTGCAAATATTAGAGGAAAGTAAAGTAAACAAGGAAGTAGCCCGAGAATGATGAGAGTTAGACTAGTCTGGTCTCTTGGGCGGCTTCAAGATGCTCACAAAACGTACGCTAAGCATGTGCTGTCGTTACAAATGACCCTAAAACTTGGGTTGGGACAAAGCTCATGAATGTTTTTGAAAGCGTACTTTATCAAACACAATTCGTACCTTCTCTGAAAACTAAACAATCGCAACTTCTTTAATCTCTCCCAATGCAAGCGCTCTCCCATGCCTTCAATGTACCCAATAAACATATTTGAACCTGCTCGACCTTTTGCAAATTGCTAATCCTAATAAAGTCCAAAAGGGCAATGTATATTCAAGATGTGGCTGAACGACCGACTTGAACTGAGTAAGCATCGTGATGCTATCTTTGGACTTAAACGTACGATAAATCCAACCACTCATTTAAAAAGTTTTACCCTCCTTCAATTGGATATATGGAATATCATTCCATTCGAGGCCATGTCAATAGCCCTGTCCATCACAAAGCTAGTCTGGTTCATATTGATCATCCTTCTTTATTGCTATGAGTAATTACAGTGAAATCCTCAAGGTATTCCATATTCTTCAAAGAGCGGACAGGAAATATTTTTTTGTTGACTTTCTTATGGATACCGGTAAAGGAATCCTCAGCAGTTCAAGGTATTTTTTTTTCTTCATTTAGCATTGGAAAAAGCAGAGCATGATATTTGACCGGCTTGAACTCCAAGATCAAGACCTCCCCCGACCACCAGTATGTGGCACATGGCCAACAACTTCCGCAAGGCCGCTCACAATAAATCATCATCATCAATAGATCAATATCGATATCAATATCAATATAAAAAATAAAAAATCGATTTCTCTACTTCTTATCTCTCATCGAAGTTCAGTTGAGTCAGGAGGATTCCAAAATGTTTCAGATTTTTGCCGCCGACGGCGAGCTTTTTTTCGAGAATATTACGGCCATTTTGCGGTATTGGTGGTCTCAAAGGCCAATCTAGATACGCTGAGATACGCTGAACTGATGTATTTTTATGGCACTGTTAATGAATCAAACTACTCATAAACCTTATCTTGTCGATTGGGGATGTTGTGTGAAGAGAGTGAGTCTCACATGAGTTTGCTCAGTTAAGGATTAGCAATTGCTGATTTCACAAATGATCATCTCGATCAAAAAATGTGCTCTCAAATTTTTTGAGCTTCATCTACAAATGTAAATCTCTAATCAGAGAATATCCACATTAGCAAATACCAACGAAAAAGTGAAGTGGAGTCATCCGGCGTAATCAAACAAACTAGTAGCGAAAAGCTGTGATGGCAAGATTTGAGAGCTACTTAGGGTTTGTTGTTTTAATGGTCGTGGCAGTGGGATTTTTGTCAGTTTCTTTTATCCAGACCGAGCCAAAGTTGGAATCCCCTCAGATTTTCTTCAATTCAAGTGAAACGATGACACCGACAGTGTCAAGTCTGAGTGATGCTAGTCAAGAGAGGCTGGACCAACTCTTCAGCTTGCTTCGAGAACAAGTTACTTCATTGTCGCATGTGCAGAAATGTTTGGACTTAGTTTTGGACGGAAAAACCGACAACGAACAAAATGGTTGTCCAACCCATGAGTTTGTGATGACCACATTTGATGCAGGTGGATTAGGCAATAAAATGAGTGAATATGCCACCTTACTGGCGATATCAACCTTAACAGGATTCACCCCAGTCTTGAGCGAGGTAAGCACGACATTTTTTCACGTTCATTTCAGTCAACAAACCGAAAGGTTCCTTTGGCATTTGTGCCAAGGTTTAACCGATAATAATAGGATGGAAACATAAAGAAAGAAAATATATAATCTATAAAGTATAATATGATAAGAATATAAACAAAGATGTAAATTGCCCTTTAAGATTAGTATTATGTACCATTACAGGACCATTACAACGTTTTGATTGAGGTATTCCCGTCCATCCCGTTCAATGGATCACAAATCAGCAAATCTTGCATGGAAGCAGCAAAACCCTTAAATCCAGGAAATTTGCCGGAGACAATGGCTTTCTTGGCCACACGTCCTCAAGATCGAATGCGTAATATTCGTTTGAATACATATCCCAACGCAGTGTTCTACTATGACAAGGTCAAAGGAATCCTAAAAGATCACTTTACTTTTATGCCAAAGTAAGATTTTCATCGAATTTGGTCTGTTACTTATGTACTATATTCCGACGAGTCTTGAACTTGAATTGATCCGAAATATGTGAGGCTTCCATCCTCAAGGATTGAGTTCCGACTCTGAATTGTCTTCATGCATTGTACGTTGACTTGACTAATATGAATACTTCTTTTCAAGAGTGGCTGAGCCGGCGGAAGAATTTTTGCGTGCCGTTCGAGACCAAATCAAGTCTACGGTTTCTGAACCAGTTTGGGTTGGTGTTCATGTCCGTAGGACGAACTACAAACACCATTTAAATGTGACCCAAAATGGTACCTTGGTGACACTTGAATACTTCCAAAGAGCCATGGTTAAGCTCAAAGAGACACTAAAAGTTTCCAATCCAAGTTTTGATCCATCAAATGTAAGTATTTTGCGCCATGAACCACTGTATTATGAACGAAAAAGCCTCGATTGGAATCGTCATCAGCGTCCCCGTCTAAATTCTAGTGGTAAAAGCACCTATTTTCGAGCCCCTGTCCGCTTCTCAGCTTTGTTGTATGCTATTTTGGTGCCATTCTATATATAATAGGCGTAGACGCTTAAACTTGCTGAGCCTGATTGATTGGTTGAAAAAGAAATAATCTTTCCCCAGTATTTTGTTTGGATAACGCAAATTCTTGCTCTGCGAAGAAGTACAATCCAATTAACCCGTCTACAATCAACAGATCGGTCGGTCGACACCCAATTCGGACGTTTAGGTAAGTTCTGGTACCAACAAACAAACGTGCCTGACAATGCCAGTGATGCAAAATTGGCGTTACAAACTAGTTTTTACAAAGCTGGCCTTTCCTCATATAGCAATGTGAAAGAAGGGTCAGCTTCTCGAAAACGTATTTGAAAGCCCCAATCTTGCATCACTGACACTGGTACCAGCAAACAAACGAACCTGCCAAAGCTTGCCTAAACGTCCCCATACTCTGGAAACCATCCAATCATAGAAAATCATAGACAATCATAGATAACGAGAGGAGACATGGCATAGTGGTTAGTGCAGTTTCCAACAATAAGAAAAAAATGAGGAAACTTTTGGACGCTAACCATACCCACGGATACGGACCATGGCACAACAATAGAAGGACAATGTGATATAAGCTTTGTTGGCCGGGCGAGGTTCACCCCTTCGACCCTCGCACCTGAAATAACAAAAAAGAGAACACACCGGTTGCGCCCTCTTCAATCGACTGAGGGAAAATGCGTTCCTTTGAGCACAGGATCAAGATTGACACCAGAATACACCGGGCAAGAGGCACTCGGTCTTGGTGTCAAACTATCAAAGAGGACCCAGGGATGGAGCAGGGCAGATGGGTGTCCATCTGCACATCCCTTGGGATGAGCCACATGCTCGATCCCTCAGGGTCTGGTATCCATATTTTTGGCAATCGGAGCTTGAGGTTGACTTCTTTCGAAATGCGGGTTACTTTGCCGCATTTTTGGCCAGTGTGGTTTACATAGGAAGACTCCTGAATTAGCTCCTTGCAGTTAGCGTATTCTTTATGACTTCGAACGATGGAAATAGCCTTTGTGACCGTGAGCTTATCGTGTCTCTTGATTGGCAATGCCTTCAGCAACTTGGGCGCAGAGAACTGTGTCGGCATGTCGCAAAAATCGCAACTTTTCTGTGTCCAATTCTGAACAATCTCCCTCAAATCCATGACAAAAACGTCGAGTTACTCGTTAGATCGTTGAGTCCTTCGGGATAATCATCGTCTTTCAATGACGCGACAAATTGATCCCCGAATAAATCCCAGAAATTTCTGTAGTGATGTGTATTGAACTGGTTTGTCAGCTTTTTAGCTTCAAGGTACTTTTCACCTGTTAATATCTCCACAGAAGGTGGATTTGTTTGGGAAAGGAATAGGCGAAATTTGACTCTTGTGCATTGCGATATTTTGAGCGGTTGCTATCATTTTGACATCCGAAGACCTATGACACCAGTAATAGGTTAATGGGTTATCCGAGACAATTGCTATTCATATTTGAATTAGGACACTCGCAATAACTATGTTGGCATTAAATGGATTGTTTATGCGAGGTAAATGGTAAATAGTGTCTCAATGTGGAGGCAGAAAAGGCAAACTGAAAGTAAAAATCTTGACCCCATACTTTTGATTTTTGATACCGTTGGTCATTTGATAACCATTTCATAAACCAATCACAAACCATTGAGCAACAAAAAAGAACCCACTGCGCGCATATGTATCTATCTCAGTAGTAAACAACCCAAGAAAAACTCAATCGCCTTTTCAAATGCTTCAATGTTACGGGTCTACTGCTAAAACCAATGGAAATTTATGCTTTGTTGACGATTTCTTGACCGCCCTCAAAATTTTCAAGAGAGAAAATCTTCAAGGACGCAACCCATTGAAGGCATGCATCAACAGCCTGAAAATGAGTTTATTTAATAAGTCTGTTCTAGCGTTTCTTGTGGTTGATGTAATGTACACTCTCCGTCAAAAGGACAAAAAAATACGGAAAATCTGCAACTTAGCCAAAAATTGCTTTAAATTTGCAAGATACATGATTGCAAATTTCCCCCCCCATCTCTGCCAATTACTGATCAACGATGTAATCCCCAATGATTCAAGGGGAAATGTTTCGTTCAAAACTGTTCTTGATTTTCAGTAGCTTGTTTTTCCACCCGATTTCTTCAGTCATATGGGAACTCAAATGATTTCGATGGGATTCAAATGAAACCACATGATACAAGTCTTGCGTTGAATGAAAATGATAAAATTCAGATTTCATTAAGAGAGGGGCAATTTAGGCTTTCAGGTTTTCACTTTTCTTCGAATATTTAAAACTAATCAAGCACTGACTTTTTGGTTCCAGCTGGTGTACGTGGTGTCATCTGATGATGTGCCTTGGATCAAGACTAATTTTCGAACTTTGGCCAAGGCTGAGATCATAATTTACGCTGCCGATGCCTGGAAGGGCTCATTTAAATTTCAACCAAAATTTCTCGATATGTGCATCATGTCCAAATGCAATCACTCCATCTTCGACTATGGTACATTTGGATTCTGGGGTGCTTACTTGGCCGATGGGCACACAATATTGTCTCATAATATCGGCTCAATGGAAAACAGCGAAGTGGAGAACATCAAACCTGCAAAATTATCAAACTGGCACTTCATTGATGCTCACGGAGCATGAACAACCACACAACATGATATCATTTTGCTTAATTTAATTTGCAATTAATAACTAATTGCAAATATTTCAAGGAATTCCATTTTTTCACATCTTTCAAATCAAAAGCCCTTGCAATAGTCTAGTTTCATCAATAGTAAGGATACTCAAATGAATTCCTTAGATCATGCAGTAAACATCCAATTGCAAAGTTGTTGGCAAAACAATCTCAATCTGGAATTTTTACTTTTTTGATTTGATTACCTAGGTGCTCTTTCACCATTTTTCACGGAGACCAAACCGGGGGTAAAAGCAAATGCTGCTAAGTAAGTTCTTTTGCCAATGAATCGTGAGATTCCTGTTGTACATTTCAGAAAGAGCCTCAATTTCTAGGACTTCTACGCACAAATAAGTCAAACAGGAACAATGGGTTAATGAGAGAGCGAGCTCTGCTATTAGGACTACTAGAGCTCTGAGGACATACTAAGACAACTGGGATTGTACAGTTGTACAGTATTCAATGATGGTACAAGGGAGGATCGGACAGTACGTTTTCAAATTGACTCATGAGCTTTGTCCTCACCCAGGTTTTAGGGGCAATTGTAGTAACCTTAGCAAACGTACAGGTTTGGTAACGGCTCGTGAGCAATCCATGACCTCGCTCAATAACATTATCGTGGGGCCGTGTGCAAGTTATGTAAAAGATCGATTGACTAAATAAAGGTTTCATTGTGTTGACTTTACTTTGTGGCTTTCTGGGCAACACCGACGTGATGTACAAGCAACTGACTAGAAGCTCTTGCATGAATGCCCATCGAATGAATTTACTGCTTTACCAAGAGCTCCAGGGAAATCGAACCAACCTATCGTTCTCGAATCCTGTCTACCCTCACCTGCCCATTCATTGCCTGCACGACAATGTGCATTTGCTGAAGAACGTCTTCAATTCATTCCTTACTTGCCGGAAGTTCCCCTGTCCTGATTTCCGTGGCACGAGGCTGGCTCCCTACCATGACCACCAATGGAAGTTGTACGAGCTTGAACTAGGTAAGCAAGAATAGTACTTTTTCTTGCATGTTAAAAGATCTGAACCCTTACAAACATGTTTATGTCAAGGAGTCAACAAGGTTGCATATGATCTGACGCACAAGGCATTGGCACCATCTCGACTCAGGCGTACCAACGTCATCCACACGGCTCAAATTTTCAGCCCAACAACCGTGGCAGGCCTGGAATAATACGCCAACCATGGGTATCCGCAATTTCCATACACCGGCAACTTTATTCGCCTCATCATAAACTGGTGGCACGTTGTAAAGTGCAAATCTCGTCATGCAGATCGGAAGAGCAGTGATGAAACCCGCCTAGTGACCGCTGATACCATGNGCAATTTCCATACACCGGCAACTTTATTCGCCTCATCATAAACTGGTGGCACGTTGTAAAGTGCAAATCTCGTCATGCAAATATAATTACCAGAGATAATGCCTGACGAGCTGTGATCAGTGATGCGTGCTTTGTTGTTCAATACCTCTTGAGAATTTCACCAATTCTTGATTGACTGGAATGAAGGTACCAGTGATGAAACCCGCCTAGTGACCGCTGATACCATGAAGGCATTAACATTTTCGACCAAAAGCTTTATCAGTAGGCCAGGAAAAAATATTGCATTTTGACGTCGAGAAGACATGTGAAAGAGCTGAAATTTTGCTCTTCAAAGGCCTCAAACTAGCTCAAGCAGGGTGGGCATGTCATTTTTGGACACTTTTGTCCACCCCTGTCCAAAAGTGTCCGAAAATGAGGGTGGACAAAAGTGGACAAAAAAAACGAAACTTTAAAACTTCAAATCTAAAAGAAATTCAATTTTTTGCTTCAAAAATTGCTCATTGATGGTTCCAAGAGCAAAATAAGTCTTTAAAATCTTTACCATATGCCTCTAACATGAACCAAAAAGATATTTGAAAGACAGGTTCGCAGCTCTATCTCACCTAAGACAACAAGGAAGGAGCAAAGCCTTCCTCTGTCATGATACAGCAGGTATTCAAAAACTGAAAAAGCTAAATATTATATGCTCGTTGAATAGCTTCATCTATTCAACATTGTTAACCTTTTTGTAACAAAAGTGTTGTTTACAATCATGAGTCATTATGGATTTCCTCTTAAAAAGAGCAAATGCTGAAAATTGAACATCGTACCCAATTGCTGAAATTTAAGAATGATACACTTTGTACGTGTATGGTTTTCTTCCACAAGCAAGTCACTTTAAAAATTGTTAGGCAAGTCTTCTTTAGCTTTTAAAGATGCGTTTGATGTCAGGAAATGAGAAGAATCAATTTGTTTTTTCAAGGAAATATTTAGTGCAGTTTTTATATAAATAATAAAAGTGCACATACTGCTTACAAATCTAAAAAAGTAGCATGGAATATTTGATATAGAGGTGCTAAGTTTTTGTAATTTAAGATTTAATTCTAGTTAAAATTACCCAACCACCAAATGCCTTGATTGTAATGTGGCATTGGCTTTTTAATATTCAAAAAATTAATGATATTTGTTTTAACATTTCAAACCTGCATCCTATCAAAATAATTAATTGAGATTCTCAGAAACCCAATTTGGTATATATTTTGGAAATAAAAAACGTTAGTAAATTGATGTGCCTATTTTCTACAATGGCCAGTTGCTACTGTTACTTCATATTTAGGTATTTAAAGAAAGCTTAGATTTTATTGATTACTGATTCCATTTGCTGGTTAACATTTAGATTAGTTGAAGAAATAACATGATATAGGGTTTTGAAATTTTTGCTTGTCAACCCACTTTTGGACAATTGTACATACTTTTGGACACGTTCTGCCCACTTTTGTCTACTTTTGTACACTTGGTGTCCAAAAGTCAAGCTGGTTCTCAAAATTGCCCATCCTGAGCTCAAACGAAGCTTTTGAAATGAGAAACGTCAAGGAGGCGTCCAAAACCGGTTTTCGTCAATCCCCTTGCTTTTCCGCTCAACGACAAAATGCAATGACCCCCCCCCTTATCATCAGCCTAGCTCTACTTCTCCGTAATCTCCCCGGTGTCCAATATGTGCTTTTAGGTCTGATCAACTCTGACCCGATTGAGAAGCAGTATGGGCGTTGTAGGCAATAGGCAGGTGGTGATAGGGACTTCGGAGTCTTCAAAGTTTACAGGCAGAAAAATATCACCTGGAACATTGCTTTGAGTAGTTTATTCCAAGGATTGCTTTTCTGTTTGATGTTAAGTTTTCATAAACACAAAATGAATATACGGTTATTTCATGTACACGTGTTCTTATCATGTTTTGGAAAAGCCATAAGATTACAGGTTAGGAATAAGCATCCCTTTTACAATTGATTTCAAGATGATACATCGACTCGAAAGGAATACATTCCTTCACATTGAAACAGACGGTCAGCAAAAGATGCGCGATGTTCTGCCGTCGATAGCGTTGTACAATTTAATACCCTGGGGAGCAAGATTTGGCTCGATTCTATTTCCTGAGATCCAGCACAAACACGGTTCCATCAGATGCAGAAGCACCCACTTTGTCGCCACGGCTGTTCCAGCAGACCTCGAATATCCCACCCGTGCCTTTGTAGCTGTGGACCAATCTCCCCGTTTGCGTGGACCAAATGTGAACGCATTTGTCAAATGAACCGGACGCCAAGAACTTGCCGTCGGGTGAGAAAGCCACCGAGTATACAGGTTCTTTATGCCGAGTGAGCGTGTGCAGGCAATCTCCCCGTTCCACGTCCCACAAACGCACGGTCGAGTCAAACGAGGCCGAGGCCAACACGAGGTTGGCATTGGGATTAGCTGTTCCGGGGCCTGGACGATCAATAAGAAACCCATGAAAAAGGGGCGAAAATCTCAGAATGAAACATTTTGTGTTTCTTACCTGTACACGACCACTTAATGGTATAGATTTCCTTTGAGTGCGCTTGAAGATCGTGAACACACGTGTCCTTGTCCATGCACCAAACTTTCAACGTCATGTCGTCTGAACACGAAGCTAAAAACTTCCCTTGTGGATCCCACTTGATAGCGTTGACCTATGAATGGCAGGCGCCCACAAATTACTTGACTGATATGCCTATTTAAAAAAATAAAACTTGTAAAACTCTGTTTACCTCGTTGGTGTGTCCATGGAACGATTTGATGGGAGATTTCACGTCCAATTTGCACACGTGAATGCACTTGTCAGTGGAGCAAGATGCAAAACTGTCGTCCGTCTGCCAATCCACGTCTAAGGCCGGGGCCGAATGGAACGAAAATTGCTGTTTGGCGTTCCCAGTTTGCGAATCCCAAATGATCGTGGTTCGATCCACACCTGAAGGATGATATGATTGTTATAGATTGTCGGATTACAAGCGATTCAGCGTACTCGGATTTCTTTCATTGTAAGGGTGTTATGTCCTTGTGTAATGTTTTTTTTTCACGGGGTGAACCTCGCCCGACCAGCGAAGCTAGCCCTCACAGAATCCGTCTATATTTCCGATAGGCAATGTCATAGTCCGTATCAGATTGGTTCTCCGTCTGTGGGTGTGGGTAGCGTGAAAAAGTTTCCTTGAGAAAGGTCGGTTTAATACTAAAGTACCAGCTTAAAGGGACATGGGCTACATTCAGGACGGTGGTCCAAATCAACTTCTTCATAATCCGAATTTGGTTTCCAGCTTTGACCATCATTACTTTTGAACAATTAGTTGTCCAACTTACCCGCACTCAAAATGTAATTCCCAGATTTATTCCATTTGAGGGCAAAGATAGGGCCCTTGTGCTGTCCTAAAGTGCGCTCTAACTTTCCGGAGGTCGACCAAATTCGGGCATAACCATCGTATGATCCAGTGGCCAGAAGTGTGCCCTTGCTGTTCCAGTCCAAAGAGGTCACATCTTTATTGCTGGGAACCTAAAATGGTACATTCATGGCTTAGAAGTGCAACTACTAAGGTCCAACTTCACATTACGGTTTACCTCTTGGCCGCCGCGGGATATACAATGCTTCAAAACGATCTCATTCTGTGAATTTTCCATGTTCCAAATCCGAGCTGTGCTATCACCAGAACCGGAGGCGAGCAAGTCCTGCATGGGATTCCACGCACAGATGAATACCTCAGAATCGTGGCCTTTCAAGACGCAGGCTTTCTCAGGCGGGATCTCAATCCCCTCGTCGATGTCCATTGGATGAGCACCGGCCTAAAACGAGAATACACGAACAAAATCAGTCAATTTCTAGAATCCAAAGGGCAAAGGTACGCGTTTTTCAAAGGAGATATTGGATGATATTGAATGCAGATATCCGATATTACATGGGTAGGAAACCATACGTACAAGGATTGTGCTGATCAAGTTTGATAGAGACGAGATATGACGTAGAGAACTTTCATTGCCAGTCTTGGAAAATAAAGCAAGGAAGAAGCAGGAAAGAAAATCGTATTTGAAATCATAATACGGATGATTTGTTTTGGTAGTGCTATAATTACATTCCAGACCCACAGCATTCAATTTTGGTTAAAAATAGTTTGGTCCATTTTTGGAGGTAAAAACATCCATATGCTAACGAGCTTCCCGCCAAATTGGCTTGCTCTTGGTCATAGTCAGATTGAGGCACTTTTCGAATTAAAGCAATAAAATAGGGAATCTAGATCTCTTCAAACAATGGCAGGCCATTTTTACACTATTTACTTGTCAAGTGGTTCGTTTTAAAGTTATGTTTTCAAAAGCTGATGTGGCTGACCAAGAGCAGGCCGACAATTCGAATTTTATGTGGATTTTTGAACACACCTTTGGACACATCTCCTGACATCCCTAAGCATAGTTTTGGGCTCAAATTTTCGTCTATTTGAGAATATATTGTGGTCACATGAAGTGCTTATTTGAAATCAAGTGAACAATTTACTGGATCAGAAATTTTTGCTTCTGTTCGCAGTTCACATCTCTAGAAGTCCGTATGTATACGGACAATTGCTGAAATGGACTTAAAACGGACGTGCCGATGTTTTTTTACCGTCACGTCATCCCAAATGAATCAATAGTAAGGTCCAAAATATTTGGCATAATGAACAAACGATTGCAATCGGGTTAGGAGAACTTAGGCCAGGCGATCAAAGTCATGTTGTAAGGACCATATTTTCGGGCCAGTCGCATGTTTGAGCTTAAATCGGAACAAGGGAAATTTTGGATTTCTACCCAAATTTTCTGAAACAGGATTCAGGAATGTGTACAATTAAGCCTGGGCCGAATTGGGCAGGAAACCCATTGCTGGCTCAAGGATATGCGAGTAGTGATCCTTGGTAGTTTGAACCTGGGGTACAGGAGGCCCACAGTGTATAGACAACATCCTGGCCAAAGAGCCGCCCCAACGAACTTACCTCGGGATTGGTGCCCCGCCCTTCACCCTCCAGACCTCGACCGGGCCCGTTGGCGTTGTCCGGTCCCACCGGACCGGCGCCACTGCCGCCCACGCCGCCGCCACCGGCGGCATTACCGCCGGCTGGTTTATCGGCGCCACTCACGGGCACGCCGGTCCCACTGCCCGATCCTTTGCGTGAGGCCACCACATCCGGCATGACCGCATCAATGAGAGAGAGACACTCGATGGAGCGTTCGTTGCCATCCTCGCCCGTGGCAATCTCGGCCTCCACGTACAATAAGCCTTTCTGCACGATGCTGATCAAGGCCCTGTAAGAAAACGAGACACATGATAAGCCATACCGGACGGGATTCGCGAAATGACCCTGACCCTATCCCGTAGTGCGGCCCCATGGCCCCCCACCGAGCCGCAGAAAGAAAAGCCCCGGGTGCCTTTGATTGATAGGGAAGCCGCAATCCCTTCTAACCCTGGCTCACGCTATGCTCACGCTATGCTCATGCTCAGGCCCAGGGCCATCCATCCCTTGGGTGCGGTCTCTCACCACACGCTCGACTGGAACTAGCTCTTACTTGGGCGGGACGAGGGCTCCATTGATATTGGACTGTGAGATGTGAGATTCCTGTCCAAAGACGTAGGCCGAATGGTAGAAGCCCGTCTCGTGCAGATACCGATACACCAAGAAGTTGACCTCATCCGTCGAGAACGACATGATGGAGCAACTCGATCGAGAACCCAGACCAACGGACAGACCGACAAAGGCCGAAGGGAGGCCTTTTCCAGGCTCGAAGCTTCAACCGCTGGATGGTCCACTCTCCCACTATGGGACGATGGGAGATCAGCCAGTGGGGTAGGGGCCGGGGGACAGGCGAGCGGGGGTGTAGCTGAAATTCACAACCGCTTGTCGGTCGATCCGGACACACTTCCGTGATTCCGTCCAGAGATTCGGACACAGACACACCAACAAACAGACGCTTCTCTTCCTGCCGGGCCTGCCCAGATGCCCATTTCTGTTATGAATGTTTTCTGGGCAGAAGAGGGCTCAGGCTGGCGGCCCCTGGGTGCTGTGACTGCGTGTGACTGCTCAGTCAGATCGTGTACGCACTTGGAGTAAAGATTAACTTGGCGATCTGATTTGGCCCGACCTCAGCAGTGAGAAAAATAGACTTGGCCCCAACTGTGCGACACCCGGGGAAATTCAGGGCGACCATCGGCGCCAAAGCCATCATTCCAGTGGGCCAGAGGGGATTCTTTTTCAGAGTGCAGTCACAGGCCATTTCGCTTAAATCCCGTCACGCTGGTGAATATATGCGCGTTAGTCAGTTCCTAGACACTACCAGCCACAAACATGAAGCTGGCAACTGATGGAGGCAAGTGTTCGCCTCTTTTCTGGCGCTAAACCAGATTTGGTCGATGCGTGGTTGGTGCTGCCCTAGCCCAGATCTGTGTAACCACGGACTTCTAGAAATATGGACTGCAAACGAGCTTCCTGATAAATCGGCCTACTCTTGGTCATAGCCACTCCGAGCCAATTTTCGAATTAAAGTAATAAAATGAGCAACGCCGATCGCCTTCAATAAATGCAGGTCATTTTATACCGTTTACTTGCAAACTGAATCGTTTCAAAGTCATGGTGTCAAAAGCTCATGTAGCTGACCATGAGCAGGCCAAAAATTCCCACTTTATATATTGTTTACTACATAACTTTGACCATACCTCCTGAGTTCCACACGCATAACTCTGGGCTCAAATTTGGCCAAGTTCATCTTTTCAACCAGATCTTCTGGTCGTATGAAATGCTTGTTTGGAATAAGATGAAAGATTTAGGAGATACAACATTTTGGCTTCCGTTCGCAGTCCACATCTGTAGAAGTCCGTGGTGTAAGCCAGCTGCCTCTGGCCGACCTTAATTAATTAACAATCGGATTCACAGACAGTGCTGCCCCCTCACCAAAGTTTGAATTTGTAATCTAGCGCTTTGCCCCGTACCTGGGCTGTCATCACGGTGAAGGACCCCGCAAGAAGAAACCCATCACCAGCCCGGTGTGAGCAAGGTGCAAATAAGGATGCAAATAAACTTCAAAGATGCCTTATATTGTTATGGCAAACTAAGGTGTTTTAAGCAATTTATTAAGTGGACACATATTTTCTAATAACAGTATGCTCTGACTCCAATGGATCAGTAATCAAAAGCCATTAGGGACACTTCAAGTTTGGATGGCTGGTGTCAGGGTATCTGGGATAGGTACTGAGATCACTGCATGCAGGGAAGGAAAATTCAAGTCTCTCCCGGACGGAGGTCACCAGTTTTTATACCCAAGGAAACCTACTAGCTATTATAAGAGCCCTTATTTGTAACGTCACACAGACCAAAGAACGCGGGAAGATTGCTAAATAAATTGCTCTTGCCTTGCCTTGAACGCAATATATTTTCCAGACATTATGTGACCCGGGGCACTAATTATAATTCAGATTTTAATAGAATCAGCCAAAAACAACACAAACGCAGAATGATTAAATAAAAAGGAGTTGGCCCAATCGGCCCTTTCTGTGGCAGAGGCTAAGTGTCAAAGCGCCCTCTGAAGTGCAGAACGTAAAACGTAAGTCCTCAGAGGGTTGCTGATGAGTTTTTTTCGGTTTTGATTTTTCATGGGCTTTTTTAAGGAATGTAATTCCCTTTAGCGGTTAAAATGAAAGGTTATGATTCGTCTATTTATTACCTTTCAACCTTTATCTCATATTCGGTCTACCAACGAGTTTGAGCTGGCAGACCAATCTAGTCCTTGAATGTAGGGTTGATCTGAAACTCTTCTTAATTTTTTTTTAAAGTCTAACCATACGAGTAGAGGAAGCAACTCCTAGAGAGTGCGATGAGAGCTAGGACTAGGACTAGAGGACTAGTTTTCAGGGCGAATGAATGTCAGCTGACCGGCTGCTAGGGAGTAGTTTCTGATTGCAGAGGCGCTGCTTTCCATCAGCTAGAGTTGGACTGTCCATTGGTTACCGATTCAGCTGCAGTAAAAAATACAACAAACTCGATTTTTACTCTTCTATGTTACTTCCTCTATCATCTGACTTGAAAGATGCAACCGGATCAACAAGGCCTACGTTTTCCCTACAAATATTAGAGGGAAGCAAATTAAACAATGAAAGAGAGAGAAGAGAAGTGGACTTCATTGTTTGAACTAGCCTTGATTCTCGAGGACCTGAGGGTGCTCTCAAAACGCACATTAAGGCTCCATGGTCACTAGAATTGACCCTAAATCCTGGGTTGGGACCATAGATAACTTCATATATAGATCGATCAAGGGCGCTGCGATCGCATGTTTTCGTCTCAGCTGTCGCTGGTGGAAAAAATGTTTCATTCGTAGTCAAGCTACTTAGGACAACTATGGTGCAAATTTGAATCGTTGACGGCTCGTCCAAATTCAGAGTAGAAACCCCTAATAAGACTCCTTGTCAAGCAATTGCTCTCGTCCAGCACGCTTCATAAAACGGGTTTGAGTAAGTTGTCCGACCACATTTATAAGAACGAAATTTTGAAGAGGTTAAAATGGGGCTCAAGTGAAAGTTTTCATCCATGTGGTGGAAACACTTAACTGAAACGCAAGGAACAAGCCTGGGTTCAGGATGACCTCCAGAGGTGTCGGAATTACCTTGTTTACGTATAGGCGCAATCATGTCGCCCACATTCAAGCACATTGTTGGGAGATTGAAACGAAATTCCGAATGCCTCATCATTGCGTTGCAATTTCGGATACATTTTGTTACACTTTCGAGATTTTCGAGATGCGTTGCTAAACAAGGGCAATCAATAGAGTACATGATTTGCTCTACTTATATCCAAATCTTTTTTTGACATGTTACGTGTATTTCTACCAGCGTCAGCTGACCTGAAAACATGCTCATGCGGTACAACTCCTGTTGAACTTAAGCATTCTAGTTATGGTTTTCTATGGTTGGGACAAAGCTCAAGGCTACTTTTGAAGACTTACAGTATCAGATACCTTTCGTACCTTCTCTGAACATTGTAAAGTCCCAACTTTTTAGGTCTCTCCCATTAGGAGAACTCTCTCATTACTGTGATGTTCCTAGTGAAACATCTTTGGACTTGTTCCACCTTTTGCAAACAAACGTGCGATATATGCAACCACACATTTGAAAAGCTTTACCCATCTTCAAATGGATATGCTCATCAAACTTTCCATTATCTTGGAAGACTACACCTAAATCTTTCACTTGTAGATGAAACCTGCTCAATATCTTTACCTCTATTATCTACGAGTGGAGTATTCAATTGAGTATTCATTGAGCGGAATTTCATTCCGTTCAGGGCCATATTACTCTCAGTTACCAAGAGTAGATCATTTCAAGGTCCTTTGCAAGGCTAGAGGAGTCTTGGCCATTCCTACCGGAAACTAACTTTGTATTGTCAGCATAAGAACAGAGACTGGCGGTAATACTGAGCTTTTGAAGCGGGGCAACGAATATTATAAAAAGGAGGGGCCCTAAGATGGAGTCCTAGGGAACACCTGACTTGGCATCATGTACATGTATGTCACTAAGGGATCCCTCGATCTTAACAATTTGCTTCCTATCATGAATGAAGCTTCTTGTCCAAGCTTCTTTATCAAAGGCCTTGGCAAAATCAAGTTAGACAACATCAACTGAGACGTGTCTTTCCAGTACCTCAATGACCTGCTCCAAATGCTCAATCAGTTGGATGTCTGTACTAAAATGTGCTCCGAACCCGTGCTGGCCAGGAGGAAGGACTTCATTGACCTCAAGAAATTCAACAAGTTTGGACTTCATGTTCTTCTCAAACACCTTCGCAATATTCGAAGTGAGAGAAACCGACCTATAATTACTGGGGAGCGACTTATCTCCCCCCTTTAAAAATCGGAACAACGCGAGCTAATTTTAGTGAAGCGGCAAACTTGCCCTGATCCAAGATGCAACGCATCAAGTACGAGATAATACGAGCAAGAACCACTGAGCATCTCATCAGAAACTGAGATGTCACACCATCAGGACCAGAAGAGCTCGAAAGCCTCAAGTCCGTGTTGGCCGCTAAAACATCTTGATCTGTAACTATGAGATCATCAAATTGCTCAATTTGACTAACAACATCAATCTCAACAGACTCATTAGAACAATTAGAACAAATTGATTACATACCAATGCCCAAGTCCTTGTCAAAATGTTACCAGAGACTCGAGGATTTCATGTTCGAAGGCAACCTCTCTCAGCATGTCGGTTCAGCCACACGAGCCGACAGTATACTAGACTTAGTGCTCTCCAGCAGCCCGGATCTGGTGTCAGCCATTCAGGTCACTCCAACCAAATTATCGGATCACAACTTGCTTGAAATATGCACTACAATTGGGGAGAAAAAAAGAGTCTTGAAAACAGGACTAGCCAAGTATCGGTTTCATGAAGAACACTGGCCTTTGATAAATTTACGCCTAGCCAATCTTGACCTAGCTCCCAAAATGGAACATGAATCTAACATTGACGACGCCATGAATTTGATGATATCTTCATTTGAAGACGTTTGTGACCAACTAAAATCACCTATCTTGTCAAACAAAGAAAATCAAACCACTATACCAAAATACAGACAAAAACTTTTCAAGAAACGAGTGTGTCTGACAAAAAGATTGAAATCATTAGATGATCATTCGTTCATATCGCGAAACATCTGCAGAAAAAGTGAAGCCATAGACGTTCTTTTGAAAAACTCGTTAGAAAAAGATCAGGCACAGAAGGAGAAGAAAGTAGTTCACGATGTCAAATCTAATCCGAAGGCATTTTTTACATAAGCCAACTCTAAGCGAAAGGCCAATAACCTTATAGGACCAATTAGATTGCCAAATAGAGAAGAAGTCTCCAATGCGACCGAAGTAGCTAATATCCTTGGCGATCAATTTTCTTCGGTCTTTTCAACTCCAACTCAACATGTGCTAAACGACCCCTGTTTGGGCGACTACAGTTCACTTCTAAAAGACGTATTGATTGACAAGAAGGAA
>NC_081449.1:910811-914831 GCF_007210705.1 Tigriopus californicus
GCTAATGGTTTCCCCATCAACCTCAAAAGACCCAACAGGGTGCTTAATCTTCCTCTTAGAGTTCACATAAGAGGAATAAGCCTTCAAATTCGACCTGACCTCCTGAACTCGACCTGACCACCTGAACCACCTTACTCTCAGTTTGCAACTTGTCATTTTCGATGGAGGCCTGAATCTTACCCTGAATTACGTCCAACCTGTTTTGCAGACTGGCCACAATTAATGAATTCGAAGTGCACTTCAGCCTTTTTGCTAGTTTGCAGCTCTTTTTGAACAAAGTCTTCCTATATTTTGGAATTTTTGTCCGTATCCCACCCTTGGAAACACATTCAAAGATTGCTAGACTGGAGCAAACTTCCTCAAAAACTGAAACTAAGTTAGCAATGGCTGGTGCTAATCTATTAACAATTTCTGTTTCAGAGTTGGAACCTGGTCCAGTTCTTCTAATTTTGGTCAATGCTCATCTGTGATATCGCGTCTCGAGATATGATAGGTAGGAACCTAAATATATTTCGTCGTATTATATGTAGGTACATAGTGGTCAAATATATATCTATACTAACCCCGGCAGGAGTCTGTTCGATGGTCTGACCCCGATGGTCGTTTTCGATCCAATGATCGCACAATCGAGATCTCTGTTCCTTCATATGGTATTGAGGTTCTGCCGGGAGTTGGTAATGAGAGTAGGTTTCGTCGTTTTCTTGTTCTTGTTGCGTGGCTGGTTCCAATGTGTCACTCATCCTTGAACCTGAACTTAGTGAGACCATCTTTTTGGCCGGTTTTACTCTGGAGTACGCTGGCTTTTGAGTTATTGTCGACCCTATCTCAAGAATATGATGATCTGACAGATTACTAGGTGTCACTTGGACATACCGGATCAGATCAGGGTCATTGGAAAAGACCAAGTCGAGAACGCTATTCTCTTCAGTGGCTACACCAACATGGTGGGAGAAATTGCGCAAGATCGCAAATTCTTCCAGCTTTTCGAAGGATTGGGATGGCAATTTCGAGATGGGAATATACCCGTCGGGACTAACCTCCCGCTCCTCAACGACAGCCGGAAAATCAAAGTCCCCTACAAAGAAAACCTTCGAGCAAACTGCCTGATCCAACTCATATCTAGTGAATTGGAGAGCTGACAAGAACGAGCTTTCTGAACATGAAGGGGGCCTATACATTGTTACAATAGACAGGTCAAGACCTCGGATATGACAAACTAAGACCTCTACTTCTCCATTCGACATTTGTACATGACTAATTTGCAGATCATTCCTAACATATAGACATATACCCCCATGTGGGAATATGGGATTATCAGGGCGTATCCTATCACAACGAACTAAGTTGAAACCAACTATGGTTAGTTCTTCATCTAAGACCCCTGGTCGAAGCCAAGTTTCTGTTATAGAGATGAAATGAAATCTCTCTCAAGGGCTACTTTTGTGCTGTCTTTATTAGAAATCAGACAATGCACGTTCAAATATAGCCCCTTTACGGGGCCTCTCTTTTGACGGACCAAGTTCACAAGATCTCGGACCATCCTTTTCAATAGTAAAAAATCCCTCTTATCAACAAAGCTACGTTCTACTGGAGGCAAAGCATGAGCTAATGGGGATGGTTGGGTTTGAGGAATGGGTTGGGCAGCTACATTAGAATAGGAACGAATTTTGGGGATAGGGGAAGGACAAGGAACATTAGGAAAGAGGGTTGTTATAGGAATGGGTGTAAATTGGGTATTTAAGGGGAGAGGAGGAAATTGGGAGGGAGAATGGGAGATAGGAGGAGAGGGAGGAAGGGGGGTGGGGTGGGATTAGGTTTAGGAATAGGGTCAGTTCTATAACCATGAGACTGAGCTTGTCTGTACCTTTGTTTCCTTTGCGTCCCTTTTATGTGGACGGAGGTAACACTGTTCGAGTATTAAGGCACGTCTTAAGTCTCATGGACTGACGGCACATGTACGGGTGGAAAAAAGGACAATCTACCTTTGAACATCTCTTCTTCCTATGGTACTTCTCAAGGTCGAACTCGAGAAGGTTTTGACACCATTTAGGATAGTCAAACTGATAGCCTTTCCTCTCATCAGGACAGGACTGCATTTGCTGAACTGGACAGACTGTTTTCTTTACAACTGTCTTTTCGTGCTCTATTTCAATTGGAGACACCTCTTCAACCTCTACAATGTCAAATCAGTCGACTTCTCAACTACTGGGACAGCCTGTTGTTCAAGCAGCACCCTGGTTTCATTGAACCAAGCAACTAAAGCATCTATAATAAAGACCAATTGGGATTGTACAGTGTTCAGAGAAGGCACGAATAGTATCTGATACTGTACGTCTTCAAAAGCAGCCATGAGCTTTGTCACATAGCTCAGGTTTTAGGGTCAATTCTAGTGACCGTAGGGGTTTAAGTTACGTTACGAGAGCACGTTCAAGCCCCCGAGAATCCAGGCTAGTTCGGACAATGAAGTCCACTTCTCTTCTTTCTCGGGCTCCTTCATTGTTTAATTTGCTTCCCTCTAATATTCGTAGGGAATACGTAGGCCTTGTTGATCCGGTTGCACCTTTCAAGTCAGAATTAGACAAATTTGTAGATAGCATTTCAGATCAACCCTACATTTAAGGACTAGCTCGGTCTGCCAACTCAAATTCGTTGTTAGACCAAATATCATATAAAGATTGAAAGGTAATAAATAGACGAATCATAACCTTTCATTTCAATAGTCCTGGTTTTTGCATTCCCTGTAGCGGTTAGAAAAGCCCGTGAAAAAACAAATCAAACCAAAAATAAATTCAAATTGAAAATTCCAAGTTTTAGGTTGTGCACCAAAATTCAAATAAATGAAAATAGCTAACTGTCTTAAAGGAGAAGCGTGTGAGACTAAATATATTTTTTTATATTATCATAAAGATCTAAATAAACAGGCGGAGGAACAGACTAAAGTCAGCAATTTTTGGCGGATCAAGTCTATGGTAAGGTGTTGTAAAGTATCTTCATTTTGGAGTCCATTTGACGTCTTTCTTGTAAATTGGCATTGACGCTCTTGTTAATCTTTTTTTTGAGAGCGCTTAATCATTCTAGGACTTCCTTGACGCTACTGGGATGGAATCTACAGCAATTCAAAATGAAAACATCCTGCCCAGTCTTAGTTTATACCATATTGGTTGTGTTAGGTTCAATTCCTTTATTGTTGATGACCCGTTGAATACAATGAAATACATATCATGTCAATATTTACATTTGTCTTTTCATCTGCGTTCCTGTAATTAGCGTTCGATTCTCACATTCACCCGGTGTTCCTTTTCTTGGGACGCCCACATCCACGCAAATCTGTAAGAGTGATCGAGCTTGGTCCTTGAGCGGGCTTCAACTGGTCTGTCGATGCCGTTGGCCAGCCAATCCTTCCCTGTAGTAGTTCGTATATGAAAGGTTCCGTGTCCTGCTTAAATAAAGTTTCAGTTCTTACTCACACATGGTGACCGTGACAGGACACGGGACACGCTCGTCCCCAATTTTGGGTAAAAAATCGGATTTGAAGTGTGCTCAGGGCATAAATTGGAGCCTGGGATCGTCTCCATGCTACCGACGGTCGATTGAGGATATTGGGCAGTGAAAACTTCCAGGACCCGAGATCCATTTCCTCAATGAGTGCGTATATTGAATGTTTTAAAGATAGCGCCGAAAGACATTGCAACGGCTCGCCGTAGCCGTGGGCAATATGCACGTCACGTCGAGAGGTCTATGAAGTCCCTGGAAAGCCAGGTAGATTCCCTCAAAACTAAGTCCCACGTTACCCTTTCGGATCTCGCAGAGGCCGAGACTCTGATTCCCATTGTCCAGGAAAGAATTGGAAACTTAGGCAAAGCCATTATTCAGGTTCATGTATTGGAAGGTTCCCATCTGTTTCCCCCAACGGCAAACTCCCACTGTAGTTTTCCGCCAATCAATCTCCCCCACAGTGAACTCCCCCAACAGCAAACTCCCCAAGGAGTTAACTCCCCCACAGTGAACTCCCCCACAGTG
>NC_081449.1:916082-929012 GCF_007210705.1 Tigriopus californicus
GCCACTGTTGCCATTGGCGCTCTGCATCGTCGAATCTTAGACTCTCAACATGCGCCGCAACAACCCTTGTTGCCAGATTCTCAACATGTTGCACCAATCAGGAGTGCTCATCGCTCTAGTGCCGATTTCAAACCCTCGAGGCTGACCAATGGCGCTGATCTGACGAATTTCAATTCATGGAGGAAGACCGCAATTGATTATTTTGCTGCCTCAAGGATCAATACTCTACCAATTATGGACCAGAGAGCCCATATTCGCGTCTTAATGGATATTTGCATGGACAACACGCTTTGTTTGCTTCTAGACGTGCAGGATACTGACGATGTCAAGACGGCCCTAGACGCGTTGGAAACTCACATTAAGAATGAAATCAGTTTGATTACCCGGTGAGTCAATTTTCAAAGATGCCAACAAAAGGAAGGTGAAGGGTTCTATGATTATTACCTACGGCTTCTTTTGATTGGTGACAATGCAGATCTGAATGGAATGTCATACGAGGATCGCTTGGCTCAATATTTGGTGGCCACCGTCTCCAACCGTGAGTTGCTATTGGATTTTTTGGATATTTGGACCAAATATATGCAATGGGAAAATGCTGCTGCCAACCAAAACGCCCTTGATGTATCCCCTTCTGGTAGTACCTTGGCGACTAGCTCTTATAGGAGAGAAAAAACACGATCCTACAACACCGTGCTTGATCTCAGTCGCGGTCCAAAGCATTTTCTGAACAAGGCCCAAGAGCCGGAAATGACGGGTGTTGCATTTGGTGTGGATCTCAGAAGTTGCATCCTCACGTTAATTGCCAGGCATTTGGTAAAATTTGCGTTTAAAATGAACGTTATTGTCTCCAAAAGCGGAATTCAAATGGATCTAGCATCACCAGAAAGCTTTTGATGAAACTCGATGTGCGCTGGTTTCTACACCGGTCCTTGCGCATTTTAGGATGGACCTCCTGACGGCTCTCTGGACGGATGCGTCCTTTCTTAATGGATTTGGTTTCGCACTTATGCAAAATCACGGCAAACCTAATCAAGAGCACTGGCGCCTCATTACTTGTGGGAGCAGTTTTCTCACAAGTACAGAATCAAGATATGCTGCAATTGAGGCCGAACTTCAGGCAATGGTTTGGGCCATTTCCAAGTGCTATGTGTATCTCGCAGGAATTTCCAAATTCATAGTGCTATCAGATCACAAACCATTGAAGTCAATATGCAACAAAACAAACTTTGAAGCCAACAAAAATCCAAGATTGCAGAGAATGCTTGAAAAGATCTCTCCATATAATTTCGAGGTTGAATGGCGGGCTGGAAGGGCCCATTGTGTCGCGGATGCTTTACCCCGATCACCCGTTCTGCCACCTCCTGAGAATGACTAAGTAACAGTTCTCGGGGTAATATGTGGCAGAATCCAGGGAGCTGAGAACGATCCGGAGAGGTCAAATATTGACCAACTTTGACAAGCGGCTCTTGCCCACCAAGACTACTGCGAGATGGTTGAATGCCTCAAGGCCGGCGTGGCATTTGAGGAACTGCCTCCAGATCATCCTGGAAGACTATATTCTGAACTATGGTCTTTTCTTGCTGTTGAAAAAGGGCTCATCATTGCTCATAGCTCCCAAATTCTTATCCCAGCTTCAGCACGCAAGTTAATTCTGGACCTGTTGCACACCTCTCATCAAGGGCGGGACCGTACACTGTGTCGCGCCAAACAACTTTATTTGTGGAGAGGTATGTCAAAGGACATTGCAGAGCTAGTGTCTTCATGTCATCAATGCTCGTTATACGCTCGGTCACAACAACGCGAAACTCTCTTTTCTCATCCTACGCCAAATCGTCCATTTCAAGATGTCTCGAGTGATTTGTTTGAATATGGTGGTCATTGTTTCGTTGTTATATGAGATCGATATTCCGGATGGCCGCTTCTGAAGTCATATGGAAAACGATCTCCTTGTGCCGATGATGTAGTGCAAACCATGTTGGGCGCTTTCACCATGTTGGGATTTCCAGATAAAATAACCACGGATGGTGGGCCTCAATACTCTTCCAAACGATTTCGTGAGTTTTGCACAAAGCTCGATATTGAACATATCTTTTCATCGGCGTTTCATCCATCCGGCAATGGACATGCCGAAAAAGCTGTCCAGTGCATGAAAAATTTGGTCAAAAAAATGTGGCGCAATCATACAATTGATCTGGATGCTCTGTCGGTGGCTCTGTCTGTCGCTTTGATGGCCTTTCTCCGGCTCAATGGCTCACTGGCCATACCCGAAAGACGAATTTGCCCATAGCCATGCCACTCGACACCAAAGTTGATCCCATGGTTCGCTCTTTGGCGGAGGAGAAGAGAGATAAAGTAAACCTAACACAGAAGTGGCAATACGATGAACGAGCTCGTGATCTTGAACCACTCGGAATTGGGGTCAAAGTAAGGGTCCAAGATGCATCCACTCACCTGTGGGATCGGCTGGGAACTATCAATGGTATTTGTGATGGCCACGGAGGAAGATCGTATGAGATATCTTCTCAAGGACGAATTCTCTTGCGAAATCGACGGATGCTTAAACCTTACCATACAATTGAAGGCGAAGATTCCAATTCGTCATGCTCAACAAAACTTCAACTATCCAAAGGATTTGGGTGCGATAGACCCAAAAGAAATTGTCGAAGCCCTATTCGATATCCTGATTTGGAATCCAAAAGAAGGGGCATGTAGTAGTTCGTATATGAAAGGTTCCGTGTCCTGTTTAAATAAAGTTTCAGTTCTTACTCACACATTCCCTTGAAGGTCACAGTCTTTGGTCCGAGTATTTTGATCACCTCAAATGGTCCTTGAAACACGGGATGAAGTTTCCTAGAAAGTCCATCATAATGTTTCTTCATTTGATCTGTGGCTCTTCCCAATGACTTCCAGGCTTCACCTTGAACTCGTTCACTATACTGTCTCATTTCTTGTATCACTTCGCCCTTTGAAAGGATTCTTGGTGGAGCAACATCTATGCCCAGCCTCGGTATTCGACATTGGAGAAGTACAAACGGCAAGTATCCCGAGCTAGCAAGACAGCTTGGTCGATAAGCGAACGTACAAGTCTGGAGGTATTGCGGAAATTATCTGGATTTTACTCTGTGAAACACCGTAAGGAATTGAGCAGGGTTCGGTTATGACGTTAACCATACCATCTGTTGCTGGTGAAAAGGGTGATGTCACGGTGTGCTTCATACCAACTTCCTTCACGAATTGTTTGACTTCGGCAGAAACCATTTGGACACCGCTGTCTGTCGTTAGCTCCTCTGGTACTCCATACACTGTTATCACACTGTCTCTCAGCCAAACAGTAATGCCCTTTGATCCAGTCGATTTGAGTGCTCCAACCACCGGCCATTTGGTGAAATAGTCATTGCACACAATGATCCATTGCTCACCATTTTTGGCTTTGGGTGAGGGACCCATTAGGTCCAATCCAACCCTTTGAAAGGGAGTCAATGTATCTGCCCTAGTGGGGACAAGTTGAGCTCTACCACTCCCACCATAGTCTACACGTAGAACAATTGTGGCATTTTGTGCACATTTCTTGAATATCTCTCGTCATACCTTTCCATGTATAGTGATCGGAAATACGTCCCAGAACTTTGGCAAATCCCAGGTGTTCTTCCATTGGATCTGAGTGATAGGCTCGCAATACGCTTGGTATTATAGAACGAGGTACAACCACTTTGGTTCCAGCCTTGGTTTCCTGAACCATGTAGCCGTATTTCAGAGCAAATCCGTCCTTGCCCAGAAATTCCTTCAATTGATCGTCGGAAAGAGTAGCTTCCCTCCAATCATCGTCCTTCACATCTAGAGCAGCATTTCTCACCCGCAACAGAGCATCAGCCACTGTGTTTGCAGACCCCGCAATGTGTTCGAATTTCAATCCCGGTTCATAATCCTCTAACGTCAAGGCCCACCTCCCCAGCTTGCCCTGAGCGTCCTTGCAACTTCGTAACCACATCAATGGCTTGCAATTGGTTCTCTGGGTAAAATCGCGCTCAAGGAGACAATGTCTCCATCTGCGCAGAGCAAAAATCAACGCAAATGCTTCCTTTTCTCTAGCAGGCCATTTTTCCTCCGTTTCAGTGAAACCATGCGAGATGGCCTCAACTATGTTCCCACCCTGTTCCAGCGTGGCACCCACACCCACGTCGGAAGCATCGCAAGTGACCACAAAAGGTTTCCCTTCTTGTGGCAAGACCCGCACAGGAGCCGTAGTTCTGCGAAAATTTCTAAATGATCATGGAGGATTTGTTTTAAGTATGGACTTGAGCCTACAGTTTCTGGCCCTGGCCTTTCTTCCAAGTGGAACTTCTCCAACGCATCTTGTGTTTTCATTAGCAGCTCGGCACTCTTGAAATTTCCAGTGTCATCTTGTAAATCATCTACTTCCATTATTGCTTTAAAGAGCTCTTTCTTGCCAGGTACTACTGAGGGATTGGTTGCCCCCGTGCTCCCTTGCAATAGGTTACCCTTGTGATGCAAGTCTGTGTTCTCAGTAACCAAGGGAAGTATGATTCCACCTTGAACAGTTAAGCGTTTCTTTTGAACATCTACTTGAGACAAGAAGTCCATTCCAAGTATTCCCGAGTTGGAACCAATCTTAGCCAATGCAAACACATGATCCACGCGGGTTTCTGTCGCATTGGTGTCCTACATGGTGAATGAAATTGTCTTGTAGCCCAACAAGGGAAATAATAGTTCCTCCAAGGCCAATGACCTTTGTTGTCGTTGGTTTCAGGTTTCCATCTGCGTATCGCTCTGGTAGCACGGAAGTGCATGCTCCAGGATCAACCAGCCAGAGGTCCTTTCCTTTGTTCGTGTGAACCTTCAGGAACAGTCTCCCTGCCAATCCATAAGGGTCCAAGGCAGCAACAGGTTGGTGATAGGCTCGTCCACAATCCTTCTTCTTGGGACACATGTATGACACATGACCCACTCCTTGACACAGGAAACATACCAACGGCTTTTTCTGGGAGGAACCACTCTTACCATAGTTTCCATCAATGTTTCTTTTCCCATAACTATCCTGGTTCTTCAATTTGTCCTTGTTGAGAGTTTTCTCAACCTGCTCAGCCATCACTACGGCCTCTACCGCCTCTCCCAACTTCTTGGCATCTCTATTTAAAACTGAAGTCTTGAGCGTTGTTGGTAGACCATTAACAAAGGCGTCACGTTTAAGTTGATCTCGATTTACTTTCGTAAATTGAGAGAAACACGCCTCAACACTATCTTTAACTCTCCCGAGATACTGATCCACAGACTTGACTCCATCCTTCCTCAATTGGAAGAATTTTTGGACATCCGCTTCCCGCCAGATAGGTCTCTTCTTGCCTGGCACCCAAGATCCTCTTCAAGGCCACCCAGCTCCGTTTGGCATCTTCCTCACACTCATCGAGCACTTTAGAGCCTACCTCGAGGAGAGCAGCAAACATTTTCGCTGCCTCAAGATCCTCCCAACCATTGGCCTCAGCCACACGATCAAAGTAAGCAACATAGTCCACCATCGTATCACTTCTGGTCTTGGGAATTGGGGCAATGACAACCATTACCCACGGGACCGCCGCTCTTGGAATCTTCACCTGGGGGTAAACTCTGTTGAAGGTATCCTACCGCTGCCACCAAATGTTAGGTTCAATTCCTTTATTGTCGATGACCCGTTGAATAATAGCTATTTGTTAACCTGGAAATGCGGGAGATAATGTCCAGGGTTCGGTAGCAGGAGTTTAATTTTATTGGCGCCACGAGTGCGTCAGCACGAGGGGCGTCAACTATAATGAAACGAGCAAGACCGGGCCCTGGGGATGAGCCCCCGCATTTCCAGGTTAATATAGCCTTTTCCTGATCGATTTTGTCTCATGGGCCTTCCGCCCAATTTTCTACGACCCTGCTATGCCAAGCTGTCACTGTCTCACCATCTTGCTACGTGCAAGAAAGCGGGGCAAGAAAGTACTTTATTTCCCGCTTACTGGCCAAGTGGTTAACAATATTACATTGTTAACCCCTTATTACTAGTGGACAAGCGGTGAGCAAAGTTGGAACGCACCGCTTACGCGATAAAAAGGAAGCCCGCATAAGGCAGTTGAGAGCAGGAAAATGAAATACATAGCAAGTCAATCTTTACATTTGTCTTTTCTTCTGCGTTCCTGTAATTAGCGTTCGATTCTCACAGTTGGCATTATATTCATAAAATGTTGCCGGATAGCCAAAGGCTGAAAACGCCAAATGGTCATATTTATATATTTCTGACTAGTACACATTTGTACAAACATGAGCTTGTTGCTCATGTGTAATCTGTTCTAGTCATGTTCATGTGGAAGGATGCCCAGGGTTTCTCATTCTCTGATTTTGAATAAAAACTCGTAGGGCTAGGGTGAGACTTTCAGTTCTTGGAATTGGTTCCCATACGTCTCCCCCAACAGTAATATCCACCAGTGGATATCCGCCAAGTGATCTCCGTTATATTGAAATCTCCCAACGTTGAATTCCATCAGTATTGAACCACCCCACGGTGAACTCCGCCATGGTAAACCCCGCCACAATGAACCCCGCCATGGATGATTCTGCCAACGGCAATTTCCGCCATGACAAACTCCGCCAAAGGCAAATTCCCCCAAGAATGAACTCCGCCAACGCGATTTCCCCCACATCTAAGTCCGCCCAGTACAATCTCCGTCCCCTATACACCCGCCAAAGATGACTTTGGCATGTGTGTGACAACCAATAGTTTTTAGAATGTATTTTAGGCCCTCTTAAGGTAATAACAAGAGGCCAGTGGCAAATAATTCTCAAAAAGCACATCCATCAATTGTACTAAAAAGCAGCTTTCAGCCTGGTTCCAAGGATGGCATGGTTGATATGCCTAGGCACCAGTCAACACGCTCTCTCTCTCTCAGATCCCTCAGCTCTGGACAGCGTTGAGGCCTTGGCCAGTCCTTTGAGTCTTCTGTTGTTCTCCAAACAGATCTCTCCTGTATGGCCTTTGCTTTTAAAAGACGGCGGCCACTGAAGGAGGAGAACGTTGCTGGCTGTGAGCAGAACAAACCGGGAATGATGAGGCCTACTCACGAGCCGTCCTCAGTGGCTTCCTGCGCCTTGGCAGTGCCAGCGTGTGAGTTTCCGGCGTGAGCAATATAGTCTCTCCTAGCCTCTTTGGGTTGAAGTCGTTGAAGTGCTCTCTTCTCTGTTTCAGACTCCTCTCGGAGGAGCGCGCCTCCTACGGACACGACGTCAGTCTGTTTTCGTACTCCTGAGTTGATTTGAAAGTGAGTGAGGCCGCGCAGCTGATGAGAGGGCATACTTTCAGACCTCCACATACTCGCACAGGGACTGCTTGTCTTGAGTAAGCACGGCTCTCTGGAGGCAACACATACTCGCAGTGGTGTAGAAGCAATAGTACTGCAGTCGGCCTCCTCCTACTACTAGCACTACTTCTCCCATAGAGTGATGAACCTGTTACTTGTACTAGAATTCGACCAAGACCGACCGCTCTGCTTTTGCCTTGTCTACGTACTTGCTTACATTCACCTACTGGATGGATTGAGTTGACGATGTAGCTTAGCTCTCCATTCAGTTGACCTCAGAGTGGAGGCTGCCGAGAATGTGTGAATTTGCCGTGGCCCTGACAATTGGCTGATATCGCAAATTGGATTGACATATAGAGGGATCCTTATGTCTGTTCAATGAGTTGACATTGTGTGTCGTTTCGCGAGTGTGCCTGTGTGCTCGTGGTGTGTGTGTGTATGTGTGCTCTTGCGTTCGGAACATTGGAACATTATATAGCACCACCACCACAATCATCATCATCATCATCATCACACCATCACCACCACCACCTTCAACATGTTGATCAAGGAGTATCGGATCCCTCTACCCATGACGGTAGAGGAATATCGTATCGCTCAACTTTACATGATTGCCAAGAAGAGCCGAGAAGAGTCAAAGGTAAGGGAGAATGTTGCTTCTCTGCTTTTAACGCGCTACGCAAACGAATTTATTTTATCAACATTGTTTACTTTTCTAATCCCACCGTCACCTGTTTTGGTCTCTTATTTTTTTTGACCAATTGAGCCGAGCTAATTTGGGAAATACGTGGATGATAGCATGAAATGGAATCTTGACAAGTGTCTATGTGAATAAGTGTATTTTCATTTGCAAATGATACCTGCTTTCCGAAGGAATTAGACTTTTGACAGACCGCCTTTAATAGTATATGGTTGGACTAGCTTATCATTCTCATTTCTTACGCTTTTTCGCATTTTTATGATCCCTTGTCTGCAAGTGTTGATGTTTCCTATCGAATATGATTGTAATGAAAGATGTTTGTTCAAAGTTATATTTCTTCAACGAACGGAAATGAATGCTAAATCATAGTGGATCAAATTGGCTTCCTCGAGGAGATAACAACTCTTCGGCTGATTGCGACAAGAAGATGTTAATTGGGGCACCAAATTTGTCCTTACCAGGCTTTAGCATTCATTACATTTCCTGAATTAAAAGCAATATGATGATGAATGCATACCTTTGATACGTGAAACAAAATGTTTTCTGCAAATGAATCGCTCAATTGCGCCCATAAGAAGGTAGAACCATCGAGTGCAAGCGAAAGATACCCCGGAATCTACCTTATACCGTACCATTCATTTACGAAAGAGGCTAATGTTTGAATGCTCTTCTTCCTCACTTATTAATCCCCGCCCTTTCACAAACCAACCAAGCTACCATAGGATGCAACCAAAAATGATTCTGACAGGCCTAAGGTGTCTCGGTATTCCATTGCCTTAACGATTGGGATCACCAAGATCAATGACCTTGCACCCAAATCTGCTTTGGAAAATGAAATTCTCATGTATCAAAACAGAGATAGACGAGTTCCAACGAACTTTGCATTGGTTGGTGGCTATGGATCGTGACACTTAAAAGTCAGCCTAGGATTCTTCCTAGATTCTAAGCTTCCAAAAGAGGTGAAGTGAATTTGCCACTTGCAAAAGCCTGGTGTACAAGAGAGAAATTGTTACGAACAAATTTATGTGTCAGGTTGGTTTTCAAGAAACCAAGTGCCATGATTTAAAGTTCAGCCAAACAATTTGATGCAGGTATGACGAAGGCATTACTTGAAAATTAGTTACAAGTCACCTTTTTCTAACACATGGAGAGAAATTCGCGTTTCCTTCCTACGATTTGCTCCAATTGCTCCCTTAAAAGGGCAAAGTAATTCGTATTTCCAGAGGTGGGCGCTGTTGATCAAAACGTTAACACCGTTAATCTGTAATCAATGGTTGATAATTTGTATGAACTTCAACAATGGAAAATATCATGATGTGCGTTGCATATTGTAATTCAGTAATCGATTTTCACTCTTTTACATGTTTTATATTTCCTTGTTTTAAAAAAAGTAACTTAGACCCGAATGCTTGGCATTGTCTGGAGCACGTATTCAACAACACTAAAGAACATGGTTTTGAATTAAGCCAGATCCATCTTAAGGGACCAATGACGGAATACTCTAGGCAAGATGCCTCTGAAATGCCTGTGGATTGTGAAAGGGACACCAACCAAACATAATCTTATGCAAACAAACAAACACTAGTGGAAAGTGCAAACTAGTATTCAAGGTAGGCCATTCCGAAGAGGGCAAATAAGGCCGAGAGTCTCTGTTTACACAAAGGCAGTCAATTGCAATCTGAATTGCTTCGACATCAAACTTTTTAAGCTTGTATCAGGAGATTAATCATTCATCAAGAATACATGTCCCGAGCAACTACTTAAAAAAATGCTGCGATAGGGAGTAATTTCAGTACAGTTGTCTGTTTATGCCAGTTTTGTTTCGCTTGCAACCTCCAAAGCCCAGTTTTTTAAACCGAAGGAGTGAATCTTCGATCGAGAAAAGATCCAACTAATGTAGTATAGTAGGACATTTTCTCGATCTAAAATTCACTTCTGCGCTTTAAAAACTGCGTTCTGAACTCAAGGATCGATTCAAAGAGTTGAAAATATTCATTTGTAGGCAGCTGTTTGCTCAACAGCAAATTGAGGGAAACATACTTTTATCCTATTCTAGCTCTTATCAATGCTTGGTTTTCAACACTAACGCAACTAACATCATGGAAAGAAATAAGATTATTCGAAATTGAATACGAAAACCGAGGTGTTTTTTTTCTTACCACTACTGGGAATGGGATCCCCGGCAGTTCAAGACGGAAAAAGGTATTAATTTTACTTGATTTAACATTCACATAATGTTTGATCCACCAACGATATAGAGTTGGCGGATCTGGTTAGGCCTTGAATATTTGGAGGATGCCAATTGAACAAGGAAGGAGCCCGAGAAAGAGGAGAGTTGGACTTCATTGTTCTAACAAGTCTGGATTCTCGAGGGCTGGAAGGTGCTCTCAAAACGTACGTTTAGCCTCTACGATCCCTGCGATTGACCCTAAGTTTGGTGTAACTTTAATCTTTAAACCATATGTACTAGACTCATTACAAACTGGACCTACGTTTTATGTTCAAGATGTCTTCTCCCAAGTACGATATCCAAGACAATAGTACGAGAAACCCTGGTAATGACATTATTCATGCTTACCTTTAAAAGTCATTACTGAGGTCCCTAACGAAATTTTTACCAACATCACGGGACGTGTCTCGCCCCCGAGAGGTTTACAAAATTTCAGGGAAATATTTCTCATTATCAAGCCTTCTCGAGATTCTTTCCTCGCTTTTCATCTTAAGTTCGGTCGGGCAGAATTCATTGGAAATGAACCTTTCCTTCGAAGAACAATCTTTTGACGCCATGATGAGTCGGAGAGATAAATAACGACTGGACCAGTTTTAACGCTCATCTCCAAAATTTACCAACCTTGCCCTTCAAATCAATATGTGAAAATTACATCAATCCCATGCTGAAATGACCATCATTGAGATAACTATATAATCATTCTCACCCTTCATCTTGTTCTTCGTCTTCGTGTTGCTTAACTTCCTTGATTCCCCCTGATCTCAAGCGAGTCCTATATTCAGCGTTGAGGCTTGCTTTCACTTTCTTGATTTCCCCGAGTTCCTGATTTCCTCATTTCAGGGCACCGAGTCGGGAGTGGAGATCATGGTAAATGAGCCGTACACGGATGGGCCCGGTGGATCTGGACAATACACGCACAAGATCTATCACGTGGGCTCCCATCTGCCCGGGTGGTTCAAATCGCTCTTGCCCAAATCCGCTTTGACAGTTGAGGAACAAGCTTGGAACGCGTATCCGTACACTAAAACAAAGTTCACCTGTCCGTTTGTTGAGAAGTAAGTCACGAGCACTCAAATTTGATTGCTTCCCATCCTTCTGAGCAAGAAATGTCGGTCTATGTACGTATGTAGTGAGACTGGACAGGCTTTCTCTAATCGTGCTTTTTGCCCCAGGTTCTCACTCGAAATAGAAACCTATTATACTCCCGACGGAGGCCATCTCGAGAATGTGTTCAACTTGACGGACTCGGAAAAGCGAAATCGAGTCGTGGACTTGATCGATGTCGTCAAAGATCAAGTAAGAGCCGGAAAAGAATGCTATCCACAATGTCTATGACTGTCTACAGTTACGTTGAGTCGAATCGAAATGACTGGCAGGAACGAAACTAAATAGGCCGATTTAAGTCTCGAAGACTTTGGAAATTTATGAGCCATGCCAACTTGCTCATTTGAAAAAAAAAATCATCGACAATTGCGAAATGGTTGTACAAACTTGAAATAGCAACATATGTCGAAGACAAGCGAACATGACGCTGAGCTTTTTTTTTGGTAAGATCCTATTGTGCAATAGGATCTTGTTTAATGCCCGGAAAAGATGTTGTTTCATAATACTTTTGGCTCACATTACCACTTGTTTGACATCCCCGATTTCTAGTAACGAGAAGCTCGTTGCAAGGATCCCGTATCTGGTTAGCATCACCAAAGCTCTGCTTGTACCGTATTGCAATGACTAGTGATTTTACTTCAAGTCTGATATTACTTGAAATGTGTCCATGCAAAACTCTCGGAGAGAAAAGGCTAAATGTTGTGGGGAATCCTACAAAATCGATCCCTCAAAGACATCTGCATATGTGTGCAATTCTCCAATCTTGGCGTAGGATGGCACGGAATTTGAAGACCCGGTTGCTGAAGATCCCACCGTGTACGTATCGGAGAAGACATTGCGGGGTCCGTTGTCCGAGGACTGGATTGAGGAATATTGGTCCGAATGCAAAGGCAAAGTCCAACCCACCGAGACTGGGAAGAGCATCATGTGCGCCTATAAGCTTTGCAAGGTCGAGTTTCGGTATTGGGGAATGCAGTCCAAAATCGAGAGGTAAGACCAGGGATTCGTCGACATTTCCCATTAGTTGGAGGCAGCCCCCCATTCATAGTTAATGAGTCTGATTCAAAACCATTTTTTCCGGATGTTTTACTCCATAGATTCATCCACGATGTGGCTCTACGCAAGACCATGTTGAAGGCCCATTTACAAGCCTGGACTTGGCAGGATGAATGGTTTGGACTGACTATGGAGGTGAGAATAGTTGTCATTTTGTTTTGTTGACCACAGAGAGCTTAATAAGTAACTTCTTTTGCTAAGCAAATCCACGGTCTATCTAACCTTTCACTAGCTGGCGGTAAATGAAATTAGAGCGTTCTATCACAGGGTATTCCTATAGGGTGTTTGAGCAGAAATGTCCATGAAAACATCAATTTACCATCATCATCGTTGGCCTGAAATTAAAAAAAAGGATTGACATAACAGATTCTCCGTGGATATAATAGCTCTGTTTTGGCACATGAATTAATAAATTTTTTTTTTTATTGAGTTGGTCGCAAAAGAGTAAAGCTCGTTGTTTATGTGTTTCACGAACTAGAAAGTAAAATGATGATTGCCAAGGTGGTTGA
>NC_081449.1:929039-929836 GCF_007210705.1 Tigriopus californicus
AACTAGAAAGTAAAATGATGATTGCCAAGGTGGTTGAAATCAATTCACCTCCCTGTCCTCGATCCTTGGCTATATTTTATTTTGGGGCGCCAAAGAGAAATTGGCTAATGCTACCTTTCGAAGAAACATGAGCCCTCTCAAGGCCTCAACCACTAACAGTTCTCTACCTACCCCGAGAAGAACATTAAATGGCTTGTGCTTCTCTCAGGCCTCATATTGAGTCTGTCAAATGTAGTCGATGAGTTACGAAAATTATGAAGTAATTGAAATTCCAAAAATAAGAGAATGGGCCATTTTTTTATCCTTTTTTTTACCGTTGTCATAATGTTATCCAAAGTAGATGTCGATATAAAAGATGATTAATTCAGGATGAAATCAATCAAAATGTAATTTGATATATTGTCTTGGGGGAAAAAGAGCAAGGCCAACTTTGACGCACCACCCTGTTAACCAGAAAAGAATCTCAATTGTTTACTGCCGAAGTTAGAATCATAATACTTATTCGTCGAAGATTCAGAGCCATAGCTCTATAATAGCTTCTCCTTTAATCCCTGCAACCTTTGGACATAGCTGAAACAAAAAACAAGCTTATTCAAAAACCGTTCTTGTCGGGCAATTGTGACAAAACAGAGCTACTGTTTGCCGAACATTTGATTCCCTAGCAATCTTCTTTCTCTTTCCCCAATTGCTTGATAATGACTTTCCCTGATGAAAGCCATTTGGTGGATGAACCAGTCAGACCGCAGGTGTTTCCTTTTCCATTCATTTGTTCTCCCTAGGGTGCTGACGGCCCTTAT
>NC_081449.1:929872-975466 GCF_007210705.1 Tigriopus californicus
GACAAAACAGAGCTACTGTTTGCCGAACATTTGATTCCCTAGCAATCTTCTTTCTCTTTCCCCAATTGCTTGATAATGACTTTCCCTGATGAAAGCCATTTGGTGGATGAACCAGTCAGACCGCAGGTGTTTCCTTTTCCATTCATTTGTTCTCCCTAGGGTGCTGACGGCCCTTATAGGGTGTCATTCTAATGATCTTGAACATAACTTATCGTCAATCTTCGGCATCGAACTGACGCACTTGACTTGTGTGTCTGTGTTCCATTGAATTTGTGTCCATTCATGATCGGGCTGTTCATAACATCATCGGGGGTCACCATTTCAGGACATTCGCACCATCGAGAAAGAGACTGCGGAACTTCTGAAGCGAACCATGCGAGGCGAGCTCGAGGAAGGAGAGGAACACTTGGAAGAGGATGCCAATAAGTCTGCCAGCAACCCCAATGGAAGTAATAATTTCTCATCGGAGAGTGCCAACAATCCTGGGATGGCAGCCACTTTTAGCAGCATCGAATACTCGGAAAAAGATGTGCTCAATATCATTCCAAAGGGAACTGAAATGATGCCCAGACGATCGATCTGTCTGAGCGAAGAGGACCAGAGCAAAGTCTCGGCGGCCTTGGCCCCTTCCAATTCGCTTCATGCCACATTGGCACCCACGCTAAGCCGATCCAAGTCCATGAATGCGCCGCCCACCAACGCCTCCGCCATGAGTGTCATCAGTGCTGTGAGTAAACCCGGTCGCGGGGTGATGAGCCAGCCCGAGGGTGAGGGTGAAAGTGAAAGTCCCGGAGTGGACTCCGACCGCGAGGACGACGAGTTCTTCGATTGTCGAGAGAACCTGGACGACACCTCGTCCTTGGCCAAGTGGAGCTCCATGGAGCTGTCACCCTTCTATGAGAACCAATTGGACCAATCGGCCGCCACTTCCCGCCATTTGCATCAGACCACATTGTCTCAATTGGACCCGAACGGCTCCCAACACCACGTTACCTTTCGGCGAGTTCAGTCCATGCGTGAAACCACGCCCAGCTCGTCTTTCGATGGAAAATACGCCAACCGACCGGCCATTGACGTGGCCGACTTTGGCTCTGGCGGTCTCTTGGGCTCCGGTGAGCCCTGCTCGACCACCGTTCTCATCTTGGTGGCCCATGGGGGCAGTGTATTGGACCTGAGCTTGGACACCTCGGTTCGAAAGTCGGATGTGACGACGTTTCGAGGGGCCTTCGAGTCCATCATGCGGGCTCACTATCCTGGCCTGGTGGGTCACGTCGTGATAAAGTGTGTTCCCTGTCCAGGCATTTGCACGGAAGCATTGGCCATTCTTTCCAGTCTCAGTCCTTACAGGTAGGAAAAAAGGAAGGAAGGAAGGAAGGAAGGAAAGAAGGGTGGAGGAATAGGTCCCCACAAAAATACGATTATGCACGACGAGCTTCTCATAAAAAATTGATGGAGCGTCTCACTCAATGTCGGTGCGCAAAAATAAGCCGGGTACTGACGTGACAAGAGCAGGAGAGACGGCGGGCTCAGAAATTCTGGCAACCATAATCTCTACCACCAAGAGATGGAGAGAAAAAGGTACTTCTCGTGCAAAATGGAACTCATCCATTGGACAGAGAGAGACCTAGTAAAAACCCCTCATCAACCCTGACGAAAGGCGATAAAACTGCTGGCTGAATATTGGAATACGGCTAGTCGCTTTTGCTGATGAATATTTGATTTGAAGAGTCAGGCCAAAAAAAAAGAGGGATCACTTTCATCCTTAAGCATCATGATCCCTTCCATTCAGTGTGTTGGCAGTGTATTCCGACGGATTAATTTCTCGTGGAAAGGTTCATTTTTCGATCCACTTTAGCCTATCTGACGTGGCGAGCTAGTAGGAAAATTGATCTTCTTATAATGGTCTCGCAAGGTCAAACGGTCCAAAGACCCCTTGTCCTCTGGATCAAAAGAGTGCCACAAAGTGAGGCACAATGAATCGTCACGACAAAGCTAATGCAATAACTCTCAATAAAAAGTAACGAAAGACGGCGTAAACGAATAAGGATAGATGATTTGACAATGCATTTGGTCATCGTTCCAATTAATTCAGATGTTTTGGAAAGAAGCCATACAATTCCAAGGTGGCAAGGCATTAAGGTCTTTTTGATGACAAAGAAGCCTTACAAGAGCGCCCGACGAGTACTCGTACGTATATCATATACTTTTTGAAAAGCTCAGTCGCTCTAAAAAGTCGACATTAGAAGAGCTCTTCCACATACAAAGACGAGCACATTGAGCTAGAACGATGCATTCTGACCCTACCAGAAGGAACCCTTTATCTTGATCTGACCCGCCTTTCCTGTCTTGAGGCGAAATTTTTGAGCTCTTAGACGCGTAGAGAACGACGACCTCCCAAGCTCTTGTCATGATCATACTGCTTGGGCTTTTGTAAAAGAACGAATCATGTGTCAATCTATTGTACATATAGCACATTTTCTGGAATCCCTGTAGCTTTGACGTAAATCCGGTGAGCGACACATCCTTTGGAGTTTCACACGATCATCTACCCGTGGGGACCATCCCATTGTTTGCCACCGCTTCATCTCCGGAATACTCGGGTCACTTGGCCAAGTTCGTTTTGGAGTGCAATCGGGTCTATCACGACTTTCTGCAATCCGAGGAGGGTGCGGGATTTTGCGGGCAAGTTTGCCTGGTGGGCGATTCCATTGGTGCCATTCTTTCGTATGATGCCTTGTGTGGATCAAGTGTGAAAAGGGCTTCGAGTGATGGCAGCATCAACGAGGAGACAGCTTACGTCAATCACATGGAATTGGGATCAGGTAGGCCAATGACGGGCTTATCAAATCCAATGACTTCCATTGAATGCATAATCACGATTGTGACGATTCTGACGATTCTAGCTTCAGCCTCGCAACCGTCAGGCGGTTCCAGATTGTCGGCCCCACCTCATACCCCCAGTAGAAAGTCGTCGAATCCCCAGCAAACAGAATCATTGGGCCTCGAAGGAATGGGTCCCCGGTTGGACTTTGACGTCAGCGACTTCTTTGCATTTGGGAGTCCCTTGGGCATTTTATTAGCTTACCGAAAAATACAACAGGTAGGAGGACATGACGCCATGACCGAGAACGTCATAGATCGTATGTTCACGTGTTCTTTGTTATTCATATTAGGCTGCATTTGATGCCAACACTGCTTACCAACATCAACATCTACTTCAGCAACAGCAATCCCGCTCCTCCTCTCGACACTCGTCGCTTCCGCCCCCTTCCATTCCCCCGCCCATTCCTCGTCCTGCAGTTCATCAAATGTACAACCTGTTCCATCCGTCAGATCCATTAGCTTGCCGAGTAGAGCCTTTGCTCTCCGCTCGATTCTCACGTGTACCCCCCGTCAATGTTCCGAGATATCAAAAGTATCCTATGGGCGATGGTCAAAGTTTGTCTTTGATCGAGTTCATTCAACTTAATCCTGGCTTATTCAGCAACTCAGAAACCAACAGCCGACCTAATACGCCAGGTACTAAATGTCGCGATGAATGAGAATGTCGTAGTGGGCTGAATGGTAATTGAAGTGCTAATGACTCGTTATTTGTTAAAAATAGGTCGTCATCATCACGGATCAGCGGGTTTGTCTCGCCGAGTCTCTGAAGAGAGCATTCTTTCGGGCATCTTTGATACTCAACAGATTCACACCATCAACGTACTTAAACCCAAATGGTGGGGCTCCAGAAGGATCGACTTCGCCCTTTATTGTCCCGAGGGATTGGCCAATTTCCCGACCAACTCTTTGCCGCATCTTTTTCATTCGAGCTACTGGGAATCCGTGGACGTGATTTCCTTCATCTTGAGGCAATTGGTTCGAGGTGATGCTTCACTCAGCTCCCTTCAGTGGGGCAGCCAACAAACGGTGGCGTCAGACCTGAAAATATTCACTCCCAATCAGCCCCGGGAGAAGTGGAACAAGAAGCGGACCTCCGTCAAAATTAGGTAACGTTACGCGCCAAATGTACGGATAATGAATGCACACACGATTGACAACTCGGCTTATTATTTGATGTCCAGGAATGGCGCTCCCAATCACCGAGCTAATGACGTGATTGTGAAAGAGGGGTCCCCACAGACCATGACTGCTCGGTTTTCGTATGGTCCTTTGGACATGGCGGCTTTGACGGGCGAGAAAGTGGATGTTCACATCATGAAAGAGCCTCCAGCTGGTGACTGGATCTACGTATCCACAGAGCTCACCGACAAATCTGGTCGCGTGACGCTGACTCTGCCGCGGGCTCACATGATGGGCTACGGAATCTACCCCATCCGCATGCTGGTTCGGGGCGACCATACCATGATGCACATGTATCTGGCTGTGGTTCCTCCCAAAACAGAAACTGTGGTATTCTCGATTGATGGATCATTCGCAGCCAGTGTCTCCGTCACGGGCAAAGACCCGAAAGTGAAACCAGGGGCGGTGGACATCGTTCGTCACTGGCAGGAATTGGGCTACGTAATTGTCTATGTGACTGGTCGACCGGATATGCAACTCCAACGCGTCGTCTCCTGGTTGGCCCAACATAATTTCCCCCATGGATTGGTCTCGTTTGCCGACGGCTTCACCACTGATCCCCTCAGGCACAAAGCCGAGTTCTTGAAAGGCTTGGTCCATGACCAAGACATTGTTATTCATTGCGCCTACGGAAGTACAAAAGACATCGGTGTTTACTCGTCGCTTGGAATGAAGGCCGACCAGATCTACATCGAAGGCAAAGCCTCGAAGAAGCTCCACGGACAGGCCACTTTCCTAACCGACGGCTACGCGGATCACCTGGCTAAACTAACGGCGCATGGGGGATCTCGACCAGCTCAGGGCAACGCCCGAATGGTGATTCACAAGACTAGTTTTGGTCTGCCTGGACAAAACGTGGGACTCGTTCGTAGGAGGACAATGAGGGCCAATGCCAAAAGGACCACATCATATCCTTTGAACAACAATGCTCCACCCGGCCAGGCTCAAGAAGGTAATCCGTTAAGAATCCTATCTGTCCCATAGCAACCTTTTCCTTTGTGCCCAAGGACATAAGAGAAAGGATTTTCCCCCAGCTTAGATTCCATTAGCCTTGAACAAGTGCGTCTTTTGACTCTTCAGAGAAAAAGAAACAGAGAGAGAGAGAGAAGCGGGGCACAGCTTTTTTACGCAGTAATCCCATTGAAGGGTCTTTGCCAGACTGAACGAGATTGAAAGGAACAAAAATGCAACAACATTGGGTTCCTGGCGGTGCTTCCATAACGAAATGAAGGCTCTTTGAACTTTTTTTTTTATTGAAACCTGTCATCGGTCTTCTGATTAAATGTCCGATTGATTTGAGAGCGAGGGCTCCAACATTCACGAGGCACATGGTTCGTGAAATCGAAAATTGCTTCGGCAAAAACCCCTCTCACTCGAGTCGAATTCAAGGCCCAGATTGGCCTTAGATATGGGGGAAAAGGGTGCATTCACTCAACCTGACCCTTATCAGCCATGAATCACGGGAAATTTCCATGGTGGAGTGGAACGTTTCAACTTATCTCCCTTTTCAGTTTTGTCATACAAGACTCCAGTGTTTCGAACATGGTCCCAACGTTAAAGCCATCATGGTTAGTTTGACGAGTATTCTGGTTCCTTGGGTGGTATTTGGTCTTGATGGGCTTTTGGATATTTCTGAGAAAAATCAGGCACCGAGACTTTTTGGTCTGACATAACTTACGTTCCTTCAATCTCTTTTCTTAAGGACCAAGGCAATGCTCGAGAAACGTCACTCATATTGTGTGTGAAACCCCGAAAACAAAAGTCATCATTGTTGACTATCGTCACTCATTCTTCCACGTTCATATTGTACCCACCAAATCCTCTTCCAACAACCTGACTGACTGAATTCTATTGTTTTTTTTCTATCAGAGACTAGTCGATTGTTCTTGAAACCGGTTAACTTTCCTGGATCACGTCAACGAGTCAGTTTTTGAGTCGACGTTGAACAATTTGGTGAGACCGTTCACCTAGTGTCTTTTATTGATGTCTTGTATAGATCAGAGATATGTTTAAAAAGAATGCCAAACAGCAGAGGTGGGCTTTGAATAAAAAATCTTTGTGTAGATTTCAGTGAGCAACATTCTTGTTTCTTACTTCATTTTCAGTTCTTTTTTCGTTTTTGGCTTGTTGAAACATTAGCTTTTGAATTCATTACATCGTTTCCAGTTCAATAGATCTTCATACAATTAACGCTCACATGAAGTTTTTTGAACTTGCGGGTAAGGATTTATATTTCAAGGCTCTTCAAAGCAGAAAACAGGTTTCCCAATTTAATGATGATCATTGTTTCTCATTTGACGCCTACCACTTCCTAGTAATACCGTTGTAACAAGTTGTTCGATTGATTTCCAAACCATTAAAGGAGTTTGATGATGATGCCCACCTATGCTGGAAAAGAAATGAAGACCGTACGAATATGCTTGCTGCATTTGCTGTGGAGGTTAAATATGTATAAAAACCCGACATTAACTCGAAATTCGATGTCCATCTGTAGCTGATTGGTGGAGGGAAGGGCGGAAAAATGTACAGGAGAATATATTTGGAAAAGAAGCTCCAACGAAATTGATTCTCTGTCAGTCTGTGGAAGAACGCGGACTTATATCCTTCATTTTGAGGGGAAACAAGAGGATGCTCCAGGGGCTTTTCAAACTGATGACGTCATAGATAGAGAGAAACGAAAGCAAGACCTTTCTATTTTCTCGGGAAGGATCTCATTTGAACCAGGAAAACAAAAAAGAACTTCTTCCTCTCAGAGAGCACCAATTGACGGTTCAAAAAAAGCTTCAAGAACTAGGAACGTTATTGTGACACAAGGGATCTAGGGGCCATTCAAATCATTCTGGGTGAAGAATTCTGGTCATTGGATCCGTCTCTCGAACGATTTGGGCCTTGCCCATTCAGTAATGTAATCTAGGCCGAACCATCTCCATTCAGGGTCTCTTGAATGCCCAATTGCATGTAGTAAGTTAGAACTGGGTATCCCAAAACTGGCATGTGCACTTTTTAGCGTCGAGTTTTCCCTATCTAGAGAACGGTCTTTTCACTTTGGTATTGGAACGAAAAAACAAAAGAGAAGTTATGCCCGACGCATGAGTGGATCAGTTGGCAAGCTCAAATGCAGTAACGTACTGAAATCTCCGATTTGGGCAAATGTTATATTAATTGAACTATGGAAAGTGCCGGAAAAATGGACAGGTTGATTATTTTTGCCTCTATTTCCAATCTATTTGCGGTTTAAGTTGCCCTGTTGGCGTTGAACGCAGTCATGCAAACCGCACTTGGAATGAGATTATTGTCCCACTTTCTTTGCCCTGATGTGGGGTTTTTGATCAACAAGGTAACCTCGCGAGAAAAAAAATATCAAAATATGGATAATTTTACACGTCAACCAAATCCAGCAACATTGTTAAGCTTCACTTCTAAACCGACTAGCCGAATAGTGTTCTATCTTGGACCACTACGTTTGTCTTTGAGGGTAATGATGTTAGAAATTGAGGGGTGTTAATGATGATCGCTCACCATGAAACTCATGCTAGATCGAAGTATGCTCCTCGAAAGAATATCTTGCCATTCTTCATAGTAGATCTTTTTTGGGAGGCCATTCTCTTTTACTCACTTTGAATGCCCCTTAAGACCAAGTTGCTCTAGTTTTGATCGGACGATCAACCCAAAGGAGCTCTGAATCTCAGTAGTTTAAGGCACTAACTTTGGCATATGTAACATGATAACAACTCTCAGGAATAATACTTCCCTTTTGAATTCGATTCTAGACTGAAATTTTAGACGAGACCTTCTGTAAAATTTCCTTTTGCCAAAAACGAAGACTTTAAAACAATTCCCCTCAAAGTTTGTACCTGGAGTAGATGAACGGCTTCAGGGTTTTATTGGGTCTTAGGCCACTGTGTTTTACAATTACGCTCATTGAATGAATTGGCGTGACCGAATGTGAAACAAATAGATATTCAAAAATATATTTCCCTTTTGAATTCGATTCTAGACTGAAATTTTAGACGAGACCTTCTGTAAAATTTCCTTTTGCCAAAAACGAAGACTTTAAAACAATTCCCCTCAAAGTTTGTACCTGGAGTAGATGAACGGCTTCAGGGTTTTATTGGGTCTTAGGCCACTGTGTTTTACAATTACGCTCATTGAATGAATTGGCGTGACCGAATGTGAAACAAATAGATATTCAAAAATATATTTCATGGCCCACATGTATTTAAAATGAAGATGATAGGTCCCGTAAATTCCATTCATTCTGATTCAATTTCATCTGTACTCAAATTTCTATGATATTTGCAACTCATTAACCTACATTTAAAGTACCTTAAAATTAGCCTGTACGCTTCAAAATGTGCTCCGTTCCCCTTAAAATCTAGATGTCCATAGCTCTTCCCCATGCAATAGCAGACTTTCATCTGGCACCCAGATTCAGAGGCTGACAGCCTTCAAGCAGGCCTATACATGCACGCACGCACCCGCCTGCTGTAAAGGCCTTATTCTAGATTCGACCTTGAAGAAAATGGGAAGAAGAACTTTCAGCACTGGGGAAATTGACTTTTGTTTTCAGACATAGAATGCCTGGACTAATGGGAAAAGGGCTTTCTATAGCATCGAAAAGGAAATGGAAGCAGGTGTGACAAAAGCCGTTTTCAATTTTGTACACTTGACAATTCAGTGACCTCTTCCTTCTTGGGTTTAGATTTTAGGGCATGGCAATTCACTTTGCATTGCTTTTTCATCTCGTCGCCAACTTTTCTTTTTTCTACACAGCGAAAGACACTGCACAAATTGGGGTGGTGGTCGCATCCATAACATGTATAAATGGAATTTCTTACGCCCGAAAGGCAATAAGTACGCTTGAGGGGCCCATTTTCAGTGGGGTCCGTCTCGCGCGCTGTTTGGGTCGCTGTTATTCAAACAACACGGAAAAGACAACTCCGAGACTTTGGAACAGCTACAGCAATATTTACAAACCGACAAAGAATAGCAATATGCGATCCTTACAAAGGTCCTTTGAAAATACGCGTACGTTTTTTCTCTAAATTTTCATCATTGACCAGATCTTACCTTCAGACTAAAACCGTTTCTCCCTCTATCCGACTGCTAATGAATGTACACTATTATCGATGTTAAATGCTTGGTGACTTGGACAAAAGTTGTACGAATGGACCGGTGTTTCATGGTTTTGGACATTTTGATGGAAATGTGAGGCCGATTTTAACGACTTCCTTACCGGTTCTAGACCACTCTCTTTTCGTGTTTAAGGTGTTATTTAGCGGGCGAGGTTCATGATCTAGTGGGCGGTTTTTTTGGGAGAGAACTAATTGTCTTCATCCATCTTTTCAGGATGAACCAGGCCAAATTTCTTGTCTCGAGTCCAATTCCGGTGATGGGCGTTGCTTGGAATCAACAAACTCGGTGATAAAATTTCATGAAAATTGAATAACATGCCAGTCAACCCCGCACTTTCCCCTCCTTTGCAAATTTCACGTTTTACAAAGAAAAGTCGATTTTTAGTAATTTACCGTGTAACGCATACTTCTTTTCGTTTCCCATTCCTTCTCAGTCGTTCTTGATGAGGCCAAAGCCGGATTTTCATTAGAATGTTAGAAACATTACAGTCTCACTTCAATGCACTCATGTGTTTGATGTTTTTAGAAATATATCCGTAACCTCCGCTTATCCCCAATCGTGGTATTTGTTTTTCTCTTGAAGTCAGTGCGATGTACTCGTACATTCATTCCCCGTCAGTCACCTTTCTTTCTGGATCCAAGTCACCCACCCCTCCTTGAGAATATTCCCACGTACATTTCTCTGTGTGTTTAGTACTGCGTATTCCAGTCACCCTCGTCATGATTTCACCAAATGAGTTCGATATAAACATGTCAGCTTAGAGCCAAACTATTCTCATAGGGTTGATTTACCAATCAAAGTCAAATAAATAGAATTTTATCCAATTAAAACTGGATCCGTTTGTTTTTGTTAAATCTTAGCTTAAAGGTTCTATCAGCCAAGGTGTTCAGAATGCCATAAAATACCTCTTGACAAATTTGGCAACCTTCGACAATTGAAATGCGCCAGGGAGTCATGGTTGAGTTATTGAGAAGGGTCAATGAAAAGGTGAGTGGAGTGGTCCAGGAGCTCAGGTCAAATCCGAAATCTTTTTTCTGTTACGCAATCTCTAAGCGAAAAATGAAACACCCTGAAGGACCTTTGAGGTCGATTGGGAAGTCATAGACGATGTAGAGGTTATGGGTAACATGCTTGAATAGGAGTGCTCCAGTGTGTTTTCAACTCCACAGAATTTAGAAACAACAGCTCATTGCTCTGAAGAGGAGTCTGTTGAGATTGACAAGGTTAGTCAAGTTGAGCGTTTAGATGATCTTGTAGTCACAGATCAAGATGCTTTAGAGGCCATCAGGGACTTGAAACTCTTGAGCTCTCCTGGCCCTGATGGGGTGACATCTCAGCTTCTGAAGAGATGTTCACTCGTTCTCGCTCCTGTTTTCTCGTACTTGATGCGTTGCATCTTGGATCAGGGCAAGTTTCCCTCTTCACTAAAATTGCTCATTTTGGGGCTCCTCAGTAATTGCATGCCTATTTCTCTCACTTCGAATTTTGCTAAGATGTTTGATAAGATCATTCAATTCAAACTCGCGGATTTCCTTAAAGTCCATGACGTCCTCCCTCTTAATTGGCACATTTTAGCACGGTTACACAACTGATTGAACCAAAAAGAACTCAACATTGAACATATCAATAGAGCAGGCCATGGAGGAATTTGAGAGTCATGAGTCATTTGAAGTAGACTATCTTGGCTTTCCAAGGATTTTACCAAGGTAAATCATGTTCAGCCTTTTAGTTAACAGGCTCCACGATACAGGAATGTAAGGCAAGGTTTTGAATTGAATAAAAAGATTTGATCTAGGTCCTAGATCAGATCTACTCTTAGGTTGCTGAGAGTAACATGTGACTGGATATGCTTGAACGAACTTCTAGAGATGTGGACTGCGAACGGAAACGAAAGTTTCGTATCTCCTGAACAATTCACTTACTTGAAAATTACCAATATAAAGACCTATGTTATCGAATAGGTGAACTTGGACAAATTTGAGCCCAAAACTGTGTTTGGGGTACTTAGGAGATTTGGTCAAAGTTATGTAGTAATCACTGGATAGAATTCGATTTTCGGCCTGCTCTTGGTCAACCCAAGAAGAACAGGCTCGGGCTGTCAGCTGCGCATTTTTATTAAATCTTTTTTTTTTTATTGCAATTAAGCCATTTATTTTTTTTTTGACAAGATCGATTTGATATGAGTTGAAGGAACTTACATAGCAACTTTCAGCACGATTGGGGCTTTGGTTGACGAGTAGCAATCAATTGAAATTTAGCATTGTCTTTGAACTTGAGCGATTCATTTGAAGGAAAATTGATGCCCCAATCGTCTAGAAGGACGATTGTGATGACACAGGTTAGTACATCGTAACAATGACTGTACTGGGTCTTAAAATGTCCACAGTTCTACAAAAATCATTCAATCGTTCAGAATTTTTTACCTAGTCTTCAGATTGCCCTACCTAAAAAATGGTTGCAAAATAAGCTTGTTGACTTGACTAGAACCGGAAATGATACTTTCGCAAGGAGCCCCCACATCCAAGTATTCCGTCATCCTTGGTCAACCACATGTAAGCTTTTGACATCATGGCTTTGAAACAAGGCACTTCACAGTAGAAGTAGAGAGTATAAGAATGACTTGCCTTTCTACGTTTTTTATTGTATTACTCTAATTCGAAAAGTAGCTCAGAGCCACTATGACCAAGAGCAGGCCGATTTGGCGGGAAGCCCGTTCCCTGTCCATATTTCTAGAAGTTCGTGATGTATCGGACGTCCAAGTCCCAATCCAGGTGTTGGGTCAATTGTAGTGACCGTAGAGGCTGCTGTTTTGTGAGCGCCTTCAAGCCCTCGAGAATTCCCTTTAGCTCGAACAATGAAGTCATCAAAGGTTAGAGTAAACCTTAAAGTTCACAATTTTACAGGGATATGGGTAAAGCACTTGGATGTGGCTTTAAGTGAACAACGAATGTTACTGTAGTTTGAGGATTCTTTTGTGGGTTGTATGCTTGGTTGAATGAAATAGAAAAAGTTAACATATTGAGAACAACAACACCAGATTTAACGTCGTCATCGCCTTTTGGTCAGATTCGGTCCCACACCTCCTTGCATAGTCAACGTTATCCTGGACGGGGGTTCCAGAAACTCATCAACTTCAACCTCCCGACAATAAATTACAAAAACGGTCATTCTCCCTACACCAAGGAAATTTCCTCGTCATGGGTATTCAAATTTTTAGGGAATTCGTGTATGTACTTTTTATTATATAATCTTAAAATTTTATGTATGTAAATCTTTTTTCTTTCTTTGGTTTGTTTTTTCACGAGCTGTTCTAAGCGTTACAGGGAATGTAATCCCCAGTACTATTAAAATGAAAGGTTATAATTCGTCTATTTATTACCTTTCAATTTTTATATGATATATGGTCTCCCAACGAGTTCGAATTGGCAGACCGAGTTAGTCTTTGAATATAGGGTTGGTCTGGAATGCTACTTAAAAATATTGTCCAAGTCTGACTTGAAAGATGTTACCGGATCAAATAAAGCAAATCAATCAAATTAAACACTGAAGGAGCCCGAGAGGGCATCAGTTTTTTAGGATAATAGGATTAATAGGAGCCTTTGCAGAAGGATGGAGAAAGAAACCTGATCCATGCAAATGCCAAAATCAACGTCTTTGCAGGTTTTATGTACTGGATCAACGCCTACCTGGTCAACCCAAGGCAAATGGATGGATCTCCAGTTAAATTGCGACTTCCTTGATCCTGACAATTAAATATTTTCGTCACTTCTCCACCTAGAATTCTAGTTTTTTTATGCTGGTCACTATTCGGCCGATTTTTTCATCGCTATCTCGACTAGATTTGCCACTCCACCGTAAATTGAGACATACATTACTTAATGCAGTTTTATTCCTGCCCTTAAGCAAAACTAGTCATGGAGGTAGTATATTTATAGTCTTTGGGTCCTGAAAAACCTCAAACAACGATCAAGGCAACAAATTTCCTCCAACTCTGCATTCTGCATTCTGCATTCAATATGTGTCCTGCTGTCCAACACCTATGTGGGACTCGGATACTCCATTCGTTCTGGTGAGGACCTATCCCCCTGGTACTTTACCCCTCTATTGGTCTTCCGCAGGAGGATCCACTATCGCCGATTCTTTTCAATCTTTATGTATCCGACCTGCCCGAAGCCCTCACACACCAAAGCCCCACCATCAACCATTTTCCTGTACAATATCTTCAATACATATGCAGACGACCTGGTTCTCTTGGCTGATTCAGCCGTAGAATTGCAAAATGCCCTCCACGGTTACTGTGCCAAGAGAACGGCCTTTAAGTCAATCCCATCAAGACGAAGGCCATGGTTTTTCATAAAGGCCGTCTGCCTCCCACCTCCTTCCATATCAACAGTTGTCCGATGAAAGTCGTCAAGTATTTTAACTATGTCGGTTTCACCTTCTCCACCCAACTCTCCTTCACCAAACACCTCAAATCCACAAGAACTAAGGCCAGGGCCAGGGTCGCATACAAGGTGCAATCGACTTCTCATCAAGAATCTTCCCCTTCCAATAGTTCTTCAACTCTTCCGGACCTACTACATCACTCCAATTTTCCTTTACGGCCTTCACCTCTGGCTCCCAAACTCGGCCCAATCCGCCCTCAAATCCGCCGATGCCACCTTCACCAAGTTCCTCAAACGATACCTGTGCTTGCCCCAATACGCTAATAATGCATGGACGCATTTTGTATGCGAAACCGACCCCGAGTACACCGGGCTGGCAAGGTTAGTGTCCAACAGTGTTGGGAACCTGATCTTTCCGAAGGCGATGACCAGACACAAGTTGTCCTTCACGGATGTTATGCCCTTAATTGACCTTTTTCTTAAGGGTTAAAAGTACATCGGATTGCACATGTGATGGGTCTTTTGAGCTTTCTCGTTTGATCAAACGACCGCGATTTCACAAATATCAGATGAACCATTTAGAGAGCAAGACAAGTGACAAGGCATCTAAGCCAACGAACGGGTTGGCTTTGTCAGGTTTCTCACATAATTATATAACTCGACAAGGAGCTTATCATTTTATTACGGGGAAGTGATTGAACAAAAGGCGTGTTCATATCTTTCTAGTTGTGGTCAAGGGTGTTTAGTGAGCTCGTTTTATGCTAAATTCATCTCATTCTTGAAGTAGGTTATACAATGTACAACATGTTTGAAGATAACAGTAGTAGTGAAAATATGCGGTTTGTCATTCCAGTGGTAACCGCTAAAACTGATTAGACACAAATGTGTCAATTTTTGTCCAATTTAAAGACACTGGAACGCCTATCGACCTCTAATTATAGGTCGATAGTAAAACCCGAAGTAAGGGAGGAAGTATGCCGATTAGTCTCATCCTCGTGGCTGAACATATCCGACGATTCGCATTATCCTATCAATTGACCACTCGATGACAACTACTACAATAACCCGACGAGGATTTGACGTCAAGTTACGAGGGACAAAAGCATCGACCAAGTTTTCGAATTTGATAACTCACGAGCGGCCGAAGCGATCAGTTAAACGTCAAGTGTCAAATCGCCAATTGTAAGTGGAGCTGAACATTGAAGGCTGTGAACTCCCAAGAGCTTGGACAACAGAATGTCCCCAAAGGAATCGGTTCAGACCGATCATGGAGGGAACAGCGGCAAGTGGTGGTCGTGTTTCGTACCGAACATGACAATGCTTCCTCTAAAATTGGTGATATTTTTCTTTTCGTCGTCGGCATTCTCCATTCTACCCTATTTGACCATTCACATGAAGGATATCGGCATCAGTGTGGAAAACATTGCCATTATCTATGCCGTGCTTCCATTCACCAGGGAATATTTCAACGCAATGGCGCACCCTTCATTCTAATCATTATTATTATCATCTTCATTGGAAGTTACTGGGTGGCCTTGAAAAGTGGATTCAAAGAAATGAATGCAAAATTATCGCATAGATCGGTCGGTGATAATTGGAGCTATGACTCCCAAAGAGGCCATCCACATAAACAAACGAAGCTTCAATTTCTTTGATGGAGGTGGATCATTTATTTTATCAACGCAACTTTTTCGAAAACAACTCATTCAAATCAAATTTCCGACCAATCTATATATTTAGAAGAGATTTACTTGCGAGTCAGGACGCCCATTAGACTTCTTCGTTCAGTCAGACATTTCTGGCTTTGATATGATTGTTCCCCGTTACTTCTTCTCAAGAGGCACCTTCACTTCTTTTTCAAATTTGAACCAAACGCAATGACCATTTCAGATTCTCTGAAGCATGTGGAAAAGAAGCCATTAGTTCTTGCAGAAACAAAGTTTCCCCACGTACTGCTGAGTGGCGCCCTCTGTGTTTTTTCCCAGATTGGTTCTTAATTTGCTCGAAGCTCACTAAGCTCATAAGAGCGAAATCCCAATATGGGATCCCTGATGTTTCTCTTTTTACTAACACAGCACATGGAACTCTTAATACTATCAGAGTGATCTAGTGTCACAATGGGACACGTGCGCATGTTTTTATTACATTTTAAGCACCAGTTCCTGAAATTGATCAGGTTAGATACCCCACGGAGCTTCAGGATTGCGAAAATTGATTTTATTCAGATGCTGGAAAAAAAAGCAATCCATTTAAGAACTCCAACATGAGGCATGAGCTTATCAAGTGTTCTCACAAGGATTTCCTGTGCCACGCCTTTCTCTTCACTCTTTTTGTTAGGAAAGAAAAGAAGCCCTGGAAAACAATCTCTCAACATGTTCCTGACCTGAAAAGGTTGAGAACTTGGTTGATAAGTCTCGTCTTGAAAACATTGAAAATTTACTGACCACTCCGATCAGAGCAATTTGCTCCATTGAGTCTGAAGGATGCGCCCAACAACACTCTCTGCTTTGATGGACCAGCTTGATTTCTTCCCCATTAGTTGGATTCTTGGCAGACAAACTTGGCAGTTACACCAAAGTTATCATGATGTCCGTGACAGGAGATGCCATTCTCTTTAGTTTATTGCTCCTTATTCCCAAAGTCAAGTACATGACTCAAGCTTCGCCCGGCTTGAACTTCACCATGACCCTCGACCATGCTTATTTAAAATGGCAACCGTGTCCGAATGGGGCTGAGCGAATGCTTCATGTGGATAATGGGCTTTTATTGGTGAGGCAGTTGACTTATTATCAAAGCTTTAAGCACTACGCCAACTCTAAATCTCTAGGATAAATTGGACCTGGCAGTGTGTCTTCTACAATGTCCGTATTCCGATGCTTCCAACGCTTGTGAGGTGTTGTCCAATGGTCTGGAGTTTTGCTCCAAAGACTCGGAAATGTTGAGCTTAGGCAATGTATCATTCCAAAATGTGGAGCCTGCAGAGGCTCATGTCTTATTCGATCTGGAGCATTCCAATCAAACGCTGGAATTGACCTTGGGTTGCAACCTGAACTGTCGGGTTCCGGATTCCATGAGTTTGGTCCAATGCTCCCATGTGGAGGGCAATCCGGTTCTGACCAACGGTAGGTAGTATACGCAACTGAACCAATAATCACTTGTCAAGTTAAGTTCTCATTTTTCAAAATGTCTGTTCTAGTTTTGTACTTCATTCTCCGAGGCTTGGCTAATATTTGCCTGGGATGCAATTTCCTTCTCATTGACGCACAAACCATTCAAATGTGCAAGCGTGAAGAGGCGTTGGGACGATCCGGCGAGATCGGCCGACAGTACGTGTATTCGGCCATTGCTCAAGCGGCCATTTCACCCGTGGTGGGCAAGCTCATGGACTATGTCTCGTCATTCTCGCCCACCAACGAGCCCAACTATATTGTGCCCTTTGCCGGCAATGTCTTGTTCCTGACCTTGACTTTGCTGATGGTCTGCAAGATCCAATTGGACATTGACCTACCCAAGTCCACGTCAATTCGTGGGTTGGGCAAGGTCTTTTCCAACGTGGATATTCTTGTGTTTCTGGCTTTGACTTTGGTCACCGGGGCTTGCTGGGGGTTTGTGGAGACGTTTCTCTTTATGTACCTCAAAGATGATATGGGAGCCCCCATGTACATCTTGGGCCTCACCATTACCGTGGGTGCCTTGGTGTCGATTCCCTTTCTTATCGGGGCGGATTGGATCGTCAAAAAGGTAAGCTTGCCAAGTCAAGGAAATACATGTACCGGTACGTAGAATAAGGGGAGTTGAACAATCCTCATCGGAAAGGTGGGCATGAAACCTGCTAGGCTTGTCACGCCAGAGCGTACGTTTTTCTACACCCTGGTACAAAAATTCGTTTGCTGTAACATTGTCAGGCTCAATTTGAATGAAACACTTATTCGGTAGCCTGGAACTATCGCTATTCAAATAGCATCTCTTATTTGAGGTAAATCAAGATTGGTCGTTACCGCATGATTCTGATTTGATTTGGACTAATCTCCTCTTTAAGGAGTTGCCAAAGTTTAATTCAAGATAGAATTTCCATCTCCTCCACATTGAGTGGCACTGACACATCTCTATTGTATTTAAAGTTGCAACCTCATATTCATAGTTACATTTTCAAGCAATTGTAACTGTCATAAGTTACATTTCAGGTAATGTAGCTGTAAAGGAGATATTTTCAGTTACGAACTACAATTACATGTTCATCTCTCATTTAAAGCAATTTTCATTGAGCCTATCGAAATAGATTTAATTGGAGTGGACCACCAACGGCTCCTAATGAGACTTTTTTAGTTTCTTATTTGTCCACTTGCTCCTCATTCACTCATTCAAAAATGAGTTGCAGGACATAAGAGTGGAATTGCAATTTCAATCAATTACGTTTGGAGCCAATGTACTTGCAATATATTACATTTAATTGCAGCCTCTACCCTTCCTTCAAGTTCAATGAATGGGCAAAAAAAAAAGTTGACCCAAATTTCCACTTACTCGACTCTGTTTCGACCTCTTTTCTCATAACTTTTCACATTTTCGGACATTTTTTCGCCCTTCAATTGTCATTTCGATCCTTATCTGCTGCCTTCGTAACTTGCTGTCCCTTGTTTGGGGCCTTTTTATCTATTTTTGTGCTGCAAGGATTGCTCAGTCAGAACCTTTCAGCATTTTCTTTGCTTTGGGCTTTCACTGGGTTTACAAACCCCTGCAATGAATGTAATCCCCCGCGTAATAAAAATGAAACATTATGATTTTCCTAGCTCTTGCTACTTAAGCTCTAAACAATATTTGGTTTACCAACAAATATTGTATATATCAAATACAACTCCCCTTTTTCGGCTTGGGAAAGTCTGCAAAAAAGAGAGCCTGCAGGTACGCTACATCTGCCGTTATGGGCTTGATCGGACACATTTTTTTTGCGAACAAAAGCACCCTCAGCACCATAACAGTAAGCTCTCGAGGATAGTCAATTGTTTACAATGACTATGTATCAATGAAAACATGTCCTAATGTCGAACATCACAAGCAAAAAAAAAATCAATTTCTTGTGAACTCAATGGATAGCCTAGTAAAACCAATTGGGTGCCTAGATTTTGGAACACATGAAAAGACAGCAAAGATGCTAAAGAGGCTAAAAACGACCATTTCACCATTGTAACAAATTTTGTTGCATTATTGCAGCTTGATTTTGCATATTCACCCGTTTTTGCAAATTTGCATTTTTTTCAATTTTTGACATGTTTTCGTGTTTTCTCTTCTTTTGTTCGCATTATTTTCAGCTTAAAAAATCATTTGAGCTAAAACGGCAACTTTTTTTCGAGGTCTACTTATAACGATTATAAGGAGGTTAACATCAATGGCCTGGGAAAAACCGGGGCATTTTGGGGTCAAAAACGATGAAATTTGGACCACTAAATCCGATGTAACTAAGTAGCGGTTACATAGATGATGTCGTAAATTACATTCAAGACCTAACAAACTGTGCTACCCAATTTACGTTGAGTAGTTTTTTTCACAATTTCAGTCTTCATAATGTTTTTAGGTATGCAAGGTTTTTATGTGGGCTAGAATTCCATAAGGCAATAAACTCAAAATTGATCCCCATAATTTTCTGAGGTAGAAACATGCCAAGCTGTGTTTGGGAATTTCCGCCAAAACTTTAAATGGTATTTTTACCACTGTGAAGGGTCATTGAAAAAACAGGCTGATTTATTTAGTATGGTACTAGTAATAAAAATAGTCTGAGATACATCTCAGCTACAGTGAATGTATGGCGCATGATATGCAGTTATGTACTATGTACACATATCATACATCATACACATAATATGTAGGATAAATTGGGCCACTTGTTCCAATCTATTGCTAATACGCTTCAATTGTCTTTTGCAACTATGGTCCATTTTTTGGATAGTAATGACTGGCCTCGATAACGAATGGGAAGGATCCCTTTTTTCGTTTATGACATCTAACAAAAGCTTAAAGTTCATTTAGCAATCTAACATGGGGCTTTTCGTTTGAGTTTGGGCTCCTGCCCGAGCCTGACGTTCAATAAACCTGCTTTACAAGCATACCTACACCAGAAACAAGGCGAACTTTTCAGTCCTAAACCTAAAACTCTTAACAGAGGTGTTGAAAACAAAAGAAATTACAAGAATTAGAATTGGCCTCCTTAGCACAAGATAATTTGTCCAACCTCACTGCCTATACCAGTCAACAATCCTTACAATCCCCAGGTTGGGCGGGCCAATATGTTCATCGCCACATTGTTCATTTATGCCATTCGCTACCTCGGATACTCGTACATCACAAATCCTTGGATGTCATTTCCTTTTGAAGGCTTGGAAGTGTTCACCAACACTCTATTTCGGGTGGCAAGCATCCGATACATTGGCGAAATTGCCCCCAAGGGTAAGAAAACGTCTCTTAGATTGACCATTTCCATTCCTTTTCACGTTTTTTATAGGATTATTGGCCACCTTAAATGGGTTGGTGGGTGGCCTACATTACGGAATGGGCAAAGGCATGGGGTCACTTCTGGGAGGGGCCATTATTGCCTCAAGCGGAAGCACGGCTTTTGCCTTCCGGTTATTTGGTATTGCCTCGGCCATTTTCGGTGTCATGTATGTCGTCTATGAATATTGCATTCGACGGTGTTGTAAATTGACCTCTTTAGAAGGACCAAGTGACGTGGATGAAGAACAAACGGAAAAAGTCTTTCTTCCCGAAACGCAAGGGTTCTTGGCCGAGCAGAACTTCAAACTTGGATCTGTGACAAGTATCGATAAATCTGGTCTGAAGGCCATGATTTCATCCGACGAGACGCGCGTTTGATGCACTTTGGTTTGAGAGGACACGGGTTGTTAGAATGCTGTTGCATTTGTTTTCACATGAAATGATGAATCTATAATTGCTGTTTGTGTAAGAATATACTGTACATAACAAGAATTTCTCTCAATGCACTCCGAACAGCATACATACCGAATTCAAATCCGATGCGAAAATTGCTATCAATCCAAAATTTGACAATGACACTTCTTTTTCGTAGCTAAGATTTACGGATTTTATAACCGATACAAAGAATGACATTCAATGTAAACGCAAACTATAACAAGATTTGGTCAAGAAAAGTAATAAAACACTTGATCTACCAACGAATTGGTATCAGCCTATCTATGAAGCCCTTGAACATAGGAGACTAGACTCATGAACTACTGTATAGTACAGTACGTAGTTCATGGGTCTGGTCTCCTAAGATCATCTGATAAGGTTTCTTCCCGCTCAAAGATTTGTTTGACGTTGAAACCGTTGAAACCCAAGCTTTCATTCAGAGGAAGTGTTGAAAATATAATGCCATATTACACAAATGATCTAATTTGAGCCTAAAGGCGATTGGCAACCCTCCCATCGTTTGCCACAAAAAAAATGCTCAAAAATTCAACTGAGCGCAATCTTTAGGTCAGAACCAAAGCTAAAGGTCTGCTGAAGGCCTGCTAAAGGCTGGAGGAAGTGCGTGAGCCCTGTGGTGTCCATGCTCGAACCATTGGTAAATGGAAAACTTCAAACAAGGCCCTCAATTTCTTTGCATCGGGTATGTTTGGTCAGGGGTTGTACTCAAATATCTATCTAAATGACTTGTAAACGATATGGCAGGGTCAGACGAAACAAAGAGCTGCCTTAGGTCCGACGGTCAGAGGTTATTTAGTCTCTGAGCACCGTTTAATACATAAGCTTTTTTTAATGTTTTGAAAGACATTCATCTACATCTTGAGAAAACATCCCATTTTGAGGCTTACAGGGTACTTCTCCGTATTACTCGTTCAGTGTTAATGTGAAGTTGGGAGATGCGAAGCTTTTATTTAGTGCTTGTCAAGCATTGTAAAATAAAGTCAGTTAGATGAACTTACAAAGCTACAAATTGACTTTCCGATGGACTCGGAACTGAGGTTTTATTGTTCAAATCTGAACTAACTATTATCACTTAATTTGATTTGAACCCGAATCCAGTAAACAATTCTACTTTGATTGAATGAGAGCACAAAAGTATCTACTGATATATGATGATGATAAGTATCACAAAAGTAGCTGAATAATTCCAATTAAGTAATTCAACACTCCTGGTCATTAATGATTCTCAAAAGCGTCTCTAGAAATCATTGTTCATTCTGTAAATTTGATGTAATTAAACCACCCAAAGAGTTGACTTCCTAATTCCAACTTTTGTGTTTTTCACGGGCTTTTCTTACCGCTACAGGGAATTCCATCCCCAGTGCCGTTACTATGAAAGGCTATATTTCGTCTATTTTGTACCATTTAATCTTTATATGATATTTGATCTACCAATGAATTTGAGATGCTAGACCGAGCTAGTCCTTGAATAGAATATAAGGTTGACCTGGAATGCTGCTTAGAAAAATTGTCCAATTCTGACTTGAAAGATGCCCAACTTTTTCAACCTCTCCCAATAGGAGAGTTCTCTCATTCCTATGATGTTCCTAGTGAAAACATCTTTGGACTTGTTCGATCTTTTGCCAACCTGCTGAACTTATTAGAGCCCAAATGGGTGAAGCATATTCAAGATGTGGTTGAACAATCGACTTGTACAGAGTTAGCATTGTGATGTTGTCTCTGGACTTAAACGTGCGATACATCCAACCACACATTCAAAAAGATTCGCCCACATTCTGCTGGATATGCTCATCGAACTTTCCATTATTTTGGAGGACTACACCTAAATCTTTCATGGAAGAAACCTGCTTCCTGCTTTATTTCATTCCCTATTAGTGGAGTGTTCTTCCTTCGTTTTTTTTTGCCAATCCATATCAACCTTACGATCTTGTATTGGATTTCATAATCATAATATTTGACTGGTCACGAACAAAATAAAAAATTGAAATGTCAGAGGTATATTTTGGGTTGTGAGTGCAATCAATCCAGAACCCAGAATGGGACGAAATAGATGTATATACTGTAAACATTGTAAAAGACCTATGATCCAATGAGAAATATCTCGCAATAAAGAGTTTTTTTTTTTTTTTAAATTGTTTGTCTACACCTACACCAGGTAGAGGGCGTTGTACAAGGAATGTGCTTCACCACGCAACACCTAAACCACAGAGAAAGTCACACCTTGGTGTGAAGATCTTTTGCCATTTGAACCTGGCCAGACGGGAGCAAACGGCAAATGCTGTCGGGAAGCTTTAAATCCGGGAAAGACGGACTCGCACATGATCTCACACAATTACTACTGAGGTTCTTGGTATGATAAATATGACGCCACGCTATGAAATGACCACTAATTATCCTCAATATAGAAATAAAGAAACACGACCAGTAACATTGACATAAATTCCGTCCATAGTGCATGAGGGTGACTATAGCACGGCAACTTGAATTTATTTCTGCATGAACCTTCAACATCAAGATCAGACTAGCGTTTAATCGGACGAATCGCTGTCCGACGAAGAGGAATGTCGTCGTTTGCGCTTTTTGCTCTTCTTCTGTTTCTTGTCCTTCTTCTCTTTCTTGCTCTTCTTCTCCTTTTTGTGCTTCTTTAACTTATGTCCACCCGAGCGTCGGTTCTCTTCCCTTTGAAGGTCCTTCAAGAGCTTCTTCTTCTCGTCCTTGCTCAAGCCTTCAATCATCCGGCGTTTCTGCTCCATTTCGGCTTCCAACTTGTTCAGCTCTCGCTCCTTCTTTCGCTTTTGCGGGTCTTCGAGCATAGCGTATTTGGCCGCATTTCGCGGGTCATCAATGTCCCAGGCGCTCCACCTCATCTTCATGCCGTCCTCCTTCATCTCGTCCAGCAATCGGCGCTGATCCACCCGTTCTACGGGCGCCTCCGAGTCCAAGGCCTTGCCGTACATAGTGCATTCCTTGTCCGTGTTGATGTGGCCGTATTTGTGGCATTTGACGCATCGGACGTTGCGCACCTGGATGCCGAAAGGTTGATCTTTGATGGACTCGTCGCCCTTGGCCCAGGACTCGCGGGGAGCCGTACCCCATTTCCGCTGCCATTCGAACTTGAACCCGCCCTCTTCGCCCTCGGGTCCGCCTTCTTCGCGGTCCTCTTTACGGGCGCCCGGTGGCGGTTCGTACAGGAAATTGACCTCGAGCTTCTCTTTGGAGTCTTTGGAGAGAAGGGCGCGATTGTTGTAGAGCTCTTGTTCACGTTCGTATTGTTGCTTGAGGTCATCTTGCTTCTTTTGCTCGGCATCCGTTTTCTGTTGGGCCATCCACACGCGTTTCAGGTTGTCTTTGGAAGCCGGGTGGAAGAACTTCTTGCACATGTAGTTGTTGAAGCCCTTGCCCATGGTGGATGCGATATGGGCGGGGATCGGGGCGGAGAAAGATAGGAATGCTCTGCCAATCCAAGTGAGGAGCTCTCGAACGTTTGCGTTTGTTTGGAACCAAGGATCGATTGTTGTGGTACGACAGCCCGGCCCGCAACCTTAGGCCGGTTGGGCCTGGCTCTCTGGCTCGTCTGCCTTGGTCTGGCCAGGCTAGGATCTGGTCAAACAGTCAGGGTGACCAGGTTTTGCCACTCGGCATGCATCAATGATGATGCTGTTTAACGTTTCATTTTGACTTCTCTGAGATATTTGAGCAATAAAGCTATGTCAGATATATAGTAATTTCATACAAAGGTAAATTTTGATTTCTTTGATTTTGCAACCGAAGGAGGCTATGCAAGTACATTTGATATGGAGCAGACAGGCTGGCTCTGGTCGTGGTTTTGGCCACCTCTTCTGAAAGAGTCCTGAAATTGCGACTTAACCACAGATCATTTAACGACTAGATGTCGCATTGGCCCGACCTCAGTGCAGAGGAAAGTGGATTTTAAGTCAACAACTCTGTACACCAAAAAAGAGGAGGGTGACTGGCTGATCAGTAGTAACGACCTACAATCGCTGGGCCTTCAACGAACGCTATCAGTGACAAGCTCACTTTGAATCCGGCCACGCTGGCGGATGAAAAAGCATGAGTCACTGTACACCAAAATTTATGTACCAGCTGATGAAGGCAAGTGTTCGCATTTTTCCTCGCGCTATGCGAGGTCTAGTCATTATATGGTCTGTGGACTTAACCCAATCTATGTCAAAATTCCCTGACTGGAGAGGAAAAAAAAAATATGAGAAATGTATCAAAACTGAGCATTGCAGGTTATTGTGTGCTACACATTCAACTAGCGTTATGGAAGGCATATTTTGGGTTTCCAATGGCTATATTATGAACATCCAAACTTCCTGCGCCCTTGACTGGCGTTTCCTTCCACGCAGACCTGACGTCAGCTTATGGGCCTCCTCTTATCAGGGACGCCAAAGAGACTGATCCGGAGCAAATCAGAGGGGGTCAAATCACGATATGAATGGTGAGCCCATCACAAAAACACCCATATTGGGCTTTGACTTCGTCGGAGAGTATTGTCCCTGGAGACTAATACGGCATTAGGAGTCGGATATAACTGGGTGACTCTCAGCCACAGACCAATTTCATTTCTACCGCCATGAAAGTGAATGTTGATTATGTTGACCCTGGGCAAACTGAGTCAGGCCTGAGTTCTGACGTGAGTTCTGACGTGCCTGGCTGATCTTTTAAAGGGACAGACCAAAACAGACCTCAACAACGGGTCCGACTCAAGACACGTCAGTCAGATTGGCCAGACATTATTGATTGGATTTCATGAGCCCCGATTAAAGCCCAAGGTAAATCAGAATCGAGCCCCCATGGGTGCTCTGTGGGTCCGATTCAGGAGAGTCATTGGAGGGCTGAATACAGTTGACGGGCTTCATTGGATCAAATTTTGAAATGGGAATCGATTCAATTCTCTACTGACCAGGTCGTTGTTTTACTGGCGGGAAGAGTATAAGAGTGTAGAATGACACATATCAAGCTGACTGAGCTGGCCCGTGGACTAAGAAGGCCCGTGTTTATATGGCCTTGAGTCGTAATTTTTGCCCAAACTAAAGCCCAACGGGATGGGCTTTGGGTTTAACCTCTATATTGGTGCTAGCTGGACCCGCCTACCATGTATCTAATGGTCTAATTGGGCTATGTGGCGCCTGCAAGTCTAAGGGGTTGAATTTCAAAATTGCCCAAAAATGTTTGTCTGTTAAATCTAGTCCGTACAAAGGTCAATTTGTCAGCGTAGACTAGAGGCAGTATCAAAATCGTGAGATAAGTGTTATCCTGTTATCTTGTGACAGCAGGTGTCTGGCCATGGGCTAGACTGGTCAGTATTGATTGTCATTGTGTCTTGGTTATTGTCTTGCAGCGAGATTGATCCTCCTCCCTCGTCATGTTGGACTTCTTTTCCGTGTTTTCCCGGGGCGGGATTCTCCTGTGGTGTTTCAAAGGGGCCGAGGACATTTTCGCATCAGATTGGGCCCAATTTCGACCCGCCGTCAATGCATTTATCAAGACCGTATTACTCCAGGTGAGTAAGTCGATTAAGACCCCAACCACCATGCCACGATCGAACTCGAGTAGCGAATTTCAAAAGACTCCATTCACCTTTGGTCTGAATCTAGGAGATGGCATCCAAAAATTGCACCTATGAATCCGGCTCGTTGGCGCTCAAATACAAGTTGGACAACGAGTTTGACTTGGTTTTCATAGCGGGTTATCAGAAAATGTTACCCTTGTATTATCTGGACAAGCTGTTGGATGAGATACAATTGCGCTTCCGCGACAAGTATCTCAACGTGTTGAAAGAGTCGAATTTTTTTCATTCGTTCGATTTCTCGGCTGAGTTCCAACGCACGCTGAAACTGGTTGAAAATGATGCCAAGCATTCAGAGAATCGCAGGAAAACCGAAATGCGCACCTTCGAGGACTCCTCCAAGTCCAAGAAGTCCATTGCGTCCATGATTGAGAAAAAAGATGGGCCTGGGAGAGGGTCCCACAAACGAGGCGAGGACCAGGAAGCCACCGCCAACGGCCTCAACTCCTCCTCGGTGGATGACAATAAGAACGAACTCGACGAAGAGACTCGCATGGCCAACTTGAGCGCGCTCCAAAAGAAACTGGTCAAGAAAGGTACCGGTCTAGATCCGGGAGTGATCCCATGGATTGGATTGAGTTTGAATGATCCTGTTGACTTCCTCTTCCAGGCAACAAAGCTAAAAGCCCCAAGGCTGACAAAAAGGGCAAGACCAAGACCACGTGGGATCCGTTCATGTTCGGAGGTAAAGGGGCCACCGGCGAGGAAGCCCGAAATTTGGAACGTGGGCCCAAAGAGGGTGCACACGGGGGAATCAACGATGACCATCAAATGGCCCAGTTCGTGCCCGACTCGTCCGTCATTGGAGCGTCGGCAAGTAAGTTGAGCCGATGAACCTTTGGGTTGCCTTGGTATAGATTCGTTAAAAGAGAGATTCGATTTCCAGCCATTCAACAGATTGAAGAAGATTCTTCGGACGACGACGAGGAGTTGTTGAGCCGCAAGGCCAATGATACCCAAAGTGGTGGTCTGTGGAGCTCATTGTCCTCTTTGGTGGGTAGTAAGAGTCTCACTGAGAAGGACATTGAGCCCGTGATTGTCAAGATGCAAGATCATCTCATCTCCAAGAATGTGGCTTCCGATGTGGCCGTGAAACTCTGCGAGTCCGTGGCCAACAACTTGGAGGGCAAAGTCCTCGGTGAGTGCTTCCTTTTCCGGATCCGAGGATCTTTTCGTTTTCATGGGTGATTTTTTTTCTCTTTTTAATCGTCAAAGGCACGTTCTCTACTATCCATCGGACCGTGAAAGAGTCTCTGAATGGCTCGCTCATGAAGTTGCTGACGCCGAAACGTCGAATCGACATCATTCGAGATGTGATGGAAGCCAAAGCCAACAAACGACCCTATGTTATGGCCTTCTGCGGCGTGAATGGAGTCGGCAAATCCACCAACTTGGCCAAGATCTGCTTTTGGCTGATTGAGAACAAATGCCGAGTTTTGATTGCGGCCTGTGACACATTCAGGTATTGCATGTTGTTTTTTAAATGTGGAAAACTACTTAACTGCCATAAACTGCTCTTGTAATCATGCAGAGCCGGGGCTGTCGAGCAATTGAGGACTCATACTCGACGATTAAACAACCTGCATCCGGCGTCCGAGAATGGAGGCGTTCCTTTAGTGGAACTGTATGAGAAGGGCTACGGCAAGGACGCCGCCGGTGAGAAGAATGGACCTCAAGTTCGGTCATGAAATCTTGAACTAACTTGAATGTCTCTTAGGGATCGCTTTGGAGGCCATTAACTACGCCCGCAACAACCGGATTGACGTGGTTCTGGTGGATACCGCCGGTCGAATGCAGGATAACGAGCCGCTCATGAGAGCCTTGGCCAAACTGATCGCCGTGAATGCACCCGATTTGGTTCTCTTCGTGGGTAAGTTGGTTGTTTCCGTCATGCTAGATGAGGCCAGGAGGCATGGCCAGGACTAAAGCTTTGATTAATTCAACTAGGTGAGGCTTTGGTGGGCAATGAAGCCGTGGATCAATTGGTCAAGTTCAATGCGGCATTGGCCGACCATTCCTCGCAAGCTAATCCCCATCTGATCGACGGCATCGTTCTGACTAAATTTGATACTATCGACGACAAGGTCAGACGCATTTGGGGTAGGGACTGGAAAATCAGGTCAACTTTTGACCGCCTCTTTCTTTTTTGGATAGGTGGGCTCGGCCATTTCCATGACCTATATCACTGGACAACCCATCGTGTTCGTGGGCACGGGTCAAACGTACACGGATTTGAAGAATTTGAACGCCAAGGCCGTGGTACAAGCTTTGATGAAATAAAACCCTGAAGTAAATCCAGACCCATTGATTGAGACATAGCACATTTTATTGATACGGATATTCCCAGTCAGCCACGAGTGATCTGAATGCATTTTTCCTCGAACACATAAATAGACAAACTTATGTGAACACGCTTTAATACCCTCGCCCGCGACCACGGAAACCGCCTCCGCCACCCCCGCGCGAACCCCCGCGAAAGCCGCCACCACCCGATCCGCCTCGTCCACGGAAACCACCCGATCCGCCTCGAAAGCCGCCCGATCCGCCACGGAAACCTCCGCCCCCGCCACCCCGGAAGCCGCCTCGACCACCAGGTGCACCCCCACGTCCTCCCCCTCGGCCCCGTCCTCCGCCGCGTCCACCGCCACGACTGGGCGCGCCGGGCAAAAAGCGTTGGAGCGGGAGGAGTTTGGCCGGATCAATGTAGAGGATCTGGTCTTTCTTAAAGGATTTGGCCTTGGTCTCCTCGCCCAGTTTGACGGACACGTAGTAATCGCGCAGCGTGCCAAAGATCTCGTCGATTTTGCCCACTTGTTGCTTGTTTTCCAGGTAGAGCGGAGCGTTGAAATAGGGCACGTCCTTTTGGTTGACCTTGAGCACCAAATCGTCTTGACACGTGTGCGTCATTTGACCCAAGGGAATCACATGTTCCGGCGGACCGTAATCCTGCAATCAATCGCCACTCGAGTTACAATTATGGACTAGGTACTAGGTCATCCGCAGAACATACTATGCAGGTTCAGCGTAGGTTCAGTTCCATCCAGGATTGAAATGAGTTCTGATGCATCTCTCTTACCTGAAATCCACCTCGACCGCCCCGACCCCCTCCGCGTCCACCCCCGCGGAATCCACCCCCTCCGCCTCGTCCGCCTCGAAATCCGCCTCCGCCCGCACCGCGAAAGCCCATGGTTAGTCTTTGAGTGGGTAATGCGTCCAATAAACGGAATTAGGCCCGGTTAATGCACCCAGCCGTATTTATTCCTAGTTCCGTGCTTCTTCAGTAATGCTTTTCACACGGGCTTTTCCACGTGTTGTCACAACTTTGGGATTTTGTTTACGTTGAGCCGAGGAGGGTGACGGTTTTCATCAGTCTCAAACCGGGCCGAGAATGGAGATGGGGCGCAGACTATTCGTATCAAGCCACTCAAATTATCGACTATAAAAAAAACCCCTCCACTATTGGAATATAAGGTCTGGCCCATCCATTCTGTTTTCCCTCTTTATTTGAATGAGTTAGCAATCCAGCTCGGGTCAGATTCGTCGCCCTTAATCTGGCGTCGGATAATAAAATACTTTGTCCATTCTGATCCTCGGCTCGGTCACACGCGCTATGGACCGCGATCCAAATCATGGGCTCTGAAAAGCAACTCAGGTGTGAGGGTATTGATTTTTTCATGCTGTCTTTATTCCTCCTCAGCAACCCAATTGCATCATGGCTCTGAGCAACCCAGTCATTGTCTTTGTGTGTGCTTCTGTCTCTTTCCGTTTTATGCTCAGCTTAAGTATCGATGGACTCACACAACCTCTCGTCTCCGCCACTCAAAAACAATAACAAACCCCATCAGCGTTCCTAGAGACCCTCCTCGGATGCCAACAATTTCAGAAGTGGCAACTTCGCAGAATTAATGGCATTGAGAAAATCATGGCCTCCGACCTTTGTCATTGTCATGTATGTCCTGTCCTTTTATCATGATTTCAACATATTTTCTGGCCGACTAGCAGACGTGGGGTATTATGAAAGCCTTCCCTTTCCGTTATGTTACTCTGAGTATGTCCCTCGCTAAGCAATACTTTGTGGCATTTAAATTGCTGGTTTAAAGGCTTAAATGAGGCAACCTACTATAATTCACATGAGTGAGTTGAACATTGTTGATGGTTATGATTCTATCCCTCTAGGTATGATGACTAGAGAGCTAGTCGCCATCGAACTCTGTAACAGACGAAGCATACCTGTGATAGGAGGATTGGGCATGGCAATTGGCTAAGCTAGGCCGCTTGTGGTACTTCATAAAAACACGTGCGGCCCTCCTATCAAACATGAAATGTTTTGATCTTGAAAACAACATGACGAATTCCCCTTTAGTTTCTATTTTTATAGATTATTAGCATCTACTTTCGTGCTATTTTTATATCTTTCACCTGCCTTTTCCTTTACTTTCTTTCTTCCACAATATGTCCTATAAAAGTGAACAAATAAAAGAAACTTGTACTACTCAGTTTTTGGTGAAAACATCTTTTGTTCAACCAGAACCTCAGGAATATATGCTCAAGAATATGCGTACACAAGTTAACGAAGGATGTGGCCATATGGTATGAAAAAGCGATTTAAAAAGAAATAAGTATTATTTTTATGGCAAAATTAAACATCAAATGTTTTAAAAAGTCTAGAGTTTAGATAAAGGAAATTATGAACATGAGAAAAGGTGTGCAGTGCCAGTTTGAGCTCAAATGATGGATAAACGTTATTCTCCACCGATTAGTTGGTGGTGCTCATTTTTAAATTTGTGACAAACTGTTGGAAAGGTTTGGAGAGAGACCTTAAAGGCTATTAATATCGTGTTAGGTTAGGTTGGGTTAGGTTAGGTAAGGTTAGGTTAGGTTTGATAAGGTTGGGTTCACATTAAAAAAGTAGCACCGCCAACTAATCGGTGGAGAATAACGTTTACCCAAATGATGTACCTTCCTGCCTGTTTCCTTTAAGCATCCGTGTAAGAGCTTTGACAAAATGTAATATTGGTCTAGCTCTGCTGGTGTCCACGCGGTCCACTCCCTTGGTTCAAGGGCTTCTGAACAAACAAAATAGTTGTGTCTTCTTACTTGGAATTCCATTCTTAATTCCATTTGCTAACCACCCAAAAAACTATTCTTTTTAAGTGATTTTTTTAAAGTTTTTAAGAAATATTACACAACGCACTGAATTATTGAGGATTTTATTGGATTTGGAGGAGGACAGGCTCTAGGTTTGATTCTCTTTTCTGAAAATTGGGACTTTTACACGCTAATCACACCCACAAATGGATGGTTCCTCCTAAAAATAGAGATCCAGGTGCGGGTTGGATGTGATGCTTGTCTAAGCTCTATCAAATACTTAATTAATGGGGGTGCACTACTTTTTACCTTTAATTCTTCTTCACTTGCCATGTCCAAATATGGCCTCCCAAAGCTACTTTGGAGCTGGGAGTTGTCCTCCAACGGCACTGATCAGTTGGCAACGCTGAATGTTAACCCCAGCCATCTGTGAGATTTTAGTTCGTACTACATACGAGCGTACAAGTTAGGTTAGCGGGTGATAGTCCTTCATCAGTTTGAACTCGCCCGTCTCAACCGGTGTTAATGTCACAATCGGGCAATCAGTCGCCATATGGCGGGGCCAATGCCAACATGATGGGCCCGGGGGGTGGGGCGGGGGGCGGTAACCCCATGATGTCACCCAATCCAGCCGGCAGTCCTATGATGTCGCCCGTGAGCCACGCCGGCGGTGGGGGTCCAGGGGTGCGTGGACCTTTGCGCACCAATAATATGGGTCTGATTCCGGGTGGGCCACGATTGGCCAGTCCGGGCCAGCCCTACTACAATATGCGGGCCGGTTCGCCTCAGCCCCACTTGGCCACGGGCCTGATGCGGCCCATGGGCGGTGGGGGCGGAGCTCGAACCGCGGGTCCGCTTAATCGACCGCCGGGATATATGTCGCCACAACCTAGCAACAACACCATGAACTACAACCATCAGCAACACCAACAGCAACAACAAATGATGCGCCTGCAACAACAACAACAGCAGCAACAACAGCAACAGCAACAACAACATCAGTCAAATAGTGGCGGAGGAAACATGATGGGGAGTAACAGCAACCCGGATTTTTCAAACTTGGGTCATAGTAATTTTGTCTCGGGGAATACTACTACGAATCCTTCCGGCGGCGATGTCGATATGATGGGCGCCTCGGACGGATCCCAAGCCCATCCCAACGATTCCGCCAACTACAAGTAAGTCTCGACCTACTCCATTATACATGGCCATGGTAGGAGCGAGGCTCAATGTCCACGGTTCAATGGTTTTGGGGCCCTACTGGGGCATGTCTGGCCCTCTATAGACACTTGTTGGTCCCAGGCTGGGCTGGGCCCGGGCCTTTAATTCATTGTCGGCGCCCTGAATAGGGCGCTCAGTCTCCATTAGGGGGGAAACCAACAATTGAAGAGGTCTCAAACCAGTATGAAAAGTAAATTTTTATTCGGTTGTTTTAATATTTATTTTCACAAAAGATGATGTAAGTTAGAGGCATTCACGAAAACATAAATAGTTAATTAGTCTCTATGTGCTACATTATGTGTATATAAAAACCTAGGCATCAGTTAGGTATTAATTACATACATTTTAATCTTAATTCCAATCTCTCTCTCTCTTTAGCCCCACCATGACGTCTGGTCCAGGGAGCAACAATCCGCAAAGGGCGACCACACCCTCGGTTCCCTCGCCCGCCCCAGGTACGGCACAAAATTCTTCCGTCTCTTCTCAACCCCACCCTCCGCCACCCCAACAACAACAACAACAACAACAACAACAACCACAGCAGCAACCACAACAACAGCAGAGTGGAAAAGAGTTCAATGGAGCTACGCTCTGTCGTATAGGCCAAGAGACCGTCCAAGAGATTGTGAGTCGTATCCAGGAGGTGTTTAGTTATCTCAAATCGTTAACGCCTCCAGTGGGTGCAGCAGATCCAGGTAATCGTGTTCAAATTTAATGTCCACAATGACTGAATTACAAAGTGCTTGTATGTACTCACTTGCCCGCTTATGATTTAAAGACCAGTTCATTTCCTAATTTCTTTGATTATAGATCGAATTACGATAGAAAAGCAACAAAGGCTGCAAGAAGTGCTAAAAGGTATTGCTCTCCTCTTCAAACGGCTCCATTTGTGCTGGGGCAAAGCCAACGAATACACAGTAGGCATGGAATATACCAACGTCGAGACTCTTATTCCACTGAAGGTCGAAAACAACCTTTCTTCCCGCGATCTGAAGACTGAATTAGAGAAGAAACGGGGTAAGATGATCAAGAGCTCTCTGACATTTCAGGCCTGGATATTCACGGTTTAAAACTCTTTCTTTCTTTTAGGCGACGCCTACCGACTGGCGTTGGAGGAGCATTCGGAATTGGCCCATCAACTGACCTTGAAAAACCGACATCTCAAAGAGATCATCGACCAAATGAGGAACATTGTTTGGGAAATCAACACCATGTTGGCCATGCGTCAGAATTGACAATCGTTGCATAAATGTTGTTATAAACCAAGATTGAGATTTTTACTCCAGACATATCCCGTAGAAAATGAATTTGATGCGCGACGTAAATATCCTTGTTTATTTGAACAGGACATATATGCACCAATTAATATTTGAACTTGGAAAAAAAACAGCAATTGAAGGAAAGGGCGAGATAAACAGAAAGGTCAATATCACACAAACACACGTTCACACACTTCATCGGGGGCTTTTGACGCGATCGCAATGGTATCGAATCCGCAATCCATTGGTTTGCTCCTTATACTAAGCGTGGGCTTGGTTGTGGGCACTCAAGATGTTCCGGTTATGACTGTGGTAAGACACCCACCCTCCCTCTCAATCAAATACCTGCTCTATTAAGGCCAGTTTTCGAATTGAATCTCAACCCAAGGTGGAAATGATCGAATATTGGGGATATCCCGTAGAAGATCATCAGGTCACCACTTCGGATGGATATATCTTAACCATGCATCGGATTCCTGGAGGCAGAGACGAGGTGCAGGATCCTGGGCAACAAGGCCAGAAGACCCCCGTGTTCCTCGGGCACTGTCTTTTGTGCACCAGTGCGGTTTTCGCGTTTGGGCCTCCCACCAAATCTTTGGCTTATGTCTTGGCTGATGCCGGTAACGAAGCAAATGCAAGAGGTGTCTCTAGACTTTGAATACCCTCTTGGGTCATTCTAGGATTTGATGTGTGGATGGGCAACACTCGGGGGAGCACGTGGTCCAAGAACCACACCACTTTGGACACTGGCATGGGAAGTGAGGCGTTCTGGGATTTCGGTTGGGACAAGACAGGACGTTTGGATTATTCGGCGGAGATTGACTACATTTTGGAGCAAACGAGTTTCGATCAATTGTTTGTGGTTGGATACTCGATGGGCGCCAGTCAATATCTTGTGTTACTCTCGGAAATGCCTGAATACAATGCCAAGGTCAAGGCCGGCGTACTCATGGGTCCACCGGCCTTCATGGGTCATGCCACCCACCCGATTTTCTTGTTGGCCGAGGCCGCTGAGGATATCACGGATCTCATCCATGAGTTAGGTATTCAAATGGAGACACATACACGCTGGCTACCCTATCGACACTAATGGAGCAAGGAAGAGAAACATGTAGGTCTCTCTTTCAGGGATCTACGAATTCTTGCCCTCCTCTGATCTGATGCACTACATCGCTCATGAGGTCTGCGATGACGAACATCCGGTGGGTGCGAGTTTGTGCTCGAACCTTTTCTTCGCCTTCTTTCAAGTGAGCTATTCTTACATGAACGTGAGCATGATCCCGTTCTATTTGGATCATTTGCCCGGAGGCACGTCCACCCAGACGTTCGTCCATTACGCGCAACTCTTCTTGGACAAGGATCGTTTCGCCCGCTACGATTACGGACCGGTTCGCAATCAATTAGAGTATGGCCAAGACACACCTCCGGAATACGATCTTTCCAAGGTGAGAATGTTTCATCATCATTTGAGCTAGTCATGCCTGGATGGAGGGATATCTTTGACATGGCTCCTAGGTGAGTGCTCCCACTGCATTATTTGTGGGCAACGCGGATGATCTGGCTGATCCCGTGGACGCAGCCTTACTTATGGACCGACTTCCCAACGTGATTTACAACGAAATTGTCGATTTCGACGGATGGAACCACTTCGATTTCTTCGCCAATATGGAAACAGATCGAGTGTGTCTTTTCAAGATACGCGACCTCTTGCTTCAACTGAATACTGAATAAATAGAACATCATCTATCACACCACACCGTGTTCATTCATCTACTTGATTTCGAACCCCGCAATGTTTCGTCGGCCTTTCTTCTTGACGTTGTTCACGAATCCGTGCATCTCTCGCTTGTGTCGATAGAGCATCGACTTGGAACTGACAACTAGATCGCAATCTGCACATGGATAACTAGGCTTGATGCCCAGATGAACCCGTTTGACGTGGCCGCGTAGGCCTTGAATGTTTGAATACTGTTTGCCGCATTGATCGCACTGGTGAAAGAGCACTAGATTGGTGTCGGCGTTGGTCAAGCCCTTTTCCCGGAGATGCATCTTCTCGTGGTCCAAGAGGACATTCTTGGTGTTGGTCCCGTAGTCGCACTGGGAGCACTTGAACCGCTCGATGCCTTGATGTTGCTTGATGTGCGAATCGAACGAGGTCTTGGAGCTGTAGTTTTTTCCACAATAGTGACACTGAAACGTCATGCTTTTCTTTTCACCGTTATTCTTTTGAATAGCCTTATTGGCCACGTGGGGACAGGACTTGTAGTGCTGATTGAATGCGTCGCGATCGTCCCTGAGATCCACCACTTTCGAGCAACTGGGACACGTGACCTCAGGTTTGTCTTTATGGAAATTGATCTGGTGGGCCGAGATTTCGTGGGCATAATGACAGATTTCGTCGCAAGGCTTGCACTCAAACAGTCCCCAGGAATGATGGGTTCGCAGGTGCAAGGTCCACCCGGGATCCGTATTGTACGAGGCCTGACAATGCTCACACACAAACTTGACCCGCTTCTTCTCGATCTTGTCATCCTTGTGGGCGACGATATCCAGGCCGTAGCTGTGAGGTTTCCGGTATTCCAGAGCCTTGGCGTGCTCCTGGTAGTAATGGATAGCGAGATCGTAGTAGGTGAGACAAGGATGACCGCAATCCGAGCAATTGTAGTCGCCCATCTCATGGTATAACTGCTTGTGGCGGTAGAGCAACACGTTTCCGTTGAACATCATATCACAAAGAATGCACTTGCGCGGCACATGCATGCGAGTCTCGTCCTCATCGAACTGACCGTACTTGAGGTACTCCTCAAACTGGCTCGGATGCTTGTCGGACACGTGCTTGATCAAATCGTTGAAGGTGATGACTCGTTTCTTACATTCCCGACAATTCATGCCTCGCTTCAGTTTCATGTGCTTGTGATAGCCCGGCGATGAGGTGAACGTCTTCGAGCAATGGTTGCAATCGTAGACCCGGCGACGACCATTGGGCAGATATTGGCCCAAGTCGTCGTCTTCCCGCTCTCGTTTGGCCTTTTTCAACCTCTTCTTCTTGGGCCCACGTGCCTCTTTCTCCTCCTCGTCGGCTTCTTCGTCTTCGTCGTCGTCCTCGTTCTCGTCCTCATTCTCATGGGAGTCGTAATCGAAGCCAAGGTCGGAGGCATCACAATCCAGCTCATCAAACGAGACATGGGCCAAATCCGAGGGAAACAACTGCGACTCGTCCAGATCTTTCTCCTCTTCCTCCGGCGGATGGATCTCGGCCTTCACATGCATCAAGGCCTCCAAGTTGTGAGCGTTAGCCGGGTCGGCTTCCCTCAGCGGGCCAGCCGGTCCCGCTTCTCGACAGGGATGGCACATGAATCGTGGGCCAGGGCCATGACCACGGCCATGATCTAGGGCGGCTTCGGATTCACACTTCACTCCCTGATCCTGGGAGCCCAGGAATTGACATTGGAGCGACACCCGCCGAGGATACGGATAATCGACAGCCTTCAATCGAGGTGGCCCCGCCTGAGGGCCTGCGGTCAGGGCGGGCGGCCAACCCTGGCAAGCCCGCGCCTCTTGGAAGGCCTCCGTCAGTTTGGCTTGAAGCAAATCCAAGTCTTGGGATGTGCCACAATCGACCTTATGGCCTTGAGCCCGATGAACGTATCGTCCCGTGGTGATTTCGATCAGAAACATCTGACTGGGGGCGTAGGGGTCGTCCTCGGGGTCCCAGCGCTCGAAGCTATCGCGGTAAAACACGATCCAGTTTTCTATCCCCACATGAACCACATTGAGCGGCGCCGCCCGGGCGGCCAGGCGGGCCAACAACAGGCTCCGAAGGTCCATGACGTCGACCGCGTTCGATGGAGGCGGACCCGGGTGTGCTAATGGGCGGACGGAATCGCACTTCTGTCAGTGGGAACGGAGAGCAATTGTGTGTGCTAAGGGTCGATGGCCAGGTATTAGCTTAAAGGCCGAATGGATGTCATCCATGGGCACGGAGATCCCACTCAGTTGGACCTGGTCCTGAATGAGGTTCAATCCGTTTGTTTAGGCTTGAGACGAATGCCACACACACGCACGAGAGTGGCCCCGACGGCCCCTGCCCAGTGGATCAAACTGGGATTTGGCCTTGAATCAGGGTCGGAGTCGTCGGAGTCTACTATCCATAGACATCTCTAGAGATGTGAGATGCTTTTCAACGGCCACCTGCAGCTGATGGTGGTGATAATGGTGGAAAAATCCTAGAATTTCCGGGAGTATTGACGGACTGTGCTCCAATCATGACTAAAGCACCTGGCAGCTTTGATGTAAGTTCAGTGTATATCAGCATAGTCATGGACTTTCAAAAAGATATGGATTGCGAACGGAAGCAAAAAATGCTTATCTCCTAAACCGTTCACTCTATTCCAATGAAGCATTGCATGGGACCACAAGATCTGGTTGAACACAAGAACTTGGTCAGATTTGAGTCCAAAACTATGCTTGGGGATGTGTCCAATTTTCGGCCTGCACTTGCAAACACGATCTGTCTTTAATTGAAGGGATCTACGTTTCTTCTTTTTATTGCTTTAGTTCGAAAAATGGCCCAGAGTTGCTGTAACCAAGGGCAGGCCGATTTGGCAGGAAGCTCGTTCACAGTCCATGTTTCTTGGTTTCTTGAAGTTCGTAGTATAGCATAATCAAGATTTGCCAAAAAACATCTTTGTTGAAATAGTCAAAGTTCTCAAGGCTCTAGTATTTGATGTTCTATGTTTCAATTTTTCAATTACATGCTAAAATCAACATCATTCAAATGTATTAGCCTCAGTCAAAAACAGCCCATTAGTTCTTGAAAAAATCTTGGAGCAATGCAAATTAATTGACCAACACCAGGTTGTGCATTGAGTAGTGACGGAATACTATTGAACTGCCGGGTCACACTCAAGGTTGCTAGTTTGACCCCTGTCTGACCCGATTTAGTCGTTATTGGACGCCAATCGGCTGACCAGGTTGATTTATAAAGTATCCATGGAAAATGTGGCGGCTCGCATTCCGTGTGAGAGCACTCTCTTAACTCTATGGTTCTGTGCAGCTGAATGTGACTCCTTCTTTGTGATGGACTCCTTCTGGCTGTTGAGCCAGCCTAGCTACTAGCTCTGGAGCTTGTACCGGAGCTTGTACCTCTACTGGAGAGGAGACTCGCTAAGTGTGGCATGACATACTATATACATATATACGTGAAATCAGATGGTTCGTGTATGCGAAAATCCAGTGGGTGTGAGAATGCAATGTCACAATCATGTCTTTTAGGTTAATGGCTCTGATTATGCTGTGACTATTCATGCCATCACTCATCCATCCATCCATCGTGGGCGACTCCTGCTGGGTTCGGCTTGGCCCATAACTAACTAGCTTGACCCGCCAACGGTGGAATGGATGTAGCGTGGTTGCTCGCCGAGTTAGCGGCGCCTGAGAAGCGCTTGAATCTCTGGCACGTGGTCATCCAGGACTGGATCGTGTTCCATCGAAATCGGTTCGATCATTTTGATGCCGATGGCCATCCCTATTTGACACAGTCCTTCTTGATTGAGGTCTCCACGGGAAAATACATTCACCGGGCCCAAGGTCAGAACATTGATTGGGGCACCGTTTTGGACCTGAATCTCATCCCATCCAAGTTAAGACAGGTCTTTGAGGAAGGATGGGTGTGCCAGGGGTTTCCAACCCGCGATATTCATGGAAACAACCGGAATTTCAAAACCTTGGATTATCCGTACAAACGACGGGTGGCCCACGGCTGTCAAACCTACTTTCCTAAAGATGACTGCAAGACCGAGGCCCCAGGTTCGTACATCTGTCCCGCCTGTCGAGAGGCGTGGCATCAACTCACACTCAAACCGACCTCCGCCCACTTTGATCTCAAGCTCGAGGGTCTCAAAAGTGAGGAGGCGGAGGAAGAGCAGGAGGCTGCCCACGCCCAATTTCCCCCGGCCGATTTTGTGGACGTGGGTTTGACCGAACTGAAGGATAATCACGAACACGTAGTTGATGATGGGGACGTGGATTTGTCGTTTGAATCCGAAGAGGAATTTCAAATCCGTCCCAAGAAGCGTCAGCGAACCACCCGAAAGAAAACCAAGGCCAAAAAGGAACCCCAGACAGACCTGATTGTAGTGAGTGGCAGCGGCGACCTTGAGGATGACAAGCGAATCTACTCGTGTAACCATTGTTCGGAAACTTTCTCGTCCCTCCACAACTACCACAAACATCAGCGTGACAAACGGCGAGTAGGTTGTCCGGAGTGTTGTGAGGACATTGTCACGTTCAATCAGTTGGTGAAACACGCCTTTGACTACCATGCGGTCACGGCTCCCAATTACCTCAAGTATGTCCAAGACGAGGAGGAAGAGAAGAGCATGAAAGTGCCGAGGAAGTGTCTCATGTGTGATATGGTCTACAACGGCATGGTCTTACTTCACCGTCATAAAGAGCTCTACCACGAACTCGGAGATTACCGATGCGATGAATGCCAACAGCCTTGTCTCACTTACTATGATCTCATGATTCACCAATATCAGTCCCATTCGAAAGCCGTGCCACGGCTCCAGCCTCACACCCATGGTGTTGACACCATTCAGCATAAAGATGGCAAGGTCGAGAAGAAGCGGACCTTATTCGTGTGTCCTCACTGCCAAGCGTCGTACAAGGCCGATTCTAGGTGGACGGTTCACATGCGAACCAAGCACTCCTGGGGTCTTTTCGAGTGCAAACCTTGCGATGAGGTGTGCCATTACGCCTCCGATTTCTCGTCCCACATGATCAACTTCCACCCGGACAATTCGGACGTGAAATGCCCGAGTTGTTCGAAGCTCGTCAGCTTAAAAGAGGATCCCGAGGCATTCAACGTCCATTACCAGGATTGTCCCTATGACTCGGCGAAAGCCGTGAATGAATATGAAAAGAAGAACACATTGTACCAATGTGATTATTGTGGCAAGAATTATTTCTCGAAGAACTCGTTTGACGCTCATATTAAACAGCATCAAGGGATTGAACGGTTCAAGTGCACCCAATGTGACTATGGCACCAACTATAAAGGCGTCCTTTTGGATCACCAAAAGATGCATCTTAGGGAACAAGGTCTCACCAATGCCGACAGTGAATTGGTTCTCTTCCATCAGTGTGACCAATGTGGAAAACAGTATTCCAATATTCAGGGACTACGGGATCATATCAAACGAGTTCATCAGGGGATCAAGCCCTCGTTCCCGTGCAAGGATTGTGGACGAACATTTACCAACAAAGCGTCGCTCTACAATCATAAGAAACGCGAACACGGATTTGTATCCACCCAGACTAAGAAAGGGCGCAGACCCTTGACTTAGCTTGGTCGAGTGTCTATACTGATTTCTTTGAAGTAGTTGTCTAGCAACTCTAAAAATGTCATTATATGCATTCAAGTACCCTCCATTTGCGAATGGTGGACGGGGAAATTTAAGTTATTACATATGCAATACAAATTTTCGCATGCATCGTGTACACAAAAAGACCTGCGAGACCTCAGAGGCGTCTTTTCAAGCAATGGCCCCGCGTTGATGTCAGAGTTACGCCTTTTAAGAGATTAAGAGCCATTCTCAAGCATCATGTGACTCTTTATATCCCACACATTGACAAGTTCTTGTTATGTATGGTACATGCATCCAAAGATGCCAATCCAAGGCAGTGCAACATAAACTCTGTTGACAAAGTGTGGCTCAGTAATCACTACCAAAATTTGCGCCGTCCCATGTAGGTCCTAAAACAAGTTTAGTTACATATTTCATGCATATTTTGGATCCGGGGGAGACAGATAACAAATTCACTACATTTTTACGACAAATGAAGAAAGAGTAGCTTGGTGTCAAAAGGCAGAGCAAACTAGACATCATTTTGAGCTATTTTGAATTAATGCAGCAAAAAGAAACCTACTCTTTTACTTTTGCAATATTGAAAATCGTGATTAATCTTTGGAAATATGAGTTTACGTTGTTGATCCGGTAACATACTGTATTTCAAGTCAGACTTAGACAAACTTTCAATTAGCATTCCAGATCAACCATACATTCAAGGACTGCTAGCTTAGTCTACCAACTCAAATTTGTTGGCAGACCAAATATATAAAGATCAAAAGTTAAAAAATAGACGAACTTGTAACCTTCCATTGTAATAATACTTGGGATTACATTCCATGTAGCGGTTGGCAAAGCCCGTGAAAAAACAAACAATAAAACAATGTGCTCTAAATTTTCATTGATGGTGTTTTAGAAATGAAGTTCTTAGGCACGTAAACTTATTTTGCTGACAATTCCCTTTGGAGAAGGAATCGCGTGATTGAACGGTTTTCAATGCTGAATTAGATATATTTCTGTACATCAGAGCACCAATAAGTCTTAACAGTGCACAGGATGATTATTGTAGACGCGGGGGACTTTATTCTTGACTGGGGTGGCTTAATTTTCAGACCATAGTGTTCATAGGGCTTGTCAAACGCATGCGTTCATGAACAACTGACGTTATTCCATGGAGTAAAATCAAAGACAACATGCCCAGCCAAACCGCACTGCGCATGCATTGCATTTTGACATTTATTTCATTTTAACACGTTCGTCTTGGCGAAAAGCATAGTGGTATTGAGCCAACTTGATAGTGCGTTCACCGAATTACAACAATCATGTTCATTTTGTTGGGATGTGTAACACAGCTCACTCAAAACCATTCCAGTTTTGAAACTTCAATGAGCGGATGGTGAGAGTTGACCGTGATGTTTGTCTTGGTTCTCCCTCCCAAAATGCCCAAAATCAGGGTGCCGGACCACACTTTTCCTGGAAATTTCCTTTACTTGACATGCCCTACTGATGTCTTTGTATTTCAGAAACCGCTCGAGGTCATTTGTCCTACGTCGATCAAATTCTTGAACGTTGTTGCACTGTAAGAATCACGCTGACCATGGACGACGTTACCCTGGACATATTTGACGCCCGCCAAATGTGCCGGAATAGTATGACAGAAAATCTAGAAACTAATGAACACAGCCTCAGAAATAGAAACTAAAAAAAAATCTTAGTCACGCTATCCGAGCCACTTGCCACTTTTCACTCGCCATAGACATTCAAAATTATAATGAGGAACATGGCAAGTTTTAGGTAAACGTTATTCTCCACCGATTAATTGGCGGTGCTACTTTTTTAAACTTAACCTAACCTTACCTAACCTAACCCAACCTAACCTAACACGATATTAATAGCCCTTAAACTCTCTCTCCAAACCTTTCTAAAAATTTGTCACAAATTTAAAAATGAGCACCGCCAACTAATCGGTGGAGAATAACGTTTATCCAAGTTTTAAGCTCTAGCTGGAAGAATTCTTGTCAACCCGCTTTCTTCCCTATGGTTCAAGTTTTCCGTTGTCCAAGTTTAGGTTATGCTAAACGGGTGATACAAAAAGGATGAACAAAGAAATTTGACTTGCGAGAGTAAAAATTACGAGTGAGGTGAATTCGTGTAAAGTTCCAAAATATTTTCTATATCAGTGGTTGCCAGAAATATCCAAGCACTCCTTGATAGTGAATCAAAGGTGTTTTAACAACTTCAGAGCGAAAGAGAGCAAACTATTTCACGATCTTTGGATTCCACTGTCAATAATCTTGAATTGCAAACAATTAAATAGTGAAAACCGGAGCATAATGACTGTATGACTGATTCGCTGTACCCTCTCAAAAAGGATAGAGGGTGATAACCGATCCAAGGTAAGGCCTAAATCATCGTTTTAGCCCCATTTCTTAATGATATCAAAAGTTGCGTTTCATGCCTTAAAAGATCAAAAAGTGGCTTGATTATATTTCCAGTTATTTCCAAGGCATAATATTAATTTTTCAATAAAACGACAAGAAATGACATTTTTCATTTTTTAGGATTTCTTTAAAAGCTAAAGGTAGCAAAAAGTGTCACTTCAAACATACAAAGCATGTAAAACTGCCTTTCATTTTAGTTAAGTGCCAAAAGCTACACTATTCTATCATTTTCCTAAAATATTTGAACGATACATGTGACAGTTAAATGTTCAAATTTGTCACTTTTTGCAGTAAATAATTTCTAGGCACTAGCGATCTTTTTATTCAACGTTGATAGAATTTTGTCAAAATTCAAGATCAAGCTTGATTAAAGTTGCGATTTTCAAGTATGGCATGACAATTGCAAAATATTGACATTAAGTTAGTTTTAAGTTATATTGCAAACTATTTTCGGGTTTTTCTACCTTCTTAAAAAAAGGCGAAATATTTTCATTTTTATTTTAGGCATAGAAAATGAATATTAAATATCTTGGCAATTGCTTTAAGATATAACCGGAGCAATTTGTAGTCAAATTTGATGCAAATGTAATCTTTATTTAGGTCAGAAAATGTACGTTCCCTTGACCTAAAAAAATCTAGCTTGGATCAAACTTGGCAGTACTGGTTTGAAAGTTTGAAGCGCAGGCAGATTGATCACATCAGTACTCCCAACATCTCTTGGTTACATTTTTACAAAAGTATCTCTTTGTAGGTTTTAAGTGGATCAATGTTTGATGACATTTTACTAAAGTTGTTCCTTTTGTTTCAAAAACACAGAAAATCGTTACTAAAAGTCTTGGCATTTGCACAAAAACTTTATCATTGTTGTGGGTACAACCGTGAATGGTTTAAGACCACCATACAAGTTTCAAATTCAGATTGGATCAATCCCTATAATTATCAGCTTAACAACAGTGCAAATGGCGACCGGAGGGAATTGATGTGTTTGGGTGTGTTTGTCAGGATTTTTCACTCAAACAGAATCGCAAGAGCCCATAATTCCGGATGCTTTAGGTACCTACCTTTAGGTTGGTCAGCCCGCTCAGAGGAATTGGAAAAGCATGAACAACTGGAATATGGACGGGGACGCTTGGTTTGGGAATTAGCTTTTCGCCATTGAGTTAACGCATTACTCATTTCAATTTTCAGCTCGATCGAGCGACTGGATCAAAAGTTATGCCGTCTCAAAAGGCACTACAAACAAAGCTCTTCAATGAATGAACGAACTAGCGCTCTTGTGGTAATTGATTACCAGAAGAGCGCTAAGTCATTCATTCTGTGTTCTGTTATGTACTGCACTTTGAGAGGGCATAACTTTGGACTCAGTCGTTTGATTGAGCTGACATTTGAAATACGCAATTGCAGGGATCTAGAAGAATGAAGATTGAAGAAGAATTTAATTCATTGACTTGAATTGGAGTTGCTAATTTTCAACCTTACCATCCCCGTCCAAACTCCAGTGGTTCATGGGAAAAGTGAAAAAATATTCAGGAAACTTTTTGCAACACTCAAGGAAAAGGAAGACCGCTTTATGGAAGCAGGCAAGTGAACAAAAAATGCAAGTAAGACAAGAAGATTGGCAACAATGAAAATATACATTTGTATGTTTTGAACAACCCTGCTTTGGATCAATGCCGGATTCATCTCCTTGGATGTCTTTACAAAGAAATTCCAGACGGTCCAAGCAGTATGCTTACATGAACCTGGAAACAAGAATGAGTGATTCACATTTCTCCTTGGTATTGCATTGGTTTTTACTTGCTTGTTTCAGAACTCATGGATACTTCATGAAATGTTCAGTAGTATTATTGTCAGACAAAGGAATTTCAAAGAGCTCATCTTATGCGTTAATGAGCAACTCTTTTTTATGATGGTTCATAGTTGTCCTGAGCTATTTAAAGCATTGATGTGGCCAATCTTTTTGCGACGGTACATTGCAGACCAACGATGTGTTGCCTCATCACTATAGACTCCGAAACCGAAAAAGTCAAACTTTTAGAGGCGAAATATTTGAATAAAAAAATGAGCAAAATATTTAAAAACTATCCCAAATACTTGATGAAATTTAAGATATTTAATCAT
>NC_081449.1:975502-976638 GCF_007210705.1 Tigriopus californicus
GCCGGATTCTTCTCCTTGGATGTCTTTACAAAGAAATTCCAGACGGTCCAAGCAGTATGCTTACATGAACCTGAAAACAAGAATGAGTGATTCACAAATTTCTCCTTGGTATTGCATTGGTTTTTACTTGCTTGTTTCAGAACTCATGGATACTTTATGAAATGTTCAGTAGTATCATTGTGAGACAAAGGAATTTCAAAAAGCTCATCTTATGCTCTAATGAGCAACTCTTTTTTTATGATGGTTCATAGTTGTCCTGAGCTATTTAAAGCATTGATGTGACCAATCTGTTTGCGACGGTACATTGCAGACCAACGATGTGTTGCCTCATCACTAGAGACTCCGAAACCGAAAAAGTCAAACTTTTAGAGGCGAAATATTTGAATAAAAAAATGAGCAAAATATTTAAAAACTATCCCAAATACTTGATGAAATTTAAGATATTTAATCATAAGCCAATGACTTTCGTAATCTTTAAATGGCCTTAAAAGAACTTACAAATAGCAGGCACAAGTAGTAAACCTCAGCCAACTGGTAGTTTTTTCAGGCAACCTTTTATTTGATCCAAAATGATGTTTTGTCGTAACCTGTAGCGAGATGCTAATTAGAGCTACTGCATTAGCCCGAATCCCCTTTATTTACCGTTGTATTTGAAATACATAAGATAAATGTTTCACTCTTTAATCAATTTAAATGGAGTTAAAGATTTTGAGCAGGTCTCATCTATGAAAGATCTAGGTGTAGTCCTCCAAAATAATGGAAAGTTCAATGAGCATATCCAGTTGAAAGTTGGTAAAGCTTTTCAAATGTGTGGTTGGATATATCGCACGTTTAAGTCCAGAGATAGCATCACGATGCTAACTATGTACAAGTCGATTGTCCAGCCACATCTTGAATATGCCTCACTCATTTGGGCTCCAATGAGTTCAGCAGGTTTGCAAAAGATCGAACAAGTCCAAAGATGTTTCACTAGGAACATCACAGGATTGAGAGAGCTCTCATATTGGGAGAGGCTAAAAAAGTTGGGACTGTACAGTACTCAGAGAAGGTACGAAAGGTATCTGATACTGTACGTCTTCAAAAGTATCCATGAGCTTTGTCCCAACCCAGGGTTTAGGGTCAATTCTAGTGACCGT
>NC_081449.1:978331-981481 GCF_007210705.1 Tigriopus californicus
AAAACATCACAAACAGCGGACTAAAAATACTTATTTTCAAAATTGAGTATCTCACAAGGGGCTTGAAGAATCGTTTCAAAACATTCAAAGTATGTTTAAGAGTGCCTGACGAGTAACTAAAGCCTTGCAACTTACCCTTAATGGCACAACTTCTCGTTAACTGTATTTGATTTGGGATTAGGGCTACGGTGAAAAAAGGACAATCAAAAGTTTAGAATATTGCTCTAAAGTTCAAACTTACCGATATTCTCGAGGGCTTGAAGATGCTCCTAAAACGCATTGATTATTCAATGATGTCTGATATGTGTTACTTAAATAGATACAGATACCATACGCTTCCCTGTTTCAAAATAGTGCCTTTGAATGTTAACGTAAACGCTGGGAGGAGATGTGGCGTTGTGGTTAGCGCACTTCCCTAGCATCAAAAGGGGTTTCAGGTTCGATTTTTCGCCCCTACCTTACACCAGGAAACCTTTAGACGGTAACCATTCCCACAGACAGATAACCAATCTAACACAGACTATGACATTGCCTATGGAAACTTTTCACGAACGATGTGTTGGCTATTTTCACCCCTCCCCCAGCACCCAAATTACGAAGTAAACGTCATTTAATAGATTTTCTATTTCCGACTGAACAAGTCATCCCTGTCATCTCAAAAAATCTCTAGTTTCTTGTTTTATACGTTTTTGGGGGGAAATTATTAGGCCACTACGGCATTCAAGGACTGTACAGACTCGTTGAGATAAATTTTCTAATAACGTTGTGATGTCACTGATTTTATTAAAACAAGCATCCTCGTCACGAGGTAACCTCCCCATCTAATAAAGGAGTGCTCTTTGTAGCTCATAGCTATTGCAACGATATTTCTTTGTTGGAACTCGAGTTCTCATGTTTTAAAACTCGATTATAAGCCTAATCCTTACATCATTTCAGTTTTATGTGCAAGGTGATACTCACGTTTTCAAAAAGTACACTCCATATGAGGTAAAAAAAGCCTGACGTAACGTGGAGGAAGTAGAATAATGCCATGTATTGTGGTTGTCACCTGCCGGCTAGCTACATTAGGTACGACATGTTTCAATCACAACCTTGCACAGGCTATTCCCATTGTGGCCATAACCCATCACAAAAGAAACCCATTAATACCATCATGTCTTTGCTTGTCAATTCTTGTCCCACTCTGAGAGAATCTCTCCATCCATGTAGTAGTGGGTTAATCAACCGTTCTCCACCAATATTGAACGTCTTCTTTGGTCGAGACGGAGGCTGGAAATAGGTCGAATTTCCCACCACTCAGCGCCTTCATTGGTTGTCTAGTTGTGATGAGTTTCCTCGCCAGAATTTGGTTGGAATGCCGGAAATAAAGATGGCCATGACTGATCCATTAACAGTCATGGAATCAGTATCCTTATGGCTTTGGCAGGATACATTCATAAATGACAAGATGACAAGAAAAGTCCACCTGGCATGTTCCCGATATTCTTGTGGCACGCACTGGGGCCTTTAATCTTATTACGGTCTTTCACTTCCTTCTACTTGAGGCCATTCCGACCACGAGATAAAAAGAAGTCAGCGGATGCTTTTTGCCTCTTTGACTTATTAGTTGGGTCCTTGGAGCTCTCCAGTAAAAGGATTAGACAACTTGAGTCTGTGGTCGGGCGGCTGACCAGAATTTTTCACTTTGTTCCATCTCCCTGCTCTCCCTTTCGATCTTACTCGCATTCACTCCCAATAGTACCGAAGTATACAAGTATCAACCCTATACTACTAAACAGCCAGCCCGTTCTACGGTCTATTCGTACGTCTGTTCTTTTAAATCCTTACATCCACTGCTTATGAACAGACGGACGGACGGGTAGGTCGTTTGTGTCTTGGAGCTAACCAACGCCGTACGCCGCTTCGTGGCGCGGTCTTCATTCACGTTATGAGGAGTAGTGGTGGGTCCAACTAGTGCCCTGTATTAGGTCCGACCATGTGTTAGCCCAGGGATGCCGTCCTTACGGACTCCACACTGGTTCGTTCTTTCGGTCGGTCGGTCGTTCGTTGGTTCGTTCGTTGATTCCATCCAAGCTTCATTGTGGTTCCAAGTGGCTCAATCATAAGGTCTCATCAGACATGCGATGGACTCATCCATCTCCGTACTGTTCGTATTACCTTCGCATTGTGGGCTCCGTCGAGGAGGGAGAAAACGTCTCCATTGTCAAAGTTGGTGTGGTGCGTCTTACAAGTAGATGTGGTTGAGCATCAGTCGTGACAAAAGATCCAAACAGACATGAGACCCGCTTCCGTGGTGAACTACCCTATTGAAGTGCCCTCCGGGGGTGGTGGGGTGGAAAATGCCAATGGATTGAGACGAATGGATAAACAAGGACTCCGAGGACGGAGGACGGAAGGGGACTCCCTGAGGGGTCGTGAGAGGAGCAGTCCTAGTGGGAGTGGGGGTGAAGGTGCCCTAGTTGAGGCGGAGAGTCGATCATCCATGGCGAACCGTGCTCATGACAACCAAACTGGTTACTTCTCTGAGGGTAAGTTTGCAAGAGTAACAACAAAAACAACAACAACAACTTTAAACCATGCAATTGCCATGACCAAGGCTTGGTTTTCTGGAGGTATTCATTGTTGCATTATTGATTGGTTATTTGAAACTTGGATCCAACTCAAGAGGACATAATGATGATATGCCTGCAAAGGCTCTACATGTGCAGACGCTATCTTAAGTTCCAGCCTCTCAATTGCCTAAGGACCCGTTTGATATCGATTGGGGCTCTCTGCTAACAGACTGGAAAAATGTTCTAGGGAAGTAACCTGTTTTTCGATGCCTCTCGATACGAAAAAATGTCAATGTTTCCCCGTTGTTCTAACCCTGTCGGATTATTTCGGAGTATTATCGAGGTATCGCTTTTCAGGAATTTCCATTCCAGATTTAACAAACAATGCCATAGTAACTTTCCATCCATCCTTTTTCGATGAACTTGAATTTTGGGATTTCAGTGATCCATAACTTGAAATAACCTCACTAATTGTCATGAATGGTTCAATTTGAATATTCATGTCTAGGCCCCTCGTGGTCAATTTTGACCTTGATTTTGAAATGCTCTTGATCTAACGCTACTTTAGTTGACCACTCCTTGAATTCATTTCGTGAAC
>NC_081449.1:981532-986509 GCF_007210705.1 Tigriopus californicus
TCACTATTTCGATACCTTTTCCACTATCGCGGATTCTCTCCTGATTGTGAGCAGGACCACCACTGCGATGAAAGGGATTTATTTGTTGTACCTTCTCATGGAATCTGGTACATTTGGTATTGATGTCATAATCGATGACCATTTGAGACGGGATTAGTGTGACCACCGACAAGCCTATTGGGTAACGGTGGCCTTTATCACACCCTGACCTTCATTTTATGTATACCGTCCAACCGGTCACGCAGAGAATAAACAGACATATGTACACGCTATACCATAGTGGGCCATACACGCAAACCTTTCTCATCGCCTTAAGCCAATCCAAGGACCACGAAAGAAAAAAGGGTCTGGTTATTAACGAGGGTTAACATTCCCAAACATTGGGATTGGCATGCGTGAAAGCATTCCTCTAACGTCAGAGCTTGGCTCTTTGTCTTCCTTGTTATCATCCTTTTGAAAGAGACAAACTTCATCAATATCACACATATTTTCAAGATGTCTTGTATCTTTTGGAACAATTGAAGCTAATTAAGTGTTTATTCTTAACAACACATTTTCACACTGACCGAGCCATCCCCTTCAAAATCATTTCATCCCATAATGATCGAACTAAGTCTATCAAGGCCTTGGTCAAGCCAAGATGGTCCTCCCCTCTACGATGTCAGGGGGCACCACCTTTAAGTTAAATGATTAGCACTACGAACAAAGTTTTTGAAGATTTAAGCCTTAGGTGCCTGAAGTCTTTCCACAGATCACCAAAATGAGACGGGCTTGAAGAAAAGGCTATTGCCGAGATGAGGGCAATACCAAATAGAGCAAGATGACCTTGTTTTGCCATTGTGTTTTCAAGCCTGACTGGCAAAATCAGAATCTTAGGGGGAATACAAAGGTCCAACCACATTCCTGAAGGTCAGAACTGTTCTTCTTTCGGGCGCACACTAAGAGAACTGATCAGTTGTCGCGAGCGATTTACATGCATAGACAAAACACCGCAGACAGAATCGGCGTCTTGGAATGGACACTTCAGATCTTGTTTTTCATAGCATCTACGAGGATGATTTTCGGTTCTTTAGATCAGTGTACGAGTCGTTGTACGGTTTATACAAGTTTGTTTATAAGAGCTTAACCAGCCCGTTTTGATCTATTCCTGAATCAAAACCTACTTTCTTGTTTGATTATTTTATTTTTGCTTTTGCTAATGCGATTCCCAATAAGTAATAGTTATGATTAATCTTCGTTTGGAAAAAGTTTCGACCCACCTTCGAATCAGAATTGACGACCCCTTGAATGTAGGGTTGACTTGGAATCATGATCAATAAGGATGTGCTAAAGGTGCGGATATTCTTTTGCATAATTGGCTATTTTTCAGCTTTATGCTTATTTGACGTGTTTTATCTTATTTGCACTTTTATTTCCATAATTAGCAATTTGTGACCAGAAATGCATTCATATTGCCTTTATGACCTTCTTCATGTTTAAAAAAAAAAAGCTGCTCTCAAAATCAAGTCAAGTGGCACATCACCCTCTGACTGATTTCCAAACCTCCACTAACTAAGAATAACCCTCCTCTATGAGGCACGATCCACACCCACTGATCCATACTCTCAATCATCAACGTCTCCCTCCTTTCGCAAGATACCAAAAGTCACCTGAAGCATGGGGCTCATCAAGGAATTAGGTGACCCAGGTGTGCGGTCTTACAACAAACAAACAAGGACTCCATATTGAACTGTCAAACTGGCTTTCTCAAGAATTTTGTAAGATATTTATCTGTGCCGCCTCTTTTTTTTCAAACTGCAGAACATGTCATTCTGGCAAAGCAATAGTCCTCATACCCATATCTTAGGAGTGATCTTAAAATCAATGTGGGGAGTTTCTTTTGTAGGTCCAGGTAAAGAGTTTTTCTTTTTTTTTTAGTTTTTCCTTCAAATTGTGCAGATAAACTGGCCAACGTATGACTCGCCCCAAAATCGTCGAAAACGATGTGGCGGGATTATCTTGCTTTTTTAGACAGCACAACCATTCAAGATCAGCTCTCAAAAACAAACTGTCCAACTGGTTATTTCAGTGCAAGGCAAAAGTATCTAGTGAATTTATTTCCTTTCCTATGATATACTGACTTGTAGACAAAACATAGTGGATCCATGACTTAAGCACAAATGTTTTGCTGCATTCAAAGCACATACATCATTAACATTTTACTTAGTAACCTAGCATACTTTAATTCTTTTGGCTTTGACTGCGAGGCACACTAGAGAAGAAATATGGCCTGCTACAATCATTCAGTAAAGTAAAGTGCCTACAGAGAAAGCTTGTGCCCCCTTTTTAAAATGCAGTTGAACTTTAGCTCACCAAGTCATTGTGTTGTTCCATTGTTTTGCTTCTGGCTCTTGCAAAGAGAGTAAATGGAATGAAAAATACCTGCATTTTTTTTTATTTTTTTGCTCTTTCAATTGCGTTTTTTGCCAATTTTATTGTTGTTATCTTAACAGCCCTGCTGATCAGTGCCAACATGCTCATTAAAGTGATAGATAATATATGACAAAAGCCTGACCTGAGATAAACTCCAAAACGATACTTTTATCCTTTTAAAGTGGCGCAACTCATACACAGCCAGCATTTTTTTTCTTTTTTTTTTGGTGGGCTTCCTCAGCCTTTCTGGAAATGGAACTCCCAGCAATTCAGGTCCATTTGATTTCTATTTTGCGGACTTCCTTACCGTTATTGGGAATGAGATTCCCACTAGTTCAAGACAAAAAAAACATATTTACTTAACTTTTGGTTCATTTAATAGCTGATCCAGCAACATATTATAGCTGGATCTGGTTAGCACTTGAATGTAGGGTTGATGAGAAATTTTAATCAAAAACATGTCCAAGTCTGACAATGGTCATAATTTTTCTACTAGGTACTCCTACTCCCAGTATTAAAAAACTGTCACATCTTTTGTAGTTTTAAATCATTTACTAGTACCGTATATATACATTTATACAGCTCTTGTAATCATGAGTACTATTTTTGGGGATATTTCACACGTCAGTATCACATATTGCATCCGGAGAAGATAGTAGCGTAAACAAGATCTAATAAGGTCTTTTATTTTTCATATGTGTTTCTTCTATTCTGGATGGAAGAATTTGTTTAGACTTGGGACCTTGAGCGTTGGTATGCAGATGATCGCATCGTTCATACATGTGATTGTTGATTTCAGTTTGCACGCTAAAGTTTGTTCAAATTGGTTGATTATAAATTAGGCAAAATTACAATGAATGCCTTTCATACATTTTTTTGCCAAAGCTTTACTGCAGGTTACCTTCGATGAATATATTCTTTGGATCATTATGAATAGGCCCGGCCAAAACTTGCATATACCCATTGTCTTTATTGAAAAAAGAAGAGTACCTGAATTTGCAAATAAACTCTCTCCAAAACCAAGCGCCGACACATTCTGGAGGGCTGTAACAGCTATTTTTGCTTATCATATCAAGCAATGTGTAGATGAAAAGGATATTCTGTCATATTAACTTCCTGCAATAGAATTTGCACCAAAATAACTGGGAAGAAGATTCTGGCCTTGTTCATGCTGCCACCTAAACTGATCACTTAGACCACCAATATGAAAAGTGATTCACATTGGTGGTAAAATTACGCAATTTGCATAGACACAAAATCTGCAGAAAAATCTGGGATATGCAAATCACAATTTGCACGATGCAAGTTGTTGTCGGCCCTAATCATGACTATTAAGAGTTTGTTCTCTGACTGATATACTTTAACTTTACCGGTGAGATGGACTACACCACGTAATAAGGCATGTTGTGGCTATCTTTATCCTTTGTAGATAACAACCATTACTTTTCGATGGGATCAGTCAGCTTACGCATATGTTCCTGACCTTTCTTGGCTGAAATAGGTTGCAAAAAAATGAAAGACAGACTTGAACGTCACATATCAAATTTTTAATTGTTAGAAACTCTGGTGGTCTATTTGCTGAAAGATATGGTCATGGCTTCTCCGAGAAGCTGATCGATAAGTAGAAAGTGACATTGGGATCAACCTCAGAACAAACCATGCATGTCCATTACAGAATTTCAATCTCACGATTGACTCGGTGGCTTGTTTTGAGATTCATTGCCCCTGCCAAAGTTTGCTAGATATGCGACGTGGTGAGATCAGTTGTGTTGTGTTTTTGCCCCTCCTAAACCACCTTGATTTGCTCCTTAGATTTGGATTCTTTACTGCCGGCGCAAGGCTTCCTGCTCGACGTGTCCATTTCTTTTGATACCGACGTAGTTAGTGATGTTTTCCTTTGGTTCATTGCCAGCAATTCCACTCCGACCAGGCTGTCTTGGAGAAAAATGAGCTCAGAGAGGAGAGAAGCGCGTAAGTTTCCAGCGCTGAGAAGAGCGATGGAACCCTCTTTGATTCACTGTTCCACATCCAAACTTCAGACTAGGCTTTTTCTCCCCCAACACCATACGGTGTGCCGTGAACATTGTCTAAATCAAGCCCATTACTCACACATAGATCTATTGACATTGTGATGCCTGGGATTGAAGGAGCGTGTGAGTTGTTAAGTGCAAGTGAAAGCCAATTCCAAATGGGGTTTGGCGAATTCAGAATCCTATTTCACCCTCGTGTCTAACCAAGTTTTGATTTGCAAATTGTGAGAGGTACGGACGGAGGCTTTCATATCAGTTTGAGGTTTGAAGGTTACTTCAGTAGCATGGTTGCGAACATGGATCAAAGATCATTCTATTCAAGAATTGCTTTGTAGAGCGGGGGGACACCCACCCACTCATAACCACTTGTTGAGCCTGTTCCTCCCGATCCTGGTGCTCATTGTTAACCAATGGTCAAGAGCCCTAATTAAGAGAGATATTGATCCTTTGATCTTCCCTATTGAAAGGCGGACGGACCTGTGGTGCTTGCACAACTGCCTCTTGTGACAGTCAGTCAGTGGTTGGATCCGCTTTT
>NC_081449.1:986545-1044311 GCF_007210705.1 Tigriopus californicus
CCCCCCCCCCATTTTTAGGCTACGTACAGCACTCGAAAGCTCCTGTAGAGCAAAGTTCGTCGGTTCCGTAAGGGAAGAAACGGGTAGAACCCTGGAAAAGAGTATAATTTTGTTAATCTAACGGGCACTGGTCACGTTAATACCTTGTGTAATGGTTATTGGATGACGCTGAGACAGATGCCACCAAGGTGGGATTGAATGCTGAAAGTGCAACAAGGACACTTTCGTGTTTTGTGGAAAGGGAAAGGGGTCTGTACTTTTATTCACTTCCCAAGGCATAGCCTTCTCCGAGTATCAAGATTCTGATGAAATTGCTAAGTGAAAAAGTCTTAGCTGCATTCAACTTTGAACTGTTGGGAAAAGGCTCCATTTGAAAAATGGGAACAAAATCTTTCAAAAGGATCCGAGAGACTCATTTCTCTCATTTGTAATGTTTTATCGCCCATTATGGCAATTTTCTCGAGCTAAAAATGGGCATTCCGCTGGCACTTTTGTGCAGAAAGAATAGCCAAGAGACGTCTAATTGAAAATAACACTCATTTTCGAGTGTCCCTGATCCCTGATCCCTATCTGGAACAACGCACCAATTGCCATCCGAGTTGCCAGACAAAGTGATGATCCCAATTGTGGAGCTGCCATTGAGCATTGGCGACCTCTCGCGAGTCGCCTCAGCTAACCTAGACTTGGATGAGCCTAATCCACCGCTGAAGCACTCCCAATCCAGCTTGACCCAGACCACGTTCATCCCCAGCAACTACAGCCTCGACAAACCGCTCCAAGCGGGCTCACCCAATCGGCTCGGATCTCAAATTGGGGGAACCTCTTCCAGGCGAATGACCATGGAATTTCGGGGACACCCTGACGAAGATCAGTACCAAGACTACCACTACCACTCCCAACAACATCAACAACAACAGCCACCGCTGCCACCGCAATCTAATCGGAGATGGCCGGTTCAGGCCTCGAATGAAGGCACTATGGCCTCGATGAAGAACGGCCACTGGGGACATTTCCGTCAAGGTAAGAGAAGTCCAAGGTCAAACCAGATCCCCGAGAGATTCTGAAATCTTTGCATGTGGATTGACGAAAATCCTGTTGTGATGCTCCCCAGGGTACAGCCATTGATAATGGTGCACAATTACGTCGTTCCACGGCACAATTCCGGCTTCCAGGCCTTGGAAACTTGGGTTGGGATCTTAGAATTTGGGAATTGTGCCCTGTGAATCAAAAAAAGTTGATATCGGGAAATTGGATACCCAATGCCTCGCACCAATTCTCGAGTGGTTGTGTGTTTCATTTCTTTGATCCCTTTCAGTACGCGGTTAGGTTGCACAAAAGAATTTTCGATTGATATCGACTCGGTTCATGATCAGTTTTTGAATCGACGAAAGAACTAGGTCATTTTGGGCTTCATTTCGTCGTCTTGGGATCCTGATACAGCCTACTTACTGTATATGCATACTGTACTACACATGTACATATTGGCACTCGTCATCATTTCAAAAGTAGGCCACAAGGAGCTTTGAAACAATAATCCCCGGGTGAGCCCCGCTCTGCATAGTCACGATCTCGGCTCGTTCCATTTGAGTTGTTTTAGAAAGGTTAGGAGAGTAAGAAAGAAAGATGCAAGGTAGGCTGCTTGCAGTCTCCATTGGGAATAGAGTGACACTCTGTTGAGATGCAATTGACAGACCCATCTGGTGTCAAGGCCGCCAGATCATGGCGGGGGGATCTGCCGAAAGCGATACCCCGTCGTTTTCAGAATGAGATATGGCTCGTGTTCTCGGTTGAACCTGACCAATCGAGTAGCGAGATTAGTCAAGAAAAGGCCAACTTAGCAGCCTCTCAAGAGATTAGGCGACAGGTCGGGGCCCACGAGACTTACTTTTGGACCATTTTTCGGCCTTGTAACGATAGGTGGGGGGGACCACATCGGGTTCAGGATCTGGGGTGAATCTAGGATCCAGAACGGAGGGGAGTGATCCTGGCATGATTGGAAGCTTGGCTAGTCAAGCAACAGACTTTTGTTGTTCCAACTTTGGTCGGCCTTGGACAAGGTCATGAGCAATGAGAGACTTCGACATCTTCTCCACATCAAACTTTGGCAATTGGCAAAAAAGTGAGGAGCACAGGAACACCCACCGTCAATGGGAAAAAGGGGCTTCCTTTTCCTTTCGCTTTTCCTCTTGACTTCCCGACATGATTGTTCGAGCGTGACCCTCCTCATCCTCCTTCCCCTTCCTTTTTCCAACTTAGGCCTATTCAGGGAAGAAGGTTACTTGGAGAGGAGGGCAGTGGGTACAGAGATGTTCCTCAATTGGTGGGCGAGAAGGTGAAGAGGATGGATGACCTTCAACGTCATTCTGACTCTCACCCAACGAACTAGTTTGAAACACCTTCTTGCCAAGGGTTGACACTCTCACTCGGAAGTGTTGTTAAAAAGGGAAGTCATGCCCAAAATTGAGCTCCTCATTATCTCTTGGACCAAGGTGGAAACTTTTTACCGGCCCCATTTCCGAAACTATGGAAATATTGTTTTCGAAGCTAGCTCGCAAATCTTCATTTAATCTGTCAAACGAGCGTGAATAGTCACAAAAGTCTTTAATGGGAAAAATCCCACGTGCTAAAATTCGCCTTTGACAATGGCGAGTATTATCTCGAACGAATACAATGATATTCAATCCTCAATCAGCAATAAAACCGAAAAGGACCCTATCATATTCACTCACTGCGACGTTTTCATGAGTTTTTGGATTATCAGTTTCTCTTCATTTACGGGCGCTTTTTGTACTTTCAAACCATTACGGTATTGTGGAACTCCCAAAAACCTACCCGTACATCCTTATCAAAATGTCCTCTCAAATGTCTTCCAAATTAGTCGTTATTAGACAAAGTCTTGTTTTGTCTCAGATATTTGAAGGGACCAAGCAGACAAATATCAGGTTACCAATCAAAAAAGTCCCCATGCTTCTTTTCTGTTGGTTCCACATATAGTTATTCATTGAGGAAATGTAATGTTTAGCTATCTTTTACAAAATTACGCCTATTCACGGAGTACCTTGTCAACGATGGAGTGCCAATGTGTGCGTAAATGTGGACTCTCATTGTGTGGCCAAAGGTGGGCATCGATGGCGAAGAGCTTAGCCTATTATTTACTCACCTGTACTTCAAATCTACCTATAATAGTTTTCATAATTAAAAAAAAGCCTTTTTCCCGATGTTAGCATTGCGCCAGAACTGAGGCTTTAAATGACCATATACTGAGGTCAACCCACTGTTGGTTTGAACTTCTTGACGGTTCCAAAGCCTTGGGTTTCATGTGGAGAAAGTATACAAATATTATGGGACATCTTCGTTAAATGACTTGTAATGGACGGGTAACTTTTGTGCATCAGCTATAAAGATATTAATTTTTATGCAGCCTTTGTTAGTTTAGTCGTGTGGGTCAGTTAAGTGGACTGGTGACTGTTTTAACAACATTATCGGGTTCATTCCCAAAAATTCATTTCTTAGAATCATGATTATGATTAGGCTTGGGTACGGGTAGAAAGGAAATCGTCAGCCGATAGTTGTTGCAGAATTTTTTAATTTCATACCTATATATGAATTTGCAACAAAAACAATCGGCGGCTTCATTTTTACATACCTATATATTTGGTCTTCACGATGCTGTTCAAAAGTAAGATGATAAAAAGAACATTCCTGAGTCGAGGTACGACGTATCTTTTGTGACAAAAACTCCTCCAACCCCCCCTCAAACAGCAATGAGTGAATTGCCCTTTTCCCCGATACTTGATGATACCATCGAATTATAAGGATGGAACCATATTTTCGAAGTTCTGCCGTTTATCAATAGAGGTAATTGTCCTTCACATATTGATTTCTTTATGTACGGGCTCAATGCACAAGGATGCAATGGACCCATGGGACTCATGGGTCCCCCGGAATCAAAGCATCCTCATCCAATCTTGTCATCATGAGAAGAATAGTCACGTCTGGATTTGTATGGACAACATTATTAGAAAGTGAAGGATCGGAAGAGGAATGAATTCATGTAACAAGAGCCCTTCCATCCTTCAGCCCCATACCACAATGAAATGAAAGTAGAAGTTAAACCTGGTCTTATGTTGATTCTCAGTTCTTTGTTTTGATAACATCTCTGGCCATGGACAGCAATGAAATAAGGCACCCTCTAGAATTAGTATTTTGAAGGGTATGCCAGTAGGAGGTACTTGAGCTGGACAAAACATACTTGAAACCTCCTTGTGTAATGCATTATTACCACTTGAATTATTAATGAGTTCCGTGTTTATTGAGTCCATGTAATGAACTCTAGCAGGGACCTTTCAGGAAAGGGGGCAAGTTCAAAACCAATTAGATTCTTGGAAACAAAAATCTATGTCGATTAAAATTCGAATGGGATGCTTATTTAGCAGACGCCGCCGCATCTGTCCCCATTAGATGCATACAACATACTATTCTTACTCGATAAAGTATAACTTTCTAATCAGTCATTGCATCCGGTAAGCTAAAATAGAGTACTTGTTCATTGTACAAGAATGAACGGGGGTTCTAGTTTCTAGTTCATCCCACTCTTTTGAAGATTGATCCCCTGACGTCAATGTATTTGGCTTCAGATCCCATCATGGAAAACGGCACAACAATGCGAAGAATTGGCTCCTCGCCTGCCCAAGTCCAATCGGCAATTCACTCGCAATAAAACAATATGAGCGCCGACTATCAAACCAATTAAAGGCCCTCGAAGGCTCCTCGTGAGTGCTGGTTGTTATTGAAATGTTATCTTATTTGGTCGAGAAGAGACGACCAAAACTGAATTGCTCCAATCGAAAAGTAGGTCAAGAGTGAAAGTGGAGCAAGTATGTTCCGCACTTGAATGTTGAGCAATTACAACGAGCCCCTTTCGTTTTCGCGGACCCCCAAAAGCCTAAACACTCGCCCCACATTGGTGCACGCCGCATGCCTTATGCTGGTCTGTGGGACAAACATTGTATTCTTCTTTATGCTATTCTCATGGCTCGTGAAAGCTCATGTTGTTGCTTGCTGCGGAAGCAATTGAAGTGTGCTTGGAACCAGGTACGACAAGTAATAATGACACTACTAAACTGCTCACATTCTCTTCCGATCTATGCCTTATGCTGGTCTGTGGGACAAACATTGTATTCTTCTTTATGCTATTCTCATGGCTCGTGAAAGCTCATGTTGTTGCTTGTAAAGGCCGGCTGCGGAAGCAATTGAAGTGTGCTTGGAACCAGGTACGACAAGTAATAATGACACTACTAAACTGCTCACATTTGAAGCTACGGTACTACTGAGTTAGCCCTCAGATTCCAAACTTAAAACTGAGGGTGTGGAAAGTTCAACATGGATTCATCCCTTGAACTGAAGGTGATCAAATCTCAGTCGTTCCATTCCCAGCCAGAATTGGAACAACATGAACTCACGAATATACCATCGCGACCTGACCGAAGTCGAGGTCGAAGTTCCGAATATCAGACCAGTTTAGAAACCATTGATAAAATGAGTGAGAGTGATGATGACGAAATGGATGGGCGTCACCGTACTCGAGGGAGGCTTTCTTACCAACGTGAGGCTTTGGCCACTTCCGTCATTCCACCCTCAATGTGGGAAACCAACACCATTTTAAGACCTGTGTCAAAAACCAGCCATGCCTCACCTCGACGAAACGTCTTCTGGGAAGGTAAAGTGTCATCTATTTAGCTTCCAGTCATTAACTTATCGCGGGTATCATGAAAAAAGTAAGCACATTTTTTTTGCAAACGTTCGTCCTTTTGTTGCTTTAACCATGGACAACGGTACACTGGACATATTTGACGCCGCCATATGTCCCCAATAGTAAAACGGAAAATTTAGAAACCATTGAAATGAACCTCGCCAGTTGAACGTATCCAAGCCACGTAGATTCACTCCCCGTAGACATTCAAAATTATAGGGATGATTCAAGTTTTCAGCCGTTCAAGCTTAGTCTGAGCTTTACGGGTGATACAACATGGACGAACCAAAAATTTGACTTGTGCGAATAACAATAATGAGTGAGATGAATTTGTGTAAAGCTCCAAAATACTTGTGAAGGTAGTGGTTGCCAGAAACATCCAAGCACTCCTTGAGAGTAAATCAAAGGTGTTTTGACCATTACTGAGCGAAAAAGAGCAAACTATTACACGATCCTTGAATTCCAGTGGCAATAATCTTGAATTATTAAGAGTTCAATGAGTGAAAACTGGAGCATGATGGCTGATCAGTAATAGCCTCTTTGAAAGGCTGGAGGGTGAAAACTGATCCATGGTCAGGCCTAACTAATCGCTTTAGCCCCGTTTGTAAATGAGATCAAAGCCTACCGGGGTATACGACGACAATTGGAAAGACCTCCAGTTAAATTGCGACCTCCATGTTTTAACAACATATGAGCAAACTCTAAATAAGGGAAAACTTATACTGATATCTAAAGAAATAATTGTCGCTCATGATTTTCTCTATGTACATCTCTTTGATTTAAGTAATAATGCCCAAAATAAGTTGAAAAGGCAAGATCTTTCTTCGTCGGTGAGCACCCTGGTACTTTGAGTCGGCAAGATCAGTATTCAAAACAACTAATGTCAATTTGAGAATGCATGGGGCCATGCAAAACAACTATACAAACAAAGAAACAAACCATTGGGCCAACTTTAACTTTAAGGATGCTGATAATTTCAGGCTTTTCGTCCACCGAAAGAAAGACTACAGTACTGTAATAGTGAAGGGAAAGGGATAATGTTCTTAGTTAAAAAGTGTTATGTACTTTGGAAATGTTATTCGTCGTAAATTGACTTTTTCCTTCAAAAGCAAATTCAATTGAAAAAATCAACCATTTTGAATTAGCTTTTCTCGTACTTTATTTTCCTGCATTCGAATTCATTCAAATTAGAAATGTTCATTCTAATTTAGCATCTTCAATGTAACTGTTATGCCACTTTTTCTAAGATGGTAATTCGTAATACTAATGGTGAGACATTGGGATTGGTTGTTTTGCGATTGGCTTTTCTTCCCATTAATTACCCCACCCAAACAGTTTCACGTTGCGTTTAATCATTGGTTGCTTGTTCCACACCAATTGATCTAGTGAAGATGTTTTTGGGTCACAAACAAGGACAAGGGGAACGGGTGTTATGAAACCCCGGTAAAACGGCGCGATCACTGACGGATTAGACATTGCAAAGATTCTGAGGTCTGCAATGTCGATTTGCCCAAATATAAATACAAATTCTTTCTATTTATGACAAAGTTAAATCACTTTATCACCAACCGACGTTGTAAAAGTATTTATCAGGCGCACATGCGACCATGAAAGAATTACTGTAAGTCTGCTTGAATAGGTCACAGATTCTCCTTAAGATGACGGTTCCAAATCAGTAACCAATGACAAATGAACTCCATCATTTACAATTATCAAAGGAGAAAGGACTCCCTCGTCTAATATGAATATTAGTTTGACGTTACTAGATGTTCCTACATTTTAGTATTTTGAGTAGAAGTAGGTGCAGTTATGTTTAAAATCTCATAGGCCTTCTCGAAGCTGTCGACCCAACCTCTGGCGAATGAACTCGTAGAACTCCATTTCCAGGACCAATTTGGAAGTAAGTTTCCGCCGCACTCCTGGCAAAGGCATTTTGTATGGTTTATGATTGATATGTTTGAGTTCATCTTCCATAGAGGTGACATTCTGGAAAAACTTGGGCAATTTGGCGCTCAAAAGCTTCAAGCTGGGTCCCATCTCACTGGTTAGACCCACTACTGAATAGAAGCGTTCCACATTAATTTTGGCCATTGCCAGGGCTTGGTGGTTCCCAATTTCTCGGCAAATTGGAGAATTTCCGCAAAAGTAGGTCAATTGTTGCTCACGATACTGACCCGGTCGGAACTGACACTCTGGATCATGTGACAACACACATGCGTCAAAGTTTTTGACAAAGTAGTCCTGAAAGTAATCGAGGTTGGTTGATATTTTTTCCTACATGTTCCGACTTATTTCCTCGTTTCTTACATTGGGGGGTTTTTGCTTGGCTAGAAACCATCGTTTTGGCGATCGATTGGAGTAAAAATTGGAGACAATCCTTTCAACGGGATCACGAACAAAATTGATCCAAATGGGTTGGGTTTTGACACCGTGGGAAGCTAGGTCCACAAAATAGAAATGTCCCTCAAAAAAGTGCGGACCAGGATATTGGAAATGACGAGATTGCGCGAATTTCAATTCTTCCGCAATGGATAAGCTGTGTGTGACTGAATCATTCCAAACCGTGAAGAGGTTTTCGCTTCGTTTGAGATTGTTCAAATTCTCTTGAACGGCGGAGTATTCGGTTTCCTGAACTCGGTTGAATATCAGAAGATTTGAGGACGCTGATGCGTTCCCTGCCCAATTATGATCTGTTGATAGAATGATATATAACATAGTAACAAAAACACTGCTTCATTGGTTCAACGCCTTAAAATTAGTGGGCATTTGTTTCCACAAGTAAACCAAAAATCTTGAAACAAGTAGCTCATGCGTTTTTACCTATTTTTTTTATTTATTTGCCTATTTCATTTATCTGATGTACTATATTTTCCAATCTACACAATAAACGCGGATTGCTAGCATGACCTGCAGAAAACCAAAATTGCATTGCCAATTCACATGAAAGACGCCTTTCAATTTCAAGTTCAGTCTCAGTGATTGATTGGTGGGAGCCATTTGCCATCTTCGATTTTAAATGCTTAAAATGCGTAACGATCCGAGGGACGCTTGACTTTCTTTGTGCATACTGTTTGTATCGTACAAGCAAAGTGAAGAGTAGCCTTGAAGCAATGCCACCTCCTTTTGTTTTCAAACAAGTTGCATAAGGGTGTCTTCATTGATCAACCCTTGATAAACTAGATACTTACCCAGGTGGGTGATTGATTGGTCGTTAATAAAGCTTGGGAAAGCGGGATAGTCGTCCATGTGCCGTATTTTGACTATTTTTGGAACATTGGACCTTCGCTGAATGTCATGCAAAGTCCAATTACCATCCAAACTCACAGGAATGAGATCAAACTAAGAAAGAAAATATGTACAGTTTGGGAAGCATAGGGAAAAATGATTTGACAAAACTTTCAGTTTCCGAGGTATTTGGAACAGTTTGCAGTCAAATATATTAACGAATACATAGATACACGAAATAAATCAAGACTACAAAACAAAACTAAAAATGAAAGGGGATCAAATATGTGACACAATAAACAACTTAGCAATACATTCTGCCAGAGACCTTACTGGGAGAAGTGTATTGGTTGCCTGTATTCTTTGAAAACTGAGCAAAGACCCTGCAAGAAGGGCATCAAAATCTCGAATATTACAAATAAACTATTTACCGCTTTGAAATGAAGATATCTTTTCGATGGTAGGCCCTTGGGTCCCATAGGTTGTGTCAAGATCCAAATAATGGCCAAGCCCAAGAAGGCCAAAATCGAAGAAGTCAACGGGACGTAACCTTTGGGAGGACAGCGCATTTCAAAGTGAACTGAGAGAGCGCACGATCACCGACCACCTTCCTTCATGCCCGATCAAAACGATTGCGAGCAAGAACCAACCCTGTGAAGGGATCCAATAATAACTTGGACCAAATTCGAGTCAGAGGTATTGGTTAGTGACCACTCTCACCAACGGACGAACTGGCCGGAATGTTTTAAGTCAGGAAGCGTTTTGTCTCGAGACATCAGGCTTTTGATTGCGATGAAAATGGCTTTGGACTAACTTTTTAAACGGCAGCCAAGAATGAGTAACTGAATGTTGCAAGGGCTTTTCATGCAATTTATTGGAAAGGGATTGTTCACGAACACATTGGGCCTTTTAAGCAACAGCTGTCGGATGACATCACAGAGTTTCTATGGAAGGTCTATTGAAAGGACTTCACTTAATATTTTTTGTAGAATGGTCAAATGTCTATTTCAACCGATTTCAACTGTAAAAACAGAATTCCTTCAAAAAAGTGTAAGTTTTCACTCACTAACTTAGGTTAATCGTCAACGCTAGTTAAAAACCGGAATTGACCGAGTTTTAACCAAACATGATTTTTGGAAAACTTTGATAAATGAGCTCCAATGGCACTCATTATTTGAAATTTTGGTTTTCACTTCCGTCATTGTCTTGAATATGTGTTGATGTCGCTATGTCACTCGTGCTTTTATCTCCATAGGGGAGCAATATTTCACTTGGGGTATAAATGGCCCAATTTTTACCTTAACATCCTTCAATTATATCGTAATCTGCTTCCTTTGGGTTGATGGTAATCATAACGCTTCTTGGAAATCATTCGAATGCTGTTTGTCAAGTAACAAGTGGATTTCAATATTTGTCGTATTCCAACAACCCCCTAAAAGTCAAGAGATAACCTAAAAATATGCTTCACATTTTGCCCATTACGTAAAACTCATAACTAGAGCTGTAAAAAATAGTCGATTAAATTTGGCATAATAGCGGCTAAAAAAGCTTGGAAAAATGGCTAAGTAGTGTAATTCTAGAGTTTTAGATCCAAGAAGCTAGATTGCCAATTTCAAACCTGTGGACATTAAGCAAACCACAGCGGGCCTAAAAAGGTAATTAACTTTGAAATTGCTTTCCTAAAACTTTCAAAATCGCACAGTCTTCCCCTCAATCTGGTCAGCCTGAAGAAATTGCTAGCAAATTACTTTAAATTATTAATGCTAAGTATCAGGTTCAAGTGGTCTTGGAGAGTAGGCTTCAATACATCGGAAAAGGAGGGCGAGGCGTGGATAGGTAGGTACCTGTACTAAAGTTTTTGGTTTGACCCGTAAAAAAGCTGGAAAAAAGTCGAATAAACCCCAAATAGTCATATTACCCTAAACAGTTGGAAAAAGTGTTAAAAACTATTCGACTTTTTTTTTACAGCTACCGTACAGTAATTACTGATGTTAAAGGATATTGAAGAGACAATAAAGTACTAGACAAAGATGGTTGGAAATATACGAAATTGATAACCCAATATCTTGATCCTTATTGTAAGAAAAATGTGTAGATTGTTATGAAGTTTGAGTATTCTAGTCAGCTTTCCCTGGCATATACAATAATGATTAATCAAGAAACTGCTCGTAAATCAGTTAGGTCAAAAATTGAGTTAAGCTTCAAATTTTCAATTTCCTCCCAAAACATTCTAAAACGGAAAAAAGTATTGGCAGTTTTTGGAGATCGTTTAATAACTAAAGAAGAGCTGAAATTTACACTCTCAATATTTAAGCCTTTGAGCTCTGTCGTTTATGATTCATCCTTGATGAGGAAAAGAAATGCACTGAGTTTAAATGCACTAAAGTAATATTGGGATCTCCTTCTGGCCAATCAAGCAAAATGATAAATAATAGATTAGCTTTAGCGTTATCCGGATCTATGACGACTAGGATCTAAATTGATGCCGAAGAAAAGGCTTTGAAAGTGGATGGACAAAGCTAACCCAACTTTAGAACCACGTTGAAAAGTTTTAGTCGCAACTTTAACGTATGTTCGACCGTTTTTGTTGCGACGAATGCAAAGCCAAGTTTTAGACTCTTCTCTATGTATCCGTCGGCAGCGTCTTCGTTACGTTTGGTCTATTGTAATAAGTGTTCTATTTTTAATGTGGATTGGGCTTCAAAATCTCACCCGTTGTGGTTATTGCAAGAAATGAATATATAATGATTGGTTTGACGAAAGTCACGATCTCATGATCGAAGGGAGGTAAAAAGACTGACATAGATCGATACGAAATTTGTGATGTTCGGTACTCTGACGTGAGAATCATCCGCTCACACCATATATTAGGGAGTCAATTTTATTCTCATTCTGATTTGAGAAAAATAATGCTGATGTACTAAGTACAAATATATCTTCCGTTTTCTTGTTGTCATGTGCAAATAGGGTTTCTAGATTTATGGCTCATTATTAGAGACGGCCAAAATAAGCATTGAAAACTCTGTTTCATGTCAATAAATATGGATAATAACGTTCAAAATATGCCCTGAAATATGCTTTTTAATCCAGAATATGCATCTCAGCCTGCATTTAAACTCCAAAATATGTCATTTAAAATGAAAGAAACTCAGATCACCAGGCCGGCAGGCAGTTGCAAGATTTAACTGATCAATTGGTCAATGAGGGGATACTTGTATCAGATCATCACGGCCATCCTATAATGGGAGTGAGCCACTGACTATTCAAGACATTTCACATTTCAATTGCAAATTTTTGGTCAAAACCAACCTTATTGTCCTTGGCTCAAAATCACTTCAAAGTATTAGTGTCACGCACCTTTATCCGGCTCCCAGTCAAATTCCATCAATGGCAGAAGCTCAAAAAGGATGTGCTCATTTGGGCCCACCAACTTTACTGCATAAACCAAGACTTCCATCTTCACCTCCACCTACCTCATTTTGTAGTGCCTGTGACTTCACTGTTCACTTTTCTCATGTGCACTGAACCAATTAGGTACAGCCAATTTTGTTATGATATCACATTCTAGTTTACCCATTGCCCATAGTAAAACACTCATTCTTCAACGTATTTTACAAGTACACTCTTATTGATACATTTTACGCATTGATATGACCAAGAGTGGCAATAAATGACTATTACATTTAAATGTATTTAAACAAAAAACCCAAAATATGCATAAAATTATCCAGTATATGCGAATAAACCCGTTTTATGACATGGATGATGCATGTTTTGGCCGTCTCTTCTCATTATACTTATCACTAGAGTCAGACCACAAATGTTTTTACATAAAACATGTTTTTCACATATTTTGGGGGCCAAAAGAATATTCTTGTCCATTTTCATTTTTTGAGCTTTGTTTTCTTTTCTTCCCGTGATGATATGTAACAAAAAGAAAGATGGCTTCTTAGAACAAGGACTTTATTCAGTTGTGGATCAAATAGGATACAAATCTAATCATTAAGTGAGCATAAGTGCCCTAAGTGATAAAGAAAAAAAAGAAAAGAACCAATTGTATACTGGACCATAACATCGAAATTGCTTAAAAAGCGTCCTCATGTCAAGCATTGCAATAAAAAAGATTTAATTTCTTGTCAAATAGATAAAGAAGCTCAATAGATCACCCAATATAAGCAATTGTTTTCCTAGAGATTTGCAATAGAAAAAGGCAATAAACAGGACTGACAATGACCTTTTGGCTATGGCATTCATTCCCTTTTTTGTTCATTCCCAACATTTTTGTTCATTTTTTCTCGACTTTTTCGGACTTGCGAATTCTTTTTTGGTTTGGTCGGTTTGATCTTCGGCCTTCGGCCTTTTTCGGACTTTGGAATTCTTTTTCGCATGTTTTCCAACTTTTTCTCATTTTTTTACCAACTAACAAAAAAGTTCGGCCATAATGGCAACTGGTTTTTTTTTTTCAAGGTCTACTAATCAGGAGCCAGAATGGGCACGGCAAGAATTTGCTTCTTAGGGATAGCCGGCTCAATTACCGGTGCTTGAAGATATTCTTGAGTTGAATTTTAATAATAATCTTTATTGCGACTCTTGGTCATGTCATGGCGTAAAATTAGTTATAAAATAAAATATGATCTATAGACGTTATACAGAGGTTTGTTGATAAAACAAGTGAAATGTCAAGAAGGTAAAGTCAATAAAATAGTTGACTAGAAAGTGATATCACAATGAGTTTGACTAGAATTGGTTCAATGCACATGAAAAAAGGGAAGAGGGGAATCACAGACAGTACAAACACAGTTAGGTAATGGTAAATGATGAAATTCTTGGCTATTGCAGAGTAGAGGATGGGCCAGATTGAACAGATCTTTTGTCAGCTCCCGTCGTTGGTGGCATTTGGCCGGGAGCCGGGCAAAGTTGCGTGACCGCCAATACTCCAAAGGGATGTTGGGCCAAGGACAATAAGGTGTAAGGAAGTCCTTGACCAGGAAGGACAACTTGTGTCCGGACATCACCCCCCAAAAGTCAGGTTCCCAACACTGTTGGTCCATACATTGTTGGCATATTAGGGCACGCACAGGTTTTGTTTGAGGAACTTGGTGAAGGTGGCATCGGCGGATTTGAGAGCGGATTGGCTGGAGTTGGGGAGCCAAAGGTGAAGACCGTAGACAAAAATTGGAGTGATGTAGGTCCGGAAGAGTTGAAGAACTGTTGGAAGGGAAGATTCTTAATGGGAAGTCTTTTGTAAATGTATCCAATCCTGGCCCTGGCTTTAACTATTGATGATCTGAGATGGTTGGTATAATTATAATTATTGACAATTTCAATTGGACTATTGTGTGTATGGAAGGAGCTGGGAGGCAGACGACCTTTATGGAAATCCATGGCCTTCGTCTTGGTGGTGTTGACTTGAAGGCCGTTCTCTTAGCAATAACCGAGGAGTGCATTGATGACATTTTGCAATTCCATGGCTGAATTAGACAAGAGAACCAGGTCGTCGGCATATGTATTGAAGATATTGTACCAAAAAATGGTTGATGGTGGGACCTTGGTGTGTGAATGCTTCAGGCAGGTCAGATACATAAAGATTAAGAAGGATTGGCGATAGTGGATCCCCCTGAGAAAGGCCAATGGAAGTGAAATAACAGGGGGATAGGTCCTCACTAGAATGAATGGAGCATCTGAGTTCTGCATAGATGTTGGACAGCAGGACACATATTGAATGCAGAACTCCCAACATTTGGAGTTTGAGGAATAACCGCGTTTGGTCCATACTGTCTAATGCTTTGGAGAAATCAACAAAGCATCCATACACTCTCCTCTTATTACTGGTGGTAGAGCGGCTTCTCTGGAAACCGAATTGGAGCTCTGGGAGCAGATCCCTATCCTCGGCCAATCCGGAGAAGCGGGCAGCTAGTAGGGTGGACATCATCTTCAAGAAGGGGTTCTCCAGGGCGATGGTCCGATGGTTGTTTGGAATGTCCCTGGGCCCCTCTTTATGGATGAAGATGATGGCTAACTCCATCCACGCTGGTGGGAAGAAGGAAGAATGGAAGAATATTATAATGTAATATTCCTTTTCATTTATGTGTTGCTTGACATGGAAGGCCAAAATAGCCTTTGTTGTTGCCTATGTTTTGGAAAGCTTGTTTGCAAATTTTTGCGTAAATTTGTTTGATTTTTGATGCAAATTGCTGTCAATAAAGAGCATGTTTATCTGCAAGTTTTGACCGGTCCTAGTTTTTATGTTAGGAAATATGAACGGGACAGAAACAACATACCGAAACGTTTTTGGTTAACATAAAGTCAACATATTTGGGTTGTGTTAAGCAAAAACAAAAATGCCATATTTGGGTCGAAAATCCAACATATTTTGTCGAAGCCTACTTATCACGCATCGGATAGTCGTTGTTGTTTTTCGAGACGTCAGTTTTAAGCAAAATGTGAAGAAAGGGCAAGACCTATTCGGTGACATGAAAAAAACTGCGAACGATCATATTTTTACCGCTGTATGATGGCGATGAATTAAGATTATGCTTCAACAGTCGATGTGAATTTGCATTACTGATAACAGGGTCCATACTAGCTCGAGTATTTTTACCTGTGACCTGTATTACGTACGAAAAAAATCGCTCTTTCAATAATTTGAAATTGAGGAGGATGACCTTTTTCTAAAATTGTGATAAATCAGATGTTGTTCCTATGTCGAGCAGAAATTCGAGATGGTTTTACTTACGGGTTTTCTTCACAATCGCTCGCTTCAGCTCTTTCACTAAACGTCTGGAATTTCTACTCGACGTAGAAACAACATATTTGATTGGAACCCAGACATGACCATGCAGCAGTCCCTGAAAAATAGACGAAAAGGCCAAGGCCAAGAATACTCATTTTCTCTCTCAACCAACGAAAGCTGTTTTCCTCCCTTTGATCAAATGTTTAATGTCTCAAGAAAAAACGACACAAGTTTTAGCACAACCAAAATACGAAGTTAAAATTTGCCCGTCTCTACCAATCAGGAATACAGGCAACCAGGTCATCTTACCGTCCAACCAACTTTTACTTCCCAACGGCAACAATTATGACACTCTCTAAGCACGAATACCTGTGACTTGCCAATCGGTAGTTTCAAAAAATCAATGTCATAACCTATTCGCAACATGCCGGTTTGGCCTCCACCGAATCACATTTTTTATGTTTCATAAAAAGCCTCCACGGCTTAATAGTCAAACATAAACCAATACACGGGCTACAAGCCATTATACCACTGGTAAAAGTAATTAACATTATTTACAATAAGGGGTGAAAGTGACAAGACCTATTCCTTCTTACCCCTGTAACCAGGAGCTCTCTGGGTGTTGAAATATTGATTTGACATTTTTATTATTCAAAGTGATTCTCATATAAAGTAGGACGACGCATTAGGTTGACTTACAACAGAAATTTTAATCCTCAACCTGAACGTCCACATCCATATCTCAGTAGCCCATGGATCACCCCAACATTCTGGCATTTGAAAAAACAACAACACTTTTTGTCTCTGTCTTTGTGGTGGGCGATATTCCGAAGGTTTTGAGTTTTGTCTCGGCTAACCCAGCTCTACCGGTCATCGCACGGTCCAATTTGCCTTTTGTAAGTGCCATAAACACGAAACAGATTGATTTCGTGTAGTTAGATGAGGATTAGGATTTTGAGAAAAATATATAAGATTGACCGGAAGGGAACCGAACTAGGGACCTTTCTTTCACATGCAAGTAACCACTTAACCTTTCGAGTAAGCAATTTCTTTATCTAATATAAAGGCAGAATGCCCCGTTTTGCAATCGTGACAATTGATCTCACCGAAGCATTTTGTTTGAACAGACGACGTGATACAGTAACATTTTTTGAGTCACATTTAATTGCATAACCTCTTGACCAGCCTTTTCCTTTCGGAATTAGCTTCAATACAATATTTTGAACTGTCAAAGTCTATGCATCTGACCGTTCTTGTCTCATCAAGTGGTCTATTTTTAAAGCTTGTCTATGTTGCAATCCAAACCAAACGATACTCGCAATAGAAATTGTGCATGATTCTATTGGCTTTATGCGTTTATACTGACGGCTTCATCGGTCTTTGACACTAACTCTCTTCGTGTTGAAGCAACAAGACTGCTAAGAAAGTTTTTGGGAATGTTTTCTTGTGCAAAATGAGCCTAGAACTTAATTTTGCAATCCATTCTTCAGAGTGGCCAGTTAAGCACCAAATATAGGGCATGCCTCTCGGAAAGACATGTACTATATCAACTATTAACGAAGAGGAACTGAATGTGATCCGCCATGACATTTCGCCTTTTACCTTCAAATTTTGATTTGATTGATTGTTGCTTCAATTGCTCCATTGACCACCGTCACAATTGTGGGAGCACTCAGAAGGTACAGACATTGATGATCATGATGATTGGCCCTGCTATGTATTATGTTCAAACCTCTTGGGAATGCAGGCCCGTCTGAACATGATCATTATTTATAGTTCGTGGAGGTCGACAGCTTTGTATCCTTGTTTATTTAAAGGAAGCATATTTACTAACGAAATACTTGCCTCCTCTTTCGTCGCAATAGAGGCAAGAACACTTCGAAGGCTGTTACCGTTTTCATGGCGAGGAGATTACATCGCCATTCTTTTTTTCCCTCCCGCCTCTGCCGCCCGTTTTTCCACTCCGAATATCTTTCTGCATCTCTTGATGCCCTTATAAGATCTCTCGAGCTAATTACGGGCTGCCCAATTTGTAATCCTCCCATCATCTGCAGTCCACTGCATTTGTCAAATTATTCCCCAACGAAAACACCAGCAACGCTCTCGACGACGTCGACCTCTTTTGCCGCGAAGCTTTCAAACATAACCATGGGCAACATATCCTCGACGAGCTCTGGCAGAAGAGCGAGAGGAAAATCACTCCGAACGAACGAACGAACGAACGAAGGACCGAACGAAGGATGGATGAATGAACGGACGGACGGACGGACGGATGGATGGATGAAATAAATAGGAGGGGGGAGGGAGGGAGGGGGGCAAAAAAAGGAAATGAGCCGGATAATCCTTACCTTAGACTCCCGGTCTTGAGTTGGTAAAGGTACCGGTACAAGGCGTCACAAATTCATGGCATGCCCTTTCTGGATGCAATCCGATTCCGGATTGGAGCCTCATCTCGAAAGTATAGTAGTACTTTCCTGTTGGCGAAGGTCGATCAAGTCATTACTTTGGGTCCGAGTGGGTCGGCTCGTTTGGATTGGAGAAGATTGACAGCTCTCAGGGCAATATTTCCAGAGATGTTTTGATATGCCGTGAGGCAATGCTAAATCTTGAGCCAGCTTAGCCTAATTTGAATTTGTCACGAGATATTTTCTCAAAACTCTCAAAAAAAAAAAAACAGGATTGCGCTGAGAGTGCTGAAGCTCAAACTCGTGTCTTGATGAACCATTGTTGAGTCAAATGTGCCCTTTTTCTCGGCTATCTGTACCTTTATCAACATGTTATGACGGAAAACCGTGGGCGTCAATTGAAGGGAAAGAAGCCCGTCGCTGATGTCGAAATGCCCCATGAAAGAGTCAGTCTACGTAAGATTGAATAGCTTTATTAGAGAAGGATGATGGATCCAGTTGCTCTCTTGGAAATGAATTGGACCTGTTGCCTGTCATTGACAAAGTGAGAAGCTGGAAAATGATCACGGTCTCGTTTCAGGTATCGATCTCGTGTCCAATTGGAATTTGAACTCATTTGTCCAATATTGTGACATGTGAAAATGTTCACTTGATGAATTAGGATTTGAGCTGGATTAGAAACTCGAACTCGACTCGCAAAGTGGACAGTTTAGTCCGAGAAGTTCAGGCCCAGACGCACAATCAAAGACGTCTTTCCTGGGCAGGTGCAAGCAATTACTCTTCTAAGTATTTCGTAATACAGGAAAAACCTAAAATAAAAAAAAAATCAGACTCTTTTTATGATTGGACCTTTTCGCCCGATTATAAAAGTTACGAAATTAATGACGCACTTTGTGTTCGAATCTATCAGTCAAGCTTTTTTCATTTTTTCTTCTTTTTCCACGGTCTTACAATGTGGAACAAAGGCCACTTGTGCCCGTTTCGTCTGGTTGGTAATTTGTTGCGTTGTCACTTTTAACGCGGTGTTTTTAGGGAATGCAAAAAATTCAAATATTGCTCTCAAGCACGACAATCAAGACCATATTTTAGTGAATGTACAGTATACGGAGAGGAACAAATCAAAGTGGCCAAATTGGTCCCTTTTTCAATTTTAACATCAAGATTTATTGCCTATTCATTGCAATGTGTCTATTGAGTTAAATAGACGGTTTGAAAATGGCTTGTGTCACATAAAACAAAAATCTTGCAATCCCTCTTTATAGTCTTAGGTGAACAATGTACCGAATCGGTCTGGCAATTTTCCATTGTCAAGAGCGTCGGAAGCGATTTAGACCCACTTAAAGCCCACTTAATTGCTCTGAGAGGTTCAAAAAACAAAAACAACCAAAAAAGGCCCCTCTTCCCGTGGGTGCCTTGATTGCTAAGTGTTTGCAAAAGTGCTTCTTCATTGTCTACCTTCCGCTGAGCTCCTCGGATTGTGCTCGAATTCCAAGGGGACCCCAATGGCTGGCCTGTTAGCCTCCAGAACCACTCGGACCTAAAGGGGGTAAGAAGAGCATGGAAGACACTCGGCAGACGAGTTGTCCACTTATTTGTATGTCGAGTACTCGATTACGCGACGAGTGCTTCTCTCTGCCGTCATCATCTACTTTCCATCATGAGACAACGGGCCCCTGTTCAAAGTGCATGCGGTGCATGTGAGTGGGAGTGGGAAGCCAGAGGACTGCCCGAGCGAGTGACTCTCGAGTTAGTGTTTGCATCCAGTAAGTGAGTCCGAGTGTGTGCTGGCTTCCTGCTGATCATCATCAGTCTCATCTTGATGACGACCATGGCTCCTGCTGCTTTCCAGGCTAATTTTCGGCCCAATTGGTGGCTGCCGCCTCCGCGTCAAGGATGGGCAGAAGCATTCAAACATGGCAACGGGCAATGAATACGTTGAAAGCGAATGACGCGTTCTGTTGAGCGGAGAGTGAATCCAAGAATTTAGAGGACTTTGAAAAAGCCTTGTCACCCATCATGGATTATTTGCACCGGGATCGGATCATCAAGTAAGAACAAGCGAGAACAAGCAAGAGCGGGGGGGAGGGTCACCACAGCCACTGGCAGGCACGAAGAATTCGCACGATCGATTGATTTGCCAGAGAACTGACCGAACGAGCGGGGGGGTTGTTGATTCGCCATGAAATGGATGGCACATCAATATCCAGGATCCATTCAGTGCTCGGAGCAAGGGTTGAGGAGAGAATGAATGACTCATGAGTTCCTCAATGCCATAATTATATTTGAGGCAAGAAGTTAGTCTGCCCTCATTGAACCACCAGCATGGAGACCCACCTCATCGTCTAGTCAACAAGGCGGCTATCGGGGAACAATACAAACGAGTATATTCATACTTGGGGGATTTGAAACGCAGTATGGCCGAATCCATTGTAACCAATGACCCTTTGGCCTTTGGCCTCTTTCTCAACGAGACTATGAGAGTGGAGGAGCTCACCATCGATCCGGATAGTAGTCAATTGCGGGTGGCCACATCGGAAGCTGCAGCTGCCAATGACACCAACATATCCGAGTACTTCTACCAAGTGGAGCAGTTGACGTTTCTGTGGATACTATTCATCCTGATTGTGATTGGAAACGCCACCGTGCTCATTGCGCTGACTTTGTCCAAAGGCAGGAAGTCACGGATGAACTTTTTCATCAAGAATTTGGCGGCCGCCGACCTTTGCGTGGGTCTTATTTCAGTATTGACCGACATCATTTGGAAGATCACGATCTCGTGGGAGGCCGGTCTTGTGGCCTGTAAGATTATACGCTTCTCCCAGGCCGTTGTCACGTATGCTTCCACCTACGTCTTGGTGGCCTTGAGCATTGACCGGTACGATGCCATCACCCATCCCATGAATTTTACGGGCAGTTGGAGAAGGGCCAAGAGTCTAGTCATCGCAGCTTGGGGCTTCTCCCTAGTCTTTTCAGCGCCGATTCTGCATTTTTACGAGACCACGGAGACGGTCAATTATGGAACACAATGTTGGATCGATTTCGACAAGGCCTGGAAATGGAAACTTTACATGACCTTAGTCTCAGTCACGTTGTTCGTCATTCCCGCCTTCCTCATAGCGGGTTGCTATGTCATTATTGTGGTCACCATTTGGAGCAAGGGCAAGGAGATGGCCCCCGGAGGAGCGTCCAACGCCTTGACCGCGTCCAGAAGCAACGGAGGTGCTTGTGAGGTCCTCATCAAAAAGAAACGGCGAAACAAGAGCCGTCGTGGGACTGACAGGCAAAAGTCCTCGGATGAACCCGAGAGTCGCCGAGCCTCATCCAGGGGTCTCATCCCTAAAGCCAAAGTCAAGACCGTCAAGATGACCTTCGTCATTATTTTTGTCTTCATCCTGTGCTGGAGTCCCTACATCGTGTTTGACCTCCTCCAGGTGTATGGTTGTATTCCGGATAACTCGACCAATCGAGCCGTGGCGACATTCATCCAGAGTTTGGCTCCGCTCAACTCGGCGGCTAACCCTCTCATTTATTGTCTGTTTTCCACCAATGCCGGACAAAACTTTTGCAACTTCTTTGGTTGCAAGAAGAAGGCCAAACCAGGTAGCAGTCGCGGTCCCAGTGGTGGGGGTGCAAGCTCAGGATCGAATAACACTCGGTCCACGAATTTTGACTCGTCCTCGTCAAGTCATAGTCGTCACGCTGCCATGAACAAGAATAACTCCGTCACCTCGTGGAGAACATCTACTTTAGACGAGATCTCCTCGGGCAGCAGAGGGGCGACTGCCGGAGTCATTGCAGCTGCCAAGCCCGCCTCAGCAGCTCCGAGGCCACGCCCACATTTCACAAGTTCCGCCTCGTCTGAGCGTTCGCGGAGGTCCATCCTCGTAACGAATGACTTTTGAACCGCATTCCTCCGAACAATTGTCAGCTGATTTTACCTATTTCACCCCACACCTCGGATCGATTTACTGGCTTACGATATCCGCTGAAGGTGAATGTGATTCCCCGGAAAATAGCTTGTCGGCTTGCCGAGAAGACTCTCGGACACAAGATATGTTCGGGTCAACAACCAAATCCTGATATGATGGAAATGCACTTCACACTTCTTCTATCTCAACAAATCCACCTTTAAAGCCATTGACCAGTTCCTAGAAGCCCAGTCATACCCTAACAAGAGAGAAATCCGAGGTTAGAATTCAACCCTGGTGTACCACGATATCACTAAAAAAATCCATCAGTAGCAAAAACCTATATTTATAACATTGCAGCAATTGTGAGCACAAGCAGTTTCTCTTATGTACAATTTTTCATTGCCCTCGAGCAAATATTCCTCGTCGTAAAAAAAGGAGTTCTTTTTAATATTCACACAGCATGACCACACCGTTTACAAGCGATCTTTAAACTTGGATTTCAACTTGAAGTATGTATATCATAACCTCTTATTGACCGAAGTCAGTTCATATTTCATCTCAATTCTTGTCTCTGTCATATTTCATACAGAAATAAAGTAGCTACCGTGACTCGAGTTCAAAAATGCATTTTGAATTCTTACCAAGGTTGGAAAACCAACATGCCTAGCCCAAAACATCAAGGTTCACTATTTTCAGTCAATTACAGCGGCTTTTAGCCAAAGAATTTCAATTGATTCGCCAAATTAATAAAAGGTCAAACAAACTATTGGTATTTAATTGGAAGATCAGGTAAATTAGGGACCTCAGTTGCACGAACATTAAAAAAGCAAACGTGCATCTTGCTCAGCATTCAAAGGCATCTATGCTACGTCGGATGAAAAAAGCTTCTTCCATTCACTTCTCGGATCTAAACAACCCCCTTGCATTTAGTTAGCATTTAGATACGTTTTAAAACGTGGATCCAGATCAACTTTGCATTCGGTGACAGCACAAGCAAGTAAACGCCGTTCTTTAGTAAGCCTTCAACCGTTTATTTTGTACATATGCTGTATGTCCGATTTTGAATCTGATTTGAATAGAAGTGGGAGGGCCCCAGAAGGAGCGTAATCATTCGTTCCTATTGTTGTAAAGATTTGTTAAAGCTTTGGTGTTAATCAACATAGCTTTTTTGACATCCAAATTGTTTGTTATATTTCTTTCTCTCTTCAACGCATTTTTATGCTTATACATGGACGACGGTACCCTGGACATATTTGACGCCGCCAAATGTAAGGGAATAGTAAAACGGAAAATTTAAAAACTATTGAACTTAACCTCCCGAGCAGAAAAAAAAAAATCTTAGTCACGCTATCCAGGCCAGGCAGATTCCCTCGCCATAGACATTCAGAATTATAGGGAGGAACATGGCAGGATGATGATTCACGTTTACAACTGTCCAAGATTAGTTTGAGCTAAACGGGTGGTACGATATCGACAAACAAAGAAATTTGACTTGCGCGAATAAAAACTACGAGTGAGACGAATTCATGTTAAATTCCAAATTGTTCGTGGTGTAAGTGGTTGCCAGAAACAAGCGCTCTTTGAACAGTGCTGCCAGATGGCATATTTAGAACCCCTTTGGCATGGGATAATTGAAGATGGCATGTTTTTGGGATCTGGGAATTTATTGGCAACACTTTCAAACTGAACAAACATGGTGCAAAATGGACAAAGGGACATTCCAAGGATGACGGAATACAAGCAAATAGAGCCTCGTTACAAAAGCATTATTTCCGCTTCCTATCAAGTCAATAAGCTTATTTTGTTACCAATTTTGGGTATGGCAATCTGAAGCCTAGTTACATATTTTCAGATCAATTAAATGATTTTTGTAGAACTGAGAGCATTTTAAGACTGCTTCACTCATTATTGAGAATTACTAACTTGCGTCATCACAAATCGTCCTTTTGGACGATTATGATGTCAATTTTCCTTCAAATGACTTTCTCAAGTACACGGACAGTACTAAATCTCAATTAACTCTTAACTGTCAACCAAAGCCCCAATCGTGCTTAAATTTGCTATGTACGTTCCTCTATCTTATATATGTAATTGATCTTGTCAAGAAAAAATCAGTGGCTTAATTACGATCAGATTTAATAATATGATTATGGTGATACTTCCTCTCTTTGACGCCCATCATTGCCAATTACCTATTTATCATAAGTATAGCTATTATTCTCGAATCTCTGCTTAATCATGAGTCTATGTTGTTTCCAACTGCACCAAGGATGTTACAACTAAATATTTTTTCCGACTAGGTCTTGAACAAACCCTCTGCAAGTGATATTTTTGATTGCTAGAAAATTGAATATCTGATGTAATTTAAATCTTTCCTTAATTTGTTTTCCTTTCGGAACTTCAAATACTATTCACTCAACCTTACATCATTGCCCCCATTCAATTTGTTCCACTGTGTTCCAAAATGTCTGCTTCTTAAATGGGGAAAAAAACTTCACTTGTGATTGAATGCACACGTGTTCTCTGAAAGAGAATAAGTAGGAGGGTCGAAGGGGGTCCAATTACAGTAAGGGAAAGATAATCAATCATTGATTCTCACCCCTTTCGTGGCTAATGGGTTAATTGTAACCTTTCAAACCTAGATTGCTTCCTTTTACCCCATCTTACTCATTTGCTTGGTCGTAGCAAGTGAGAAAGGAACTTGGAGAAATAATGTAAAGATGCGACATGTGGGGGGGGGCACATAGCTTTGACTAGAAGATTATGTGACATTTGTTTTTGTACCAAGCCTCATATTTGTTCGTTCCCAATACTAAATCAAAGCCATCATTTCCTCCTCCCAGTGACACCGGTCAACAAATTGGCTTAAGGACCCTATTTGTCGGCTTTATCTAAGCGCTACGAGGAATGGAATTTCCAGCACTAATAACATGCAAGATTATGATTCGGCTATTCGTTAACAATTGAGTTTTACATGATCGTTCTACCAAAGAATTTATTTTGTCAAATTGCATCGGCTGGTGTAGAATTTGTCCAAATCTGACTTGAAAACTGTCAGCGGATCAAAAAAGTTAGCGATTACTCCAAAAGAATATAAGAAAGTATCATATTCAGTTGAACAAGGAAGGAGGCCATGAAAGAAGAAAGAAGGACTTTAACCTTCTTACTAAACTGGTTTCTTGAGGGCATGAAGGTGCTCTCACAGCCCACGTGAAGCCTCTACGGTCACCAAAATTAACCTCAAAACTTGGGTATGGACAAACTAATAGATCCTTTTGATTATCAAAACGAGATCAATCAATAGTGTTGACTAGAACAAAAACTACAACAAAACAAAAAAGCAGAAAATATTCAGTACAGAGGAGCGGGTGGTGCAAAATAATCTCGTAGATTAACGTTAAAAAGCATAACAATGTGCGATGAATATAAATGTAATTATAATTTGCCACATTGATATTGTATTAAGCGAAGTTAAAAACAAATACTCGAAAATGATTGCACTTGAATGAAAATTCGAAATAACTGATTGGAAAACCAAAAAAAGACACTCTCAGTTGGGCTCTTACCTCTTTCCAAGTAAACCATTGGTCACCATAAATGTAGCCAGAAAGTGACCAATCAGTTTTTTATTGTTACACACGGTGTTACAAACAACACTGATAAAGTGTTTTTTTTTGCAAATGCCAAGACTTCTAATAACGATTTTCGTTGTTTTTGAAACAAAAGGGACAACTTTTGTAAAATGTCATCTTGGATTCTAGCTCAGATTAGAATATTAATCCACTTAAAACCTACAAAGAGATAACATTCTTAAAAACGTAACCAATAGATTGATTTATTGCCGAGAATTATAATAAGCTTTATTCATGCCTAAAATATAAATGGAAATACTTCACTTTTCTGAAACAGGTTGAAAATCCCGAATTTTTTTCTTATGTTTGTTTTTGCACGGGCTTATCTAACCGCTACAGAGAATGTAATCCCCAGCACTATTAAAATGGAAGGTTATAAATGGTCTACTTATTACCTTTCACTCTTGATATCATATTTGGTCTACCAACGAATTTGAGTTGGCAGACCGAGCTAGTCCTTGAATATAGGGTTGATCTGGAATGCTATCTAAAAATTGGTCCAAGTCTTAATTGAAAGATGTAACCGGATCAACAAAGCCTACATAAGCCCTACGAATATTTGAGGGCAGCAAGTTGAACAATGAAGGAGCCCGAGAAAGAAGAGAGGTGGACTTCATTGTTTTAAATAGCCTTGATTCTCGAGGGCTTGAAGGTGCTCTCAAAACTCACATTAAGTCTCTACGGTCACTAGAATTGATCCTAAATCCTGGGTTGGGACAAAACTCATGGATGCTTTTGAAGACGTACAGTATCAGATACCTTTCGTACCTTCTCTGAACACTGTACAGTCCCAACCTTTCTAACCTTTCCCAAAAGGAGAGCTCTAACAATATAGTTTACAATATAACTTAAAACTTACTCAATGCCAATAATTCACAATTGTGATGCCACACTCGTCAATTGCAACTTTAATCAAACTTAATCGTGAACTTTGACAAAATTCTATCAACGTTGAATAAAACATCGCTGGTACGTAGAAATTAATTACTGCAAAAAGTGACAATTTGGAAAATTAAACTGTCACAGGCATCGTTCAAATATTTTTGAACATGATAGGATAATGCAGCTTTGGCACTTAAGTAAAATGAAAGGCAATTTTGCATGTTTTGTAAGTTTTAAGTGACATTTTTTGCTAGTTTTTGCTTTTGAAGAAATCTTAAAGAAAATGGAGAAATATAATTTCTTATTGTGTCATGGAAAACGACAATCATATTCCTTGGGAATAACTGGAAACAAAATTAGGCCATTTTTCGATCTTTTCAGGCGTAAAACGCAACCTTTAAGTTGTAATAGCTAAGCATTTGCTGAATAGAAGTTTATGAAATTTTATGTCAATACATAACTAAGAGTATGCTTAATACTGATTGACTTCGTTCTTGACAATGATGCATTTTATTGGGCTTTAAGTGATTTAACACACTTATCTGAGCTACTTTTAAATATGTGTATTTCACAAAAGTTGTTACTTTTGCTTCTTTGACAAAGAAAAACCTATCTAGACGTATTGGAATTTGATCAAACACTTAACCAGAAAAAATAATCACCGTGTACAACCAATGCGTCCGAAAGTAGATTTAATCAATGATCTCACCTGTTTGTATTACAAATCTCCATCTGAAGGCTGACGTTTGGTTTTAGGCCAGAATGCAACAAACCAAATAATGATGTATAATTTGTGAGCCAATCGATTTAGGAAATAGAGACTCTGAGCTGCGAGCTTACGGGTTCGAGCCCAACCTGAATGCAGTTCTACTCTACATCAGCATTACCCTGAATGTAATGAGGAACCAACCCCACTAATGTTCCAATTTTTTCCATTGGCATTTCATAAAGTACGCCTCAAACCAATTGCGCCTTGTTCCAAACTTATTCTCAGTCACGGTTCAACGTTGAGAACTCTATGAATGGTCCCCAACAAAGTCATTCATTTTCAAAGACACTTACAATTGGGAATGCTCAAAAAGGAGCATCTCACTCGTTCACGTGCCAAAGTGAGACCCGTTGGAACGGGCTTTCTGAGCTCATATTACGCTTGGCTTCCCAACCAAACATATCGAATGTTGTTCACAACTTTAAGTTGGACGCCCCCTTGTGGCAGGATATAACTGAAATCCATCGTTGATCCCAAGGACGGTTTGGCTGATCTGGGCCCACCCCAATTGGAACGACTAACATTTGGCCTTTTCTGTGGTTGGATTCAACTTGATTATGTCAACCCTTGAAAAAGCACCCGTAGTTGACAATAGCAAGCCACATTTGAGATGGATGAATGAATGAATGAATGGATGGATGGGGCTTTCTTAGTGTTGGGTGTGAAGAGAAAGGGGAGGACAGTTTCCCCCTTCCCCCGAGGTCGACTTTGTGTTTGGAATTGAATGTGAATGAGTGTACTATACTAGTGCAGAAGGCGTAAGAGGTGGTGGTGAAATGAGGGGGAGAAAAGTTCACCCTTCACAGACTCATTTCCATTTGACTTGTATGCTTTCCATCTCCTTTGTATGAACTGTGAACTACATAGAACAACTGAGACAAAGCCAGCGCTCAAATTAATGCAAAGGTGGGATTTGCCTTGAGAAGTGTCCTCCTCGATTGGACAATTTAGACACTATCGCAAAATTTGGCAAAATATTCCTCAATTGTGGTACCATGTTATTCGTCTAGAGGCGAAGTCACTTTCAAAAGAAGAAAAAAGAGCCCGGGGATTTGAAAGGGGTATACATTCAAAGAAACGTACCATTACCAGTTCTAGTTAACAAATTATTTAACGTTGGCAAATGCATAAATGATATTTCATTCAAAAAGCGCAATAATTTGTCTTTGAACTTTTCGTGGAGTAAGTAAAAAATTACTATCTATCTATACATTGCTCCCCGAAGCTCTTTTTCGGGGTGAGCCAGAGAAAAAGATCCTACCCATAAGATTTGGAACCACAAGACATCGACCAATTCGTCGTCAAAAGTGAAAGTGCAGAAAGTGCGAAAACCAAATAGGGTGTGAAAGCCTGGGCCGTAACGTGTAAAGTGATTCTCGATTCTTAAGAGCATTGAATGAAACTGTTGTCATGGCTAATTGATAAGGTCTTCTTGGTCTTCACCTCATCCTTAAAAGCAAGATTAATTGCGCGGAACAATTCTGCTACGAGGAGAGCGTTGGCTGCATTCAAAGCAGCCTCCTTTCCCTGATCATCTCTTTCGGCTGACATGCTTTCCATTGGGTTCACCCTCGACTTTCGACCCTCGACCCTTGTCAATGAAGGAACAAGACGAAGGAGATGGGTGGCCTGCTTTTGCAAAATGGAACAAATGCATTCCAAACAATCCAGAGCAACATCTCCATCAGTAGTACGGAGAGCACTTGCAGTGGATTGGTCTTAATTGAGACGGACAGACTAGAGGATGGAACTCGTTCCCCAATTATTGGAGGAGACACGGAGAGCGACTTTCAAACCAATATGTAGGTAGTGAATACGAAAGTTTCCCAACGGCTAACGATGGTGAGCCGTGAGAGGTTTAGCCTTTGTTTTCTCCCCCGAGATCAAATTAGCCGCCATGGCGTGAGACAAGTGATGACTTCATCGTTCAGTACGCAAACACATAGTTGCTCCCAACAATACGGGACACACTCACTCGGAGCATGAATGATATGAATGACCTTACACAGTGACTTGAGAGACTTGAGATGCCACATCATCCCAAGCGCTTCTCTGGTTTTCGCTTCCCCTCGGTCGCCAATCGTTCCAACTGATTGTATTCCATGAAGGCTGATGACCTTGACTTTGAAGGCTCACTTGTTCTCTTTCTCATGGCTAACGGTCATGCTCATCTCACACGATCACGCACTCACAAGAGAGCCCTTTATGGCGCTACAAAGTTGTACCAGCAAGTGTCAAGGCCTAATAAATGGATTGCCCCCAGTTTCCAGTTCTTTTTTTTTTGTTGAAAAAAATCCACACGGAGAGTATCAAAGTACACGTAAACAGAAAGGACTCATAGTTCGTTCTTCCAGTCTTGAATCCAATGGGACACGGTTGGACTCACTCTTTGGGTTCGCAGGTTGATCCAATCCACAACCAATTGGTTGCCTGTGGCTTCAAAGCGTGGAAGGATGGTTTGTCGGATCTTGTCGTTGTAGCTGTTGAGCCATTGGATCTGATCCGGAGTCATGAGGGCAAAGTCGATCAATTTGGGCTCAAATGGGACCAAAGTGATGGTCTCAAGGCCAATGAATTGTCCTGGAAACAAATGACACATCATGATGACATTTCTGCACTGTTCATGAAATACATCTCGACCTTGTTGTTCTTCTTTACCATAGACCGAGTCAAAATCGTCTCTCTTGACTACTCGTACAATGGACTCTAAACGAATGCCGTACTCTCCATCCTTGTAATAACCGGGTTCATCGGAAAAGAACATGGCGTCTTGGAGTCGACCATTGTCGTCGCTCCAGCCCATTCCAATTCTGGTGGGTCCCTCGTGAACACTCAAATAGGCCCCAATGCCATGGCCGGTTCCGTGTCTGAAAATTCCAACGACTATTTCAAATATCTGGAGCATGTTGGCTTTGTAATTCAGTTCGAGATGGGATGCCACAAAGCCCGTCTTTTGGGCTTCTAAGGCTTCCTTTTTGGAACTTTTATGAAAATGGGCTTAGTGCATGGTGGAAGATGGGTTCGGGAAATGATTTCCTTTCTTGGTTGGAGTCTTTTAAGGTATCTGAGTCATCTACCTATTTGTACAGTACATTAGAATGAACTAGAGGGCTCTAGAATGAACCAACTATGGGTAGACGGACATGCGTAGTCAGCATTCACAGGATCTACAAACTATTGCAGAGGTTTTCGAAAACTGCTCAAATCAAATTAAATTACAGACCGATATCAATTTGGTCTGCGTCATTTAGCCATGGCCAGTTTTGCCCAATATCATTCTTCATCTCTCTTTGCAAAAGTCTCATTCGCATTCAGATGGATCCTACCTAACCATTGCTTAATATATATATATATGTCATCTTGATAAGCGGTCAAGAAGGCAATGAAAGACCGAAAAAGCAGAGCTTTCATATGCATGTAAGGCCTCGAGGCATTTCATAGAGAGGGGAACTCCTCAGATAAGCACTCTACAAGACGCTTGGAAGCGATCTTCCATCAAGCTTTCCAAAGACCTTTTTCTCTCTTTTGGAGCCTCCTACCTGAAGTCAAGGCCCATGTGGAAAAGATGTTGTCGAGTCAGCACATCTACACTGGAATCTTGGGTTCGATAGGGAACGGTCACCCTAGCCAGATCAATGGCGCCCATGAGAACTCGGGTATACATTTCCTTGATTTCTGAAGGAACGTCAGAGCCATAGAAGAAGGTTCGGGTGATGTCCGTGGTCCCATCTAAATACTGTCCACCCGAGTCCACTGTAACGTGCGTAGTAATAGTGTGAAGTAGTAGCAATTGATGAGTAGGTAGGTGGTGGTCCCACCCCCACCAAGCCCTAATTTGATCAAGAAAGCTTACGCAAGTAGATAGCCGAATCGTTAATGAGCGCATTGGTTTCCTCTACAGGTGAGTAATGGATCACGGCCGCATTGCTTCCAGAGGCGGAAATGGTGGTGAAACTGTCGCCCTTACTCAAGTTTTGCTGGGCTCGAAGTTGACTGAGTTTGTCCGCGGCTCGGATTTCGTCCCAAATCTCTTGGGGCTGGTTAAGTATTTGATCCTCGAGAAAGGCCGCGAATTCGCAAACAGCAAAAGCATCTCGAATATGGGCATTGACCATGCCTTGAGCCTCGGCCTGTCAAGTCAAGCAGAGAGCACGCACGCAAAATATGAATGGGGATGGGTTAGAAATGCCGACACGCTCTGGCCGTAAACATAACTCATTCCATTAGGGCTTACGGAATTTTTCATGGCCTTGGCATCCAGAATAGGCGAGGCTTCAAATTGGACAGAGTCCGTGGGCAGCGTATGATAAACAGCATAACTCGCGCCTGACAAATACATTGAGGGCTTTGTCACCAGAACCTTCAAATCTGTCTGTTCCGAGGCCCATTGGGCCAGACTAGATTGCCAATTCGTGATATCTTCCAGACCCACACACGTGGTCGCCTTTTGGGTGTCACAATCAGGCCCTTGTAGGTGGGACAGCAGGTCGGGAGTGATTTTCTCAGAATGAATCCATAAACGAATGTCTTCAGGAGTGACTAAAGCGATCGATTGGAACAGGGGCGAGTGGAAAAGACCCTGAAATGAAGACATGGCTCAGGCATGTATCATCATCATCATCATCTTGGTATGAATGAACCAAGAATAAGAGTCGAACCGGAAAGCTGTTTTTTTAAGGGAAATGATATTTATCAAATGCTTTGATCCATTGACCTTTCGAGCTAGGCCTCTTTTGAGGGTTCTCGAATCAGAACGGGGAGACCATTGCTTAGATCCAATAATCCGAGCAAATTGAGTGTAATCCTTTTTAAGGATTCACAGGATATTGCGAAAATGAGTTCAACCAAACGGTTCTCGAACATCTTCTCAATTTTTCCATACAATGCCAGGGCAAAGAAAGAGCAAGCAAAATAAATACCAAGTAAAGCTCCTTTTTTATCTTTTTTACGTGTGTAATGTTTGAGGTATGAGATTCGTATGTCCAATGTTTTGATTTGGTTGACCCACCTCAACTGTGGAAGAGCCCTCGCCTCTTAAATTCAACAACCAGGCAATCTCGTCCAATTCGCTAACCACCATGGCATTGGCACCTTTTTCCACCAATTTGTTTCTCAAATCGTCGATTTTCTCCTCAAAGGGCTTTCCGGCAAACTCCATCGGATGCACAACGATGTCTCTGGCCTTAAAACATACGTAGACGGAGTCTTGAATGCCCCGAGTTCATGAACCATTAGCCTTTCACCTCTTGCTCACCTTGAATGGGGGTCGTCCGTTCTCAGGGGTCCAGATTTGATCAATCAAATCCTGTGGAACACTGACAAGCTCAATGCTTCTGGACGACAGGGAGGCACTCAGCTCCAACCAGGTTTTCGCTCCGAGAAGCTCGGGATTGGCACCGACTCTCGAGCCTTCACTCAGATTGGCATCGCCCAAGATCCACGTGGCGTAGGTTGGCACGCCATCTTGGCCCATTCTCATGAGTTGCCAATTACAATCCAGCTGATCAGCCGCTTGCAAGAAATATCTGCCATCCGTCCAACAAGCCGCCTAAAGTCAAGGACACCTTTCCATGAGCGGAACGCATACAGTATTAATTCATGCCACCACAATGGATATTACCTGATCCAAAGTGATGATGGCGTCTCCATTACTGCCACTGAAGCCTGAGATCCAGCTCCGACGTCCTTCCTCATCTAATGGAACATAGTAGGCCTGAAGGTTCTTTTGGACCATGATCTCTCGCAAGGACTGAAGTCTTTGGCTCGTGTCCACACGATTGGGTGGAATCGGAGAATCAGGTTCACAATTGGTGGTCAAGTCTCGCCTAAAGGCAAATTCAAATGGGATAACTGGGTGTGCTTAATCAGGTTCCCGAAAAATAAACTTGCCGCAAGGACACGTAATAGTTTGATTTGGATGACACTTGACAGGCTTACCTAAATCGATGGGCAGCTTGGTGGGCATTTCCTTGACCATTTCCATGGTCAAGGAGGCCTGAGTCAGCAACTCCTCGTCGAAGGACACAACTGGAACATAACCGAGATTGGGAGTTCCAGATGCACAACAAAAGGACGAGAGACCAAAGCTTTGTCATCTCGCTCGTTAGTCAGAATAGTTCAGACACACTCAACTGGACTTTAATAGCTACGTGTATCTTCACTGAGCCAGCTATTATCTTTGAGGTTTGCTTCAAGTGGCGGAGCAGAATTGATTGTGAGTCCCCCTAGCGTATTTGCTTTTCGGGGAAGACCTCAGATATGTCGATGTCAAATGGAAGTGTTGGTCGGTCGGGCTTGCAGGCATTGTTTTTATCATTCAAGGAAGAAACTACCTACGAGTACCAACGCAATGGAGGTGAACCTAATATGGGTTGAGTTGAAACACCGCAAATTGCTTTTTAGGCGTGTGAGATTGATTGACCCGTCCAGAGTACGTGACAATGATATGATCGAAAGAAGGCTTCTACCATTGATTAAGCGCTGCCAAAGAATTTGTCATGTCAAGGGAAATATACTTCACCTTTTTGATAATTTGTGAGGGCAGACCACATTTTGTCATTGTTTGCCAAAATTGCCAAAAAGGAACAATTATGGCACTTTCTTGTAAACAAATGCTTCTATCTTTAAATAAATCAACTCTAGAGGACAGAGCGCTCTAAGCGGCATCATCGACCTCCAATTTAGATATCTTTATAAAATGTATATACGTACGATAACATCAGTATCAGAAATAAATGTGTCCTAATGACGTGCAAAAATGTCGCAATAAACACACTTACGCGTATAGTAAAAGCGATTACTTGCAATCCGCTCGATACGTAAAATGGCCATACGCCATACGTGTAAATTGCACTATATTTTTTGGTATTAATTTGAGATCTTTTAACTTTCATGAATATCACTTCTTGGCATACATTCTTATCTTGTCAGTTTGGAGGCGATCCGCGAACTTAGAACCCAGTAGTGGCTAATGGCTCGGCAAGTACTGTACATAACAATTGCAACATATTCGTTGCAACACCAATGTGGTCAATTGTCAATACATGCGTCAGTTTCAATCGTCAGGTGAGCACATCCTGTGTACACTGTACACGCGACCCCAAAGCCTAAAACTAACTTCACTGCCTAAGCAGTTAGAACTAATCATCAGAAATGTAAGCGACATTCCGACTCCGTACGAATTGTGGAAAGAAAAGCTGGATTCTTCGTTGATCAGCTTACCCCTCTCGTCTCACCATTGAGACGACTGCCACAGTGGTTCAAAAGCCTTTTTGAATTCCAATAGAAATATCCAAGCAAATCTTGTTAGCTAATAGCCATATGCGCGACAGATTTGAGCCAGATTTCAATAAATCAATCACGTCAAAATAACTTCTTATGGTTTTTGCAAGGAAGAAGACTGTTGAGATGGATATGCGCATTTCTCTCAATACCTGATAAGCTTTTTTGACCACCGTGGTGAGACGGGTGAGACGAGACGAGAGGAGACGACCGTGTCCAAGAATCCAGCTAAAGACTTTTGACAAGATGATTATAATAAAGGAGTTGGGCCTGCCCTTGCACGGTGGTTAAATTTTCTGCTTTAGTGTTTGCTCAAATGCCAAGACATCTGGATATGTTTTTCTTTGTCAAAGAGACAAAAGGAACAACTTTTGGTAAAATTCGCGTGTTAAAAAGTAGCTCGGATAAATGTGTAAAATAACTTAAAGTCCATCAAAATGCATCATTGTCAAAAACGTAGTCAATAAGTATTGGTCATACTCATAGAAAACCATAACTAGAATGCTTAAGTTCAACAGGAGCTGTATCGCATGAGCATGTTTTCAGGTCAGCTGACGCTGGTGGAAAATGGACAAAGATATTTCGTTAAATCTTGCTTCAGGCAAGTTGAATTATTATCATGAAACGTTTGTTATTCCTCTTTAATCTTAATTTCTTCTGAATCTTACAAATATACAGGTAGAAAGAGTGGTAGAATAATAAAAAACATGCTTTTTAGGGCATAATACACATAACATGTCAAAAAAAGATTTCTCGAAAGTGTAACAAAATGTATCCGAAATTGCAACGCAATGATGAGGCATTTGAAATTTTGTTTCAATCTCCCAACAATGTGCTTGAATGTGGGCGACATGATTGCTCCTATACGTAAACAAGATAATTCCGACACCTCTGGAGGTCAGCCTGAACCCAGGCTTGTTCCTTGCGTTTCAGTTAAGGGTTTCCACCACATGGATTGAGCCCCATTTTAACCTCTTCAAAATTTCGTTCTTAAAAATGTGGTCGGACAACTTACTCAAACTTGTTTTATGAAGCGTGCTGGACGAGAACAATTGCTTGACAAGGAGTCTTATTGGGGGTTTCTACTCTGAATTTGGACGAGCCGTCAGCGATTCAAATTTGCACCATAGTTGTCCTAAGTAGCTTGACTACGAATGAACCATTTTTTCCACCAGCGACAGCTGAGACGAAAACATGCGATCGCAGCGCCCTTGATCAATCTATATATGAAGTTATCTATGGTCATACTCTTCATTATTACAAATTGAAAGTTGCGTTTTATACCTTAAAAGATCAAAAAGTGGCCTAATTATATTTCCAGTTATTTCCAAGGCATAATATTGCCATTTTCAATAAAATGACAAGAAATGACATTTTTCCATTATCTTTAGGATTTCTAAAAGCTAAATTTAGCAAAAAATGTCACTTCAAACTTACAAAGCATGTAAAATTGCCTTTCATTTTAGTTAAGTGCCAAAAGCTACACTATTCTATCATGTTCCCTAAAATATTTGAACGATACGTGTGACAGCTAAATTTTCAAATTTGTCACTTTTTGCAATAGTTTATTTTCTACATACTAGCTATATTTTTGTTCAATGTTTGTATAAGTTTGTCAAAATTCAAGAACGAGGTTGATCAAAGTTGGGAATCACAATTGTGAAATATTGACATTAAGTAAGTTTTAAATCATATTGCAAACTAAAGTGAAATATTTACATTTATAATTTAGGAATAGAGAATGGATAGTATATTTCTTGGCAATTGCTTTACGATATAACCGGAGCAATTTGCAGTCAAATTTGATGCAAATGAAATCTTTGAAAGGGCGATATCTTATCGTTTACGCCAGGGATTTGAAAAAAAATCTATTTGGAAACGCAAGTAAGGCTACTCCTAACTTCTATTGATTACGTTTTTAAATATGTTATCTCTTTGTAGGTTTTAAGTGGATTAATATCCTAATCTGAGCTAGAATCCAAGATGACATTTTACAAAAGTTGTTCCCTTTGTTTCAATAACAACGAAAATAGAAGTCTTGGCATTTGCACAAAAAAACTTTATCAGTATTGCTAGTAATCGTTTGCTCCATGGATTTGGATAAAATTCCATTTGGAAACCCAAGTAAGATAACTCCCAACATCTATTGATTATTTTTTTAAAAATATTATCTCTTTGTAGGTTTTAAGTGGATTGATATACTAATCTGAGCTAAAATACGTGATGATATTTCACAAAAGTTGTTCCCTTTGTTTCAATAACAACGAAAATAGAAGTCTTGGCATTTGCACAAAAACTTTATCAGTGTTTTGGGTACCACCGTGCTTGGTATTTTTTGTGAAGGGGGTCTGCCGTCAAATTCATCCCCAAAAGAGCTAGACAATCATTGCCTAGGATCCTATTCTAAAGGCTAGATAAGCTAAGAAAATGATATGACTTTGGCCACAAAGAGTACCTAAAAGTCCCATGTTTTAATAACTCAAGCTTCAAAACGATCCATTGACTTTGGGAAAAGTTCCCATTCAAGGGATGAAAGGACACATTTCCTCCGAGGGACACACGTATGTATCATTGCAGCAAAATACGTCCACTTAAGGCTCGGATTACTGAGGTTTACAACAACAGGTCTTTCAATAAAGCGTTGGACGCGAGGGGGTTACCAATAGAGTTCTTGAGTCTAGATGTTTATACTTTCCCAAAGTGGCATATTTGCAAGGTGCAGTTTTCTTAAATAATTGTATCAAGTGTAAAATCTGAATTCAGTGCTACATGAATCCAGCCAAAAAGTGTTCACGTTTATATGATAATGTGCAGGGGCAAAAATTGTTTCATTTGATATTACTGGAGAATTCATTGCCAGTAGCGGTTTAAAAGTTCCCAACAAAAATTAATATATTTCGAAATAACGGCCAATGTCCAACCCTAGGCCATGTCATTACAGAAGCCCAATCAAAAATGTTGCACAATAGTATTTGGTTGAGGGCTGCCGGTCCTTCAAGGATAATTTTCAAGATTTTTTGTTTAATAAGAACGAATTCTAAAATATGCGTAGTAAAGGGTTACAACATTTGGATGGGAAATGCAATCTATCAATCTTCTCGAAGTAAATAAGACAGAACGACAATGAATTGGTAAGAAAGAAACTTTGATTGAAGTAGTAGAAAAACATGACTCATTGTGAAAGAACGCCTGTCAAGCAAGATATTGCGACCATTGCATTCAAAGTATATATTATGTAATTGTAAGGTATTTAGTATTGATTGACCGGTTATGTGTGATACCCATACAATAACAAAAAGTATACAAGCGTAATGCAACAAAAACGTGTGCACATGGAGCAAGCGAGCAGACAGAGCAATTTCAGAACGAATGAGTGTTAGCTAAAAGAGCGTAGGCATAGTTTGTTCTAGTTACTGACGCTAGAGGCGCTGCCTTCACTCAGATGCATTACTGATTCAAGCTTCAGTAGGAGATCCTGACAAACTAGACATGATTCCCCTTTTCAATGATATAGCTATAGGACAAATAACATAAGAAAATGATATACGTACTTAAAAGATCATTATACAGCTATGGCATTGCAATCCAAGCTATCAATAGTATTGAGGCATCAAAAAAATGGTTGAGCCATGGCAGCTCAACAAGTAAGCTTCTTGACAAATGTAGTAGTCCAGGACATTTAAGTGTACGTTTTAAAATCAGGAAGTCAAGGGGCACACCTTCTTGATATAGTTTCTGAAAAACGTTGCTCTACAACCATTGCGGTAGTTGGATTGGAAGTCGACGGAAATATGAGACCCGACTGACGCTAGGTTTTTTTAGAGGTATTCATACCGCCATGGGCATTCAGTTGCACTAGCTATCCCTAATAACTAGTCCATTGAAGTAGCCGAACCAAAAAAAATGAGGGAGACAAAGTATGCAAGTATTGGAAATCCTTTACATGGTTGTTTATAAAAGTGAGATCAATATCCGTATAACAATAGTTTGCAAGCAAGAACTTTTTGGGCGGCAGAGGTTGACTGACGGAATTGGCAAGACTTTCATAATGTAAAGGTCGTTCCGATATGGAATATACCTTGTCGGAGAAAGTCATTATTGGTGGTGACTTCAACATCCGTCCTGACTCGAGTGAATTCTCCGAGCTCGCCCAGATCCTGAGCCAATGGAGAATTACTCTGCGCTCCGACCCGGGAGTCCCAACACACACCTACTCCCGGGGCGCCTCTGTACTTGACCACATTTTCATATCAGAAAATATTCCATCTCCGGCCAGTTTCGTCCATCCACTGGCCGTGTCTGATCACCTCCCGATTTCAGTCACCTTCAAGATGCCCAGAAATTTCCATCATCTGGGCGTGACTCGAAATGGGAGGTGCGTGGTCAATGTGCAGAAGTGCGCGGCTCAACTTGAGGCCCTGCAGCTATCCATCAACACCGGGGTTGTGAGCAATCCAGCTGCAGTGGCCCAAGGCATTTCGCAAGCATTTAAAGAGTCCTCCTCCGTGGAGAGGAGGAGAGGAGGACTCAAGACCCCGTGGTTCAGCTCCTACCATCGAGAGCTGAGGGGTCAAATGCTCCAAAAACTGCGTAGTGCCAAAACGAGCCAAACACCGGAGACTTGGGAGCAATATGCGATATCAAGAATTGCATATCACAAGTCTCTGAGGAGCGCCGAGTCAGCCCACCAAAGGTTGGAAGTGGAGAACCTGCTCTCTTCATCGGCCCCGTCCCGGATGGCGGGCTTGTACAAATGTGCCAAAAAGCCCGCCACCAACTCGGAAATTCCCGTGAGCAAATTCCTCCTCCACTGTCAAGAACTGTTTGCATCAACATCGGAAACAGTAGTGGAGGAGGTCCAGGGCTGCCCAGAAGAACACCATCCCCTTTTGCAGCCCTTCACGGAACCCGAGATGGACGTGGCCTTCAAGAAGATGAAGAGCAAAGCCCCCTCAACATCTGGGGTCTCTCCTTTCCAACTTTCACTTCTCCGGATCCAAACCCAGCCACTCCTCCAAGATCTTTTCAGCCTCGCCCTCCATTCTTCCTTCTTCCCACCAGCGTGGATGGAGTCAGCCATCATCTTCATCCATAAGAAGGGGCCCAGGGACATTCCAAACAACCATCGGACCATCGCCCTGGAGAACCCCTTCTTGAAGATGATGTCCACCCTATTAGCTGCCCGCTTCTCCGGATTGGCCGAGGATAGGGATCTCCTTCCCCAGTTCCAATTCGGTTTCCGGAGAAGCCGCTCAACCACCACGGCAGCCACTCTCCTCTATGAAATTGTGCATTCTAACATCAGCAACAAGAGGAGAGTGTATGGATGCTTTGTGGATTTCTCCAAAGCATTCGACAGGGTGGACCGAACGCGGTTATTCCTCAAACTCCAACTGTGGGGAGTTCCGCGTTCAATCTGTGTCCTGCTGTCCAACATCTATGCGGGACTCAGATGCTCCATTCGTTCTGGTGAGGACCTATCCCCCTGCTACTTCACTTCCATTGGCCTTCCGCAGGGGGATCCACTATCGCCAATTCTTTTCAATCTTTATGTATCCGACCTGCCTGAAGCCCTCACTCACCAAGGCCCCACCATCAACCATTTTCCTATTCAATATATTCAATATGCAGACGACCTGGTTCTCTTGGCTAATTCAGCCGTGGAATTGCAAAATGCCATCAATGCACTCCACGGTTATTGCCAAGAGAACGGCCTTCAAGTCAACACCATCAAGACGAAGGCCATGGTTTTCCATAAAGGTCGTCTGCCTCCCACCTCCTTCCATATTAACAATAGTCCGATTGAAATCGTCAATAGTTTTAACTACGTCGGTTTCACCTTCTCCACCCAACTCTCATTCACCAATCACCTCAAATCCACAATAACTAAGGCCAGGGCCAGGATCGGATACATATGCAATAGACTTCCCATCAAGAATCTTCCCCTCCCAATAGTCCTTCAACTCTTCCGGATCTACGTCACCCCAATTTTTCTCTACGGCCTACACCTTTGGCTTCCCAACTCCGCCCAATCCGCCCTCAAATCCGCCGATGCCACCTACACCAAGTTCCTCAAGCGATACCTCTGCGTGCCCCAATATGCCAACAATGCATGGACACATTTTCTATGTGAAACCGAGCCCCTCACCATCGGGCTGGCAAGGTTAGTGTCCAACAGTGTTGGGAACCTGACCTTTCCGGAGGTGATGTCCGGACACAAGTTGTCCTTCCCGGTCAAGGACTTGCTAACACCTTATTGTCCTTGGCCCGACATCCCTTCGGAGTATTGGCGGTCACGTACCTTTGTCCGTCTCCCAGCCAAATGCCATCAGCGACGGGAGTTGACAAAGGATCTGTTCAATCTGGCCCATCCACTCTACTGCAATAACCAAGATTTTCATCACTTACCTCTACCTACCTGTCTTTGTACTATCTGCAACTCACCTCTTACCTTTTTTCATGTGCATTGAACCAATTCTAGTCATACTCATTGTGATATCACTTTCTAGTCAACTATTTTATTGCCTTTACCTTTTTGACATTCTTCTTATTTTACCATTTTGTATAATGTATATACATCAGATTTTATTTTATAGTTACTTTTACGCCATGACATGACCAAGAGTCGCAATAAAGATTATTATAATTGTCTTGAGATGCACCTGGAAAGCATTGAAATCCAAATGACAGTTCCCTGTTTTCATATAGATCCATTAGGGGTCGGAAGGAGTCTTTTTTAGGTTGAATTAACTGTGGAGCTACATGGGGCATTTTGTGGCAATATAATAGAATATCATAACCTGAAACAGACAATTTGAAGGAAATTAAAGGGTGAAAGTCATGTTTTGACACAATTAAGACGTACAGTCTTAATGAAAATTTTTACGTTTCAATTTTTCCGAAAACACTGAAAGATGAAAAAAAATTAACTTTATCTCAAACAAATGGTATTTTGATGTTGAGCTAGCATGGGTAGTAGTTTATTCAGTTTTTGTTACGCAACACATCTCATTATTGAAATTTTAGGTGTATCACTGTGCAAGTTGACTGTGATGCTTGCCTCCGCTCAACGCCCAAAACCAATATGCCGCGCTTTAATTCTTATTGCTTTTCTTTCACTGCAAAGAAAAAGAATACATTGGCTTCAAGTTTCTAAAAAGGATTAAATTGAGAATGGTCCAACTAAAAAATTAAAAAGTGCGTAATGTTGTTGGCCACCCAACGATGTTATGACGTCCCATCCAGATGCGAGGACAGCAAATACTTGTTAGGTCAATTCCAGTCTCTAAATTCCAATTTCATCGAAGATCCGATCCCTCCCCTCCCCCGTCCTCCTGATTGAGAGCCAACCGGTATATCTCCAATAAAGCCCACTTCAATCAAACTCTTCCTGGAGATAAGATTTCATCTTTTGGGGGTTGGAGGCGCCTTTTTCAATCATTCAGCACTGCTTCTTACTCTTGTTGGGACATACAAGTGATCTCCGCAAACCAGAGATCTAAAGCTTCGTACTTGGTTTAGAGGTGGGGGCTGCCTGTGTAACAAGCTGAAATTGAATTCTTGTCGTAAATCTTTTGAAGTGCTCCTTCATTTTTGAAGGGATTATCAAGACTTTATCTCCTGCCTCTTCACTCTTCCTTATCTGTGCTTTCCCACCGAATTCTGAGTATCCCTTATTTTCTCAGTTGATCCGATCGTTTCTTTCAATCTGGCCAGTCTTTTCTTCAATCAAGACCATTAGACCGAGAATTGGTTGCTTCCTCCATACTTGAAACCTTCACACTTCACTGTTCTATCACATTTTCATGAGGGAGACCCATTCCAAATTTGACAACGAATTCGTGGCGTGTCATTCATTGATCTTTTGAAATGAAATCCTGCCAGACGCCTTTTTAATTTGGTATGCTCTTAAAAGACAAAGAGCTGCCTCTTCCTTGTGCTCTTTCTAAGTGTCCAATCTACAGGTATTTTCGTTCCACAGGAACAAATTAGTACACATTTTCTTGTCCTATCGAGAATCCTAGATGTATAACATGACTATTTCTTTTTTATCATGCTTTAAAATTCGACAGATCTACATAGCTGAGGTGAAGATGACGTCACAATTTCATCAATGTGCAGTGACATGATATAATCTAAATGAGCTGGACCAAAGAGACCTTTAACTAGAGGAGTGGACATCAGCGGAACGAGGCTGATTTTTCTTTTGCCACACCTCTTTAACCGAGTCATAAATAGAAACAGGCAGTAAGGTACTGGCATTTGAGACCAAACTGCACATCTTTTGGTGTATTCATAATTACCTATTCTTAAAACTCTAGACTTTTACTATATTTATTGTTTATTACGTGTGCCACTCAGACCACCCAAAGGATGGAAGAACTTTCGATATTTTCATTTAAAGTACGATAACTCAACATTTTGTCATTAAAATTTAAAATACGATTTGTTTTCTTTTAGATGGCTTTTTCATAGTGTATGATATAATATCCCTTATGAGTTATGACTTTTGGGGAACTGAAATATTGTTATCACAAAATGGCCTAGCTTCGCCAATTGCCATGCCCAATCCTCCTGTTAAAGGTATCCTTGGCTGGACCAAGAGAATGGTCATATCAAGCCTTTTATGGCCTTTATCCAAATCACTTAGAAATCTGTTTTGTCGTTCCAACACATTTCTTAGAGCCTCAGATGAAATATGTTGTTTTTGTACTCGTAGAGTAAGGAATAACTTGATACGCACACCTCTTGGCTCATCGGTGTTTGTTTACCATTTAACGTGATACTCTATACAGTATAAACATCGTCGAGATTAGGATGGATCATAGTTTGATATTAGCCCCAGGAAGACCACGCTAGCGACATCTTCTTACATTTTGAAGGTCTTGTGATGAAGGAATTCTTCCTGGCTCTCCTTGATCCAGGAAAGGATGCCTTTTACACGAGGATTGGCAGAGTCATGTCTCTTAATGTTGGCTAATTTCAGCCTCTAAGACAACAAAGCAACTACTAAACGGCACAACGCTATTATTTGAAAGAATGAATTAGTGAAGGTTTACGTAATTCGTTATCTAGTTATCTTATAGCAATGCGATTTGTTGAAAGTGGCTAGTTTTACCATTACATAATTGGGGGCACTTGAAAAAGGGGATGCTTTAACACCAAATCAACCGACCGTAATGTATGAAATACTGTGTTTCCATAAAGGCAGCCTTTAAAGTGCAGTAATAGAAAGTTTAAGTGGCCTAACTCGGTCAGTTTCCGCTCCTTTAGCTGAAGGAAGGCCTCTCTTAGATCCAAGAAAGGAGAGGTGATCCCGTGGACTCTACAAACTCTCAAACTCCGAAAGGAGAGGTGTTCATGGGTAGTTTGCTGAGCAGACGACCGTTACCAAGAAGATCCTCGTGGGCACACTAACATTCTTTAGTGGTATTGCGATGGAATGGTTTTTCAAAAAGAACGAGTGCTGATTCGAGGCTGGCGGTGGGGGATTCTGAGACCAAGTGCGTGGATGTCCGTTCAAAGCTGTTTTTGTCAAGAAACTGACCGTTTTTAGTTGTTTTAGTGGAAATTGTGAGTTTTCGGGTGAAAAGAACGAGTGTGGCTTGTGATGAGACAACGAGCTCTGGGTAGTGAACATCGTGGTTGTGTCCCCAAAATGGCAAGGTTTTCGAATGCATTTCATTGAAATCAAGATTGGCAATATGGCATATGGGGTATTCGTTATTTTCGGGGTTGACCTTGGATTGTATTAATGGATCGAGCGTGGCATCTTAACCATTCTGAGTTCCAAGTGATCAAATATGCGGATTGAACCGCTGACAGGAGCCAAAAAGCGCTAAAAGTTTAGAGTGCTCATACTGTTGTTTATCAAGCATTTTTTCAATCATATATAGAACAACGGAGCTTTTTTGAGCAGCTCCAAACTCAATGCCTTAGAAGAATGTTTATCGCAAGACAGCAGCTCCACCATAATCCTCACATCTTTTAGATTTGTTAAACGATTTAGTATGCACAATAGCGAAAAAGCTAAGAGCAATAACCGCTTAGGTGATAAACGATTACACTTGCTTTAGACCAACTACCTGAAGTACAATGAGATTGCTTTCGTCTCAACCATCCCGAGTTTGTGCCAGATGATTTTACTTCCTCTACAACATTTCATCTCAGCCCTATTAATCTCAAACTAATCGTAATCTATTTCATATCATTTTTATATTCGTCTCTTTTTAGCCCCTCACTTTCTTTTCTTTGTTCTTTACATCTTGAAACATCCAAGACTCAATTTAGTCGCTTGAGGAAGTTTAAGTTCCTTAGGCTAAGCTCTTCAATATCAAAATCTTCGGACATTCGGTGCCCATTACAGCTTTGAGGAGCTTTATTGCCAAAATGCCAAAATGGTTGCTCTGTTGGATGTTGTCTGGCTTAAATTCGTTTGCGCGAAAGAATTTCGCCTTTGCTTTCAAATAATTATCCCGAAGAAAAGATATGGGTCAAGGGTCACTGAACTTCTGAAGTGATTCAATCTATCTCAGGTCAGTCTTTGATCTTTTTTTTTTTTTACTTTTTTGTAAATAGCCAAAGTAAAAGACAATAGACGCAGCAGATTTGACAAGTAACTTTAAATGGTTACATTTACATAACTGACCATTCCTATTTTTGATGAATAATACAAGGATGAAGATGCAAGGAGTTTCAAGTAGTACATAGGTAAACCCATGGTATATCCGTATCTTTAACATCTTTTTCTCCTGGATGTCAAATAAATTGAAACTGTTATGGCTGGCTCCCCATTGTACGAATGTCTCAAGTACTTATTTGTTATTGGATGACAAGGCCGACATTGAGTTGGATTGTTTGAAAATACTTTCCTTCTACCTACACTATTTCGTCTCTCATCATGTTTGTGCGCTTTCGACCCAACCCCTTGGCATTCATTTGAACTGAGACCCCTTAATCCTTTTGGCTACCTGCCTAAATGTCCAAATGGTAGACAGAGGTTGATCCATTCGTCCATCGTTCCAACCGTTGGTCCATCTTTTCAAGGGTCGACAGGAAATGAAAGCAAGAGCGGGATCTCTTTATTTAGCTACTCCATGGCTGCCCTGGACATCATACGAGCCTAGACCTGTATTTTCCTCCAACTCTCTCTTTGTCTATCTCCTTCAATGTGTTGCATTGCCGTCTTTGTGTTCGATCATGGATGATATCGGCTCCACATCGGGTGAAAACAATATCACATACGTGGATCTACAGTAGATGCTTTAATTTTGTGATATGGTGACGAGGAGCCTAACCTTTTTCGTATCTGAAATGACACTCGCATAAAGTTTTTCGGTCTTTGTTCGAGATGTCTATGCATAAGTTTTGAACTAAACTGACACTTAATGTACACTTCAGTTGTTACACAAATGTCTTGGTGTGTCTGAAAGTATATGGGAAAGTTTGGCGAGAAAATCTAAGCCCTCTCTTCTTTTATGGTGGCACCTTAAAAGGCTTAATCTAGCCTTGGTTATACCCGGTAATATCCTCGAGAGCTCCTTCAGCAATTGGATTTTGAAGGTCCTGTTTGAACCCATGTTCCTCGCCATTTTGAAACGACCTTGATACGTTGTAAAGGTTCTGCCATGTTGTATGCATATGGGATGATGTGTGTGGTAATGAAATGAAAGCACTCCATTGAGCATACAGAGTGGACACTACGTAGTTGAGACTTTTCGTGCCGTAATTAGTCTTCATTCATGAGGAAGATGTCGAAAGTCGCTTTTAATCAGGACGAATCTGTCCTTCGTCAATGGGAACAAATGCATCGTCCACCGGAACATATTCCCACATCAGGTCCCTCATACCCAAGGTCGACCTCTAAAGAGAGTCGGGCGGGTCTCATCGTACCCGCCAGCCGATCGGGTGGCAACCGGAGACATTCAGTGATATCATCATCAAAAGACACAGTGACAGCATTTCCACTCAAACTCAATGGATATCCAGAAGATACGAGACGACCCTCGGAGGTTTGGTTGGGTAAGAAATAATGAAGCAGTTCAGCATTCGACATAACAGTTGCATAGATGGTTATGTCAATAAAGGTTGAGCAAACTAGGGAAGAATTTCGCACTTTGTTACCGAAGAGAAAAGATCATCATGGTCAGACCTGTGCCACTTAAGATCTCATGTGGTACCCCCCGCATGGTTTCGTGAGCGTATATTTTGAGATGCGACAAGGTAAAATTTTATACTAACACATTTCAAAATTTGCGTTCACGAAACCACGTGGGGGTACCGGGGGGGGCTTTGTGTACCCCATTAGTAAAGGTCGAAAAATAACTGGTTTTGCCGTTGAGCATAATTTCCAGATGGTTGTCAAAACTAGTTTTCCTTATAGGAGCACCTCTTCACGTTCACTTGTTTTCAGACAGCTACTCGCACTCAAATCTTTAAGATTGTTGCTCGACGACAAAACAAGTAAGTTCTTTCTCCGAGCTTTACCCATTACAATAACATTGGCCTGAAATGCATTGAGTTGCAATTGCTCTCTTATCACACTTACCAATTTACAATAACAGTCTTTTTCCAACTGTGATTGGAAAACAGTTAGGTTTTAGGGTTTTGGTGGAATTGGTTTGTAAGTTTAAGTCGGATTTACTTCCATTGTAGGCATGTCACTATCGGTGCTCTCATTTTTTCTAAAAGAAATGTTGCACATAATGGATATGCTGGGTCTGTTGGGCATTGTTACGTGTTATTGTATGTATGTGGCTGGAAAAAGAATTTTTCGTCATTTCATGGAAAATCGAATATTCTGCCCTTCGGTCAAACTGCATCACCAAGAAGGCCTGAATGAAAACACTAAAAAAACACTTTAGTCAGATAATTTTGTGAAGCATATTTCTCCAGAGCAAAGCAAAACTATGAGTTAAATATGATTAGAATTTTTTGGTTTTTTGCAAGTCGAGGAAAATCTATTAGTAGTTTCAAAATCAAAAATAGCTGCCTGCATGCAGTTATTTCTATAGCTGTTTCCAGCGTGAATATGGTCTGATCTTGAATAATAGATTTAGCGAAAAACATATGTTTATTGGTTGTACACATATTTGCATGACACTATATTTGAAGGTACCTTTATGTTCAGAGTATGACACTTGTGAACTGTGTACCTGTGAACCCTGAGTTCGGCTCTTTTTAGTATAGTAAAACTAGAGCCTCGAGGCCGTAAAAAAATAAGCAATTCCTTTGTCACCATATCTGATAATTTTCAATTGTGGAGCAAAGAATACGCCTTTGATGCAATAGGACATGAAAGGGTAAGTCTTCCTTGATATTCGCACTGTACTTACGAACTGAGTAGTTAGTCATTATCCGGTTGGAATGGCCGTATGTTGACTAAACTGAGTCAGTTAGTTTATCAGATTTCAATTGGATGGGACATCATACTTATCACGTCTGATTCCATTCTCCTTCAAAAGCATTGGGAACTTCGGCATGAAATCTTCCTCACATGCTCAGTCAACATGAAATATGTGTAATTGTTTCCATGCTGACTCGATCTCCAGGATAGATCGTCTTGCCACATAGTAAGGAATGGTGTATGGGAATTCGCTTTCAAGAAAAAGGACTCATTTCGAGCCTTGTTCGGGGTGAACCGTAAGGCATCTTCTGGGCAATTTGTGTCATTGTGTCAGAATGAACAAAAACGGCTCAAAAAGCGAACATTTCGGGGCCAACTAACGACAGATTCATATTATGAGTGGCCATTAGATTTTGGCTTTTTGTCGTCTAGTAGGAAAAAGTCGCCTTCATCCTCCATCTCCTTGGCAAAGACCTATCAAGTGGTATGAAGTTTGCCACTGACTAGGGGTACGAACTACGAACGGGCTAGAAAATCTCATCGGTTGGTCAAGTTCCAGAATTACAATTCCTGGTTGTGGGCTATTTCTTGACTTTTTTTCCAATGTGCCATAACCATCTTTAATGCGATTCGAGAATTTAGCTGAAGCGCGACAGGTTCTGAAAGATAAAAAAAGAATCTTTGCGCCTCTTTTGCATCCGTGCTTCTGAATGCAATGAGGAATGATCTTTACAAGTTAGGTGGTTCCATTTTTTACTTACCGCGGGGAGATAAAAATTGTCACTTGGCTGTTCGGGGACTCTTAGGCGGCTTGGACTATCTTGAGCCATTATTTACTTCATTTATTTTACTTTTTTAATTTTTACATAGGTTTTTCACGGGATATTCTACCCTCTACAGGGAATGTAGGGTTGATCTGGAATGTTATCTAAAATTTCGTCCAAGTCTGACTTGAAAGATTCTACCGGATCAACAAGGCCTACGTATTCCTTACGAATATTAGAGGGCAACAAATTAAACCATGAAGGAGTCCGATAAAGAAGAGATGTGGACTTCATTGTTCGAACTAGCTTGGATTCTCGATGGCTTAAAGGTGCTCTCAAAACGCACATTAAGCCTCTACGGTCACTACAATTGACCCTAAATCCTGGGTTGGGATAAAGCTCATGGATGCTCTTGAAGACGTACAGTATCAGATACCTTTCGTACCTTTTCTGAACACTGTACAATCCCAACATTTTTGTTTTGCATGTATTTTTTTCCTTTTTAGCACGACCATGGTCTTAATCATGAATGTAATAGTTTTGAATCAAGGAACAAACTCTTTGGCACACATTAAAAATTATCTATTACTTACCTATGAGCCAAATATCTGCTTTTTAAGTTTGTGTCGTTAAATCTACTGGCCGGCTCCTTTGTGGTTCGTACTATCGCAGCGGCGAAGCCAAACTCACTCTGATAATCAGTTCCGTCGATTTAACACGTTTATCGTACTTGACGCTCATATTCTTTTCAGGCAAGTAATAAATACGTTTTTGGATGAAAAGTGTGCCAAATAGTTTATTTTTTGATTTAAAACGATTACATTCATGGTTAAGGCCACGGTAGTCCTTAAAAGGAAAAAATACATATAACGGCTCTAGATAGTCCAAGCCGCCTAAGAGTGCCCGACCGGCCCTGGGACACAATTTCATCTCCCCGCGATAAGAAAAAAGGAATCACCTAACCTTTCAAGATCATATCTCATTCTCGGTAATGATTTTACAATTGATGATAGGACCATTTTCTTAGAAGTTATCTTCAAATTGTGGTCATCCAGTATCAACATTTCATTTTCCCATTGTCTCTGCAAAATTACGAAAACTGACAAGCGTATGAAATATGTTTCCTGCTAGGAGAGCAGGTGAACTTGTCCTTCCATGATACAGATCATTAATTACGTTCCATTTACTTAGGCATGTTCTGACCGTGGACGTCTATTGACAGTTTATGCATTCAGTATATCTGTACCCGTCTGGCCTTCAATTCCTTGTTCTGATGTATTCATATTTGTTTTTTTTATTGTTTTCAGCGGATCCGGAAGGTCCTGGATTATGCGCGCTGATTCTCACTGCATTTGCCGCCCTTCTTCTGGTCATCACACTGCCCTTCTCCCTTTGTACTTGCATCAAAGTAAGATCAACAACAAATCTCTTCTCATGCCTATTTAGATCACGGAGGACTTCTAGAGATGTGGACTGCGAATGGAAGCCAAAATTTCGGATCAGGGCTCCCTGATTTTATGCAATTTGTGGAGGGAGAATTTAGACCAGCATTACAGTCAACTCGCACCGGGCATAGACTGAATTTGTCTTTTATTTCAATTTGTTGCCTGGTTATAACAAACAGTATTCTGATTTATCTTTTTGAGGACTGCCTTACCACTAATGAGAATTTCATTCCTAGTAGCTCAAGGCGAAAAAAGTGGGAAACTATTGGCCCAAGATACTAGAACTACCCACTAAATAACCTGTCTTGAATTTTGTTACACAACTCCACTCGATGGTTGAAAATTCAATAGGCTCTCGGTGCAAATTGGTTATGACATTTGTTTAAATTCTCCCTTCATAAAATACCCAAAATCAGGATGGGTGAATCTCCCCAGAATTAGCCACTATGTAAAATTCAACTGTTGTTTTTAGTGGATGGAAGAAGTTCTAAGTTTAGATTGCAGATGTAAAATTCTTGAGCAAAGTTACAAGTTGCATTGGCGAAAGTAAACTAAGCCTTCTCTGAAGTAAGAGGACAATCCTTACGAAAAAAATGAAATTGGCATATCACAGATGAAAAATAATGCGTATTGACCCTTTCAGGCTAGTCCAGAAACATGCCCTGTTTATGCAACTTCTGCACTGACAGGGGGTTATAAATGATCTCTGATCAAATGACGTAGCAACTGATTTAATTCAAATGAATGCAGTAAATATGTGCATAAGATAGCAAGTAAAACTTTCAAAAGATCACAAGAAGTCAAGGAAAATGACATTAAAATTACTCAGGGCCTTTTTGTGAAATTTCCCATCTCTTCTACTTTGAGCTTGTAAGTGAATAACAAGTTGAATTTACCTTTTTCGCGAAATTCCCCAATTCAAGATCAATCTAACAATTGCAAGAAGAGGATGAGCCTCCAAATTGAATCCGGGCCTATCAGGAAAGTGAATTTGCAAGAGTATAAGTTGACAAGATAAACTAGTCGGTTTTTTTTGAAGATGGGTGGAGGCAGTCGATGTAACTGACAGTCTAAAAGTGTTTCAACAATTTGATACAATCAAATACCCGAGCATGGAATGTAAAGTAATTTCGCTCGAGAAATGCATCGTCGCTTCATATACCAAATGGTTTTCTTTCCTTGATATCCTGTCTCACTTTTTTTGTCTATCAGCTTAAACTTCTCATCGCTAAAGAAATGAAATGAAAAAGCTGGAAATTTGTCAGAGGCACTCATTCCCTTCAAATCAAGCCTTACAGAATGTCGACATAGCTTCATATTCCAAGATGAAGAACCAACATTTAGTGACAGCAGAGCCGTCAAAAACATCCTTTGTGAACGATTTGAAGAGAATGCAACTCTACATTTAGTGCTTGAGTGGCAGCATTATGAAAATTTTAATCAGGGTGCATTTGATAAGCGCATATATTCTTTCTAATGGGATGACAAGCTAAACTACTTGCCTCTAATGTGGTCACCCTGATTTTTTCTAAGGTACAGGCTGGTCTCCATCTGTCCAATGGCTAAAAGATTGTTCCGCTTTCCTCCATTAACGAATGAATTTGATATAATTGGGACTCGGGTCTGACTGAAAAACATGTTTTGATGTTTGAAGAACTTAATTAAAAAAGTATGAAATTGGGTCTTCTAATTGCACTTTCACATTTGCACTTCTCACTCAGTTGAATGGCGAACATCTTGGCTGAAACACATCTCATTGTATTTCAGGTTGTGACAGAATATGAAAGAGCTGTGATTTTTCGATTGGGACGCTTGAGAAAAGGTGGGCACCCAAATTTAGCTCTACTATACAAATGCGTCGTTTGGAGGATGTTCTGCACCACGTGGTCTAACTTTCTTGTTCGGCCTTGCAGGTGGAGCCAAAGGCCCTGGGATATTCTTCATCATCCCGTGCACTGATAGCTACCAGAAAGTGGACCTTCGAACCGTGTCCTTCGATGTTCCTCCCCAAGAGGTGAACGCAATCAAAGGCCACCCAGCCTTTAAACCTTTTCGATCAACAACTCAATTGGGCTCAAAATCAGATTACCTGGCCTTTACTGAGTCTGGATGATTGAGAGTGGAATGAATCATGCTCAACCGGCCTTGAAAAGCAGCCTTCGTCTCGGCTCGGTTCAGTTCAGTTCATAGGCGGGTTGGAAGTCTAAGTCAATCCTAGTTACGCCATATTGATTACTCCCGACGAAGTAAAACCCAACCTCAGGGTGGTGAATTATTGTTGAGGCACCGGGTTTTTTTTTCTCTCCCAGAGCTTTGTTTTTCTTCCTGGTTTGACATTTTATTCAATTATTCCATTTTTGTTTCGACTCGTTCGCGGCTTCTAAATTCCATTTCAAAAAAAGAGTTTCTAGCAGCTCTTCAAGTGAAAAACTTCCATTAGTACCTAAAAGGACTGAAGTGACTCGTTTGACAGGAGGAAGGAAATGGACCTCACCTTGATCCTTAACTGGAGCCTTGAATGATAGATAACAAGGCATGCGTTTGACAATCCTTTTCTGTTCAGCCCTAAAGATTGCCAACTCTTCTTATTGGAGGAAACTGATTTCTCCAAGAATTCGCTCCTGTTCGTTTTCCCATGTGAACGTGACTGGGTGCATTCCGTCGAGAAAGCCTTAACCTTGATGGATGAGGACTTGAGCCTTTTGACCTTCGATAACCTACCAAACATTGTGTGGTATCGTGTCTAGTACAAAAGCAACATCTTGCCTGGGTCTCCGTTTTTCGATTGACTAATCCATCTGTTCTTTTAAAGAACCCATAAACTTTGAGTACCTAATTGAATGGTTGAGCACTTCAAGCATGTTCCATTCTCGACTACTCGCCAACCAACCAACCAACCAACCAACCAGTCCTCCCTCCCTTTGACTCATCTTAATGAGCTTGAAAATGAATTTTTATTCAAATTTTTAACGGAGAAGAAGCAAAGAAGAAGCCATCTGACAAAACGAGGGTAGAACCCAACTCGGTGGTTTTAGAAATAATAACATCTCAGACCACGTGGAATCCATTTCAAGAACAATCAATCAAAATGAAAGCCAATATGACTATAGGGACGGGGAGGAACCAAATGTCCCGCTTTAAAACTAACTATGGCATTTCTAAAAGTGGCTTTAGTCAGGGAGAATCTAACCTGAGCTGAAACATTCAAACAATTTCAAGTTTTATGAAAATTCAGACTTATAAAGAAGGGCATTGTCGGGACTGAGTCACAGAGACAAAACTCTTTGAATGAAACATTTTCCAGCATATGGCAGAAAATTTAGCGGAGATGAAGGAATGACACGCTTTTTTTTGACGAATCTCCGTGTACTTTGTTGTAGAGAAAGGGAGCCAGCAAGTCTTCTTTTTAGCAACTCGGAAATGTTTTGGTTCAAAAAAAGATCGAGGGCCCATCACTTTAGATTAGGTGTTCAGCCAAAGTAGTACCGTACACATTGTGATTTATAAATAACTCGAATACAATTGTAAAATGTAAATCTCGCTGAAGAGCGATTTCCTTGCGAAGCACCTCGCAGGTTAGGGATAATTTATGGCGGGCCGCTTCAGTTAAAGTTAGAATAACATCCTTGATTATAGTCAATGGTTAGTGTATTGATTAACCGGGTCTTTATATATGTTATGTTTTTGTATGCCAGGGCCGTGGTGAATCTCATCTGACAAGTGAATCCAGACATCGCATTGTCATTTTTTCCCACAGGCAATATCAGATCCAGTATTAGATTGCTTCCTCGAATGTAGGGTCGGATTTAGCGGTAGAAAGTTACCTGGATAAAAATCAGGAAGAACAATCGAACCGAGAAGCTCCCTCCTGCTTGAAAATTACTGCTATCCACTTCACCATGACTGTTCCCTTTGAAAAGAAAAAGGGGACAGGCCAGCTTTTTACGCCAATTCATCAAGATTGTGACTTCTCTTTAGAGTTGTGCTTGATTAAATTTTCCGTTCCCTTGGCCAAAGTGAGTATTGAATTGCACATAGATTCCTCGTTAAAAAGTATAAAAGTGGCACTCGTTATGGTAACTTTTACGAATATCTACCTAGCCAATTTTTCAATGTCATTAACTGCCCCTCCCTCATCATGACCCTACTTCAACATGTCTGGGAAAAACATGGGTACTTTTGCCATAATATGAAAATTGAATATAGATTTGTCTGATGCAACCTGTAGGCAAAATATTTACAAAAAGATAGGAAAACCCTTTGTAGTAATGGAAAAGGAGCTGACTGCGCTTTGACGAAGAATCTTAAAAGATTCATTTTGCCTCTAAGTGATTGCTATAGACTACTAAAGGTCTTGGCTACGAAAACAACATTACGAATTCTCTAACTCGAAAAGCTTCCCTACTAGCTTGTACACATATCAGTAAGTTATGTGGGACGTAGAGAAATTTGGTGTAACATAGGCAAACCAAAGGAAGTGGGCACTTAACGACTTATTTTCGATCAACCGTTTTTATTTGAGGTGATGCAAACCAATCATGAAGCATTACAAATATGACAATATTTAAAGCCAAGAATACCTTCAATGCTTCTAAGAGCAAGAACAAATTTAAGAGCCATTATGGATGGACTTCGTCGAAAGGATGGGTTCATCGAAATCTGATCGTTCTTGAAGGCGAATAAACGCCATCGCATGATCAGAAGCTCTGCCAATTTTCAGCGTATAAATATATCCACGATTAGATTTATTCATAAATAATAGCTCAAAAACTTTCTCATATCAAATTTCTTTCGACATGGGGTGAAACTAAACAGTTAACCAGCGAGGTAGATTACTCTCACAGGTCCAAAGCATCTTAACTAAGGCCCATGAGAAAAGATCGACTTTTAGCATGTTTACTAAAACTAGAGCTTACGTACTCGTATAATTAGTATGTGATCAAGTCAATGCCCCTGAGCTCAGTATTTGTCGCTGGGTGTGTTTCTGAGAAGTTGCAAATATGGTTGTTTTCAGTAGAGAAAATCATGAACCTTTTTTTGCTCCCAACTGATGTCAGAATCAGCCTTGCTGGGTAGGTCCATCCTGATCCATTTCCACTTAAGTTAAGAACGAATGGACTTGTTTCCGAGTTATGAGTGACCTTTTTCTTTCTCGTCGTCGTCTTCAAGGTTCTTTCTCGTGACTCCGTGACAGTTAGTGTGGATGCCGTGGTCTACTATCGAGTCTCCAATCCAACCATGGCAACCAACAACATTGAGGATTACAGGTAAGTTCAATTAAGCATCTCTCCTCCCTCAAGACACTGTTTGATGTACCAGACCCGAAGAAGACTAAAAATTAAGCGCCTTGACATCCAGATCTGAACACAAGAGAAAAATGTCTTAAAAGCGAGATTTGACTCGACACAAGATGAAGCGAAGCCCTTATTTAGCTCTACTGTACAATGATTAAAAAGACGTGAGTGAAACTTTGTCGTTAAACTTCCATACGTTTATAAGCGCGTTTGAAACTTTGAATGTTCTCAGAGAACTCTGTAATAAATGTTTGACAAAGGAATTTTTTTCTTCTTCTTGGCATCGGAATCTTGATGACCACATTCTAACCGAAAATGAAAATACTATGAATTGTAAGGAAAATTTGTTGGAGTACACTCTGAAAAATCATATTTCCATTGCTAAAGTGCGTTTTGCGTTAGTATGTTGTTTGTGTCTTTACTTTTCAGCCATTCCACGCGATTGCTAGCAGCAACGACACTGCGTAATGTGTTGGGAACCAAGAATCTGGCGGAAATTTTATCAGAACGTGAAAGTATAAGTCACGTGATGCAAACCTCACTTGATGATGCCACAGATCCCTGGGGCGTCAAAGTCGAGCGAGTTGAAATGTAAGTTCCCACGTTGACCAAGGCAATAAAGCATCTTTAGGCTAGTTTGGGACTTCTGTGGACTTCTCTAACAAAACCGAGGTTGAGAGAATTTTTTCGGACGTTTTGCGTTGTCATTTCCGTTATTTCTTCTCGGGATGCTTTTCGACTTTGTTTCACAGAAATCAACTAGATTTGTTGGAAAATATTTACATATTTGAGTTAGTCCTCTAACTCTTTCTCCACTGATTAAAGCCAATCATTGGTTTATTCAGAGAGAATAACATTAGGAAGAATATCAATCATTTAAGTAACTCGCTTTTCTAATTAGTTACACTTCCTGAGGATGAAATGCTTTTTCACGTTTACGTCTTTAACAATGAAATTGCAAGTTATTACAATTTGTCGGGTCATTGGGCCATCTCTGACAAAATTGGATTGATAGTCAAAGAAAACATTGCCCATGCAACTGTCTTCTGGATCCAAACCCTCTCATGAAAGGGTGTAAATCTAACTTGTTTATCCAATTCCAGCAAAGACGTTCGATTGCCCGTTCAACTGCAAAGAGCCATGGCGGCCGAGGCTGAGGCCGCCCGTGAAGCCCGTGCCAAAGTTATTGCCGCCGAAGGAGAGCAAAAGGCGTCCAAGGCCTTGCGGGAAGCGGCAGATACCATTGCAGACAGTCACAGTGCTTTGCAGGTTTGAACTGGACACCATTTTTGTGCACCGTGATCTGTTGTGTCCCATTGTGTTGATTCCACTTTTCTTGTAGTTGCGATATCTTCAAACGCTGAACTCGATCAGTGCAGAAAAGAACTCCACGATCATTTTCCCTTTTCCTATGGAGTTGGTGTCGCAATGGGGCATCAAGCCCACGAACTCCAAAGCCATTGCCAGTTCGTGAAGCCTGTGGAACATTACCTTCCTTCCTTCCGATGTAGGGCTGGCGTGGCTTGGTCAAAATACTACTAGATAGGATGCCCTCGATTTCGTCATGATGATCATCTGTCAACCAATACATAGAGTCCTCTATCTCCCATGGACGGTTTATCTACGTTGTTCAACTTCATTGTGTCCTTCATAAATTGTCCCCATCCTGGTCCATAGGGGCCTCATCAAGCGATGAATAAAGCTTTTCATAATATGTTGGTTAAAGTTTGGATTTAATGGCAAAGGGGAATTATCTTGCCTTTAGGATATCAGAAATTCATTCTTGTGCACAGGGCGGACATAAATTATGGCATCTTTCGAAATAGTCTGCTGTGCTTTTCAGCATGTGCACTTCAGTGGCAACTTTTTAACACTTGTCCAAAGCAAGGCTATGGTCGTTAAAAAATGAACTCTGAGATGACAGCTCGGCAGCTTGCACACACTAGAGGTTGCGTTGGTTGCCTTTCGTGCATGACGTAGCGTATTGTAACTTTTGAAGATTTTCTTGGTTGGAATAAAAAATGATGCGGGTTCGAATCCACAGAAATCGTGCATCTATTAAGTTGATTTTACGATAAACTAAGTGTTGGGAATTGATCTAGGAGGGCAAGTTGGTGTATGCCAAATTATAAGATCCATTCATCTGACCCCCACAAGAAAAGGACTTAAGCAATAATGGTTCAATGCAATAGTTATAGCTTGGCTGGGTTGGAAAGGGCTCAACCAATCTCTAAACACACAAACAGAGCCCGAATGTAGGTATAAATCCATGTAGCATTCATACTGGTACAACAAGCAAAAACGAAAATGGACTCCATGATTAATAAA